>NC_136261.1:448265955-448275955 GCF_964187855.1 Myxine glutinosa | reverse complement strand
CATAATATTTCCACCACCATGCTTTACAGTTGGTATCAGGTTCTTGTGGTCAAATGCTGTCTTTGGTTTTCCCCAAACATGTCTTCTGGTGCTGTGGCCAAATAGCTCGACCTTTGACTCATCTGTCCAGAGCACATTGTTCCAGAAGTGCTGGTCTTTGCCTCGGTGTTCATTGGCAAACTTTAGTCTTGCCCTGATGTTCTTTCTGGACAGCAAAGGTTTCCTCCTGGCACACATCCCATGTAGAAGAGTGGAAAAGCGGGAGGGCCGACGGGAGTTGTGGGAGATATGTTGAAGGCAGCAGGAAGTTGGGGTGTGAAGAGAATGACAGAGATCTGTAATCTGGTGGTGAAGGAAGGCCACATTCCAGTGGATTGGGAACTGAGTACCCTCGTCCCTCTATACAAGGGGAAAGGTGACCCTCTGGAGTGTGGCTCGTACCGAGCGATAAAGTTATTGGAGCATGGAATGAAGGTATTGGAAAGGGTGTTGGAGAGGAGGATAAGGAAGAAGGTGAAGATCGACGAAATGCAGTTTGGATTTATGCCAGGAAGAGGAACGACAGACGCGCTCTTTATTGTGAGGCAGTTGCAGGAGAAGTACATGGAGAAGAGGAAGAAGTTGTTTCTTGGGTTTGTTGATCTGGAGAAAGCATTCAATAGGGTTCCACGCAAAGTATTGACATGGGCATTGAGGAAGTTAGGAGTGGAGGAATGGTTGATCAGAGTAGTGATGGCAATGTACAAAAGAGCGCACACAGCTGTAAGGACGAAGGACGGGAACAGTGGTGAGTTTGAGGTGAAGGTGGGAGTGCATCAGGGGTCGGTACTAAGTCCACTACTATTTGTAGCTGTGATGGAGGTGCTGGCTCAGAACGTAAAGGAGGGTTTACCGTGGGAGTTGTTGTATGCAGATGATCTGCTGTTGATTGCGGAAAGTATGGATGGACTGAAGGAGAAGATGAACAAGTCGAAGGAATGTATGGAGACAAAAGGTCTGAAGGTGAATATCGGAAAGAGGAAGGTGATGGCAAGTGGTAAAGCATGTGGTGAGGTGGAAAGAACTGGGAAGTGGCCATGTGCTGTGTGCAGGAAGGGTGTCGGAGTGAACTCCATTCAATGTACAATGTGCGCTGAGTGGGTTCATCAAAAATGTAGTGGTCTGAGAGGGTCATTAACCAGTGTGGCAGCTACATTCAAATGTAAGGTGTGCACAGAGGGAGCTGCAGATGGAGGAAATGTTGAGTTGCATCTTGGAGACGGCGTAAAGCTGGAAGGTGTGAAAACATTTTGCTACCTCGGGGACATGCTGAATGGAGAAGGTGGATCAGACTCGGCAACGGTTGCTAGAGTGAGATGTGCATGGAAGAAGTTTCGGGAACTGAGTGGCGTGCTGATGAGGAGGGGAGTGTCGTTGAAGCTGAAGGGAAAGGTGTATTCTGCATGTGTGAGAAGTGTTATGATTTATGGGAGCGAGACATGGGTCATGAATGTAGAGCAGCAACGAAGGCTGGAAAGGGTGGAAATGCGAATGGTTCGGTGGATGTGCGGAGTATCGTTGAGAGAGAGGGAGACAAATGATGAATTGTGAAAAATGATGGGAATAGAGCCCGTGATTGATGCTGTGAAGAGGAACAGGTTGAGATGGTTTGGTCATGCCTTGAGGAAGGATGAAAGTTACTGGTTGAGAAGAGTGATGGAAATGAATGTAGAAGGAAGTAGAGGACAGGGAACACCGAGAAAGACTTGGCTAAAGATGGTGGAAGAAGAAATGCGGGCAAGGGGGTTAACAAGGAGAGATGCAGAAAATAGGGCAAAATGGAGAGGATTGTCATGGGGACTGCAAGGCCAACCCCCGCTCTAGCAGGGAAAATGGCCTTAAAATGCATGTTGTGTTTGTTGTACACCTTCCATGTTGATCAAATTTGTGCAGCCTCTTTCTAATGGTAGACTCGTGCACTTTGACATCAACAGTGGCAAGAGCTACCTGTAGGTCCCGTGATGACATTCTGGGGCTCTTCGAGACTTCTTTCAGCATCTTGCGGTTTGCTCTCGGGCTGAACTTGCTGGGGCGGCCTGGCCTGAACAAGTTGGCAGTTGTTTGGAATCTTCTCCACTTGTAGATGATCTTCCAGACAGTCGAATGATTGATTTCAAATTGTTTGGAGATCTTTTTAAATCCCTTCCCAGACTCGTAGACATCTATGACCTTCTTTCTGAAGGCCTCAGAGAGCTGTTTTGATCTAGGCATGGTGACACTGCACACTTCAACAACAAAGAGCAAACCAAACTAAATGTCTGAGGTTTAAATAAGATAGGTTCCTCCAAGATCCTCTCCAACGATGTTCTAATCATTTGCACCTGAGCTGGTGCACCTGATTCTAATTTTAGGTATTTGAAGTCGTGATAAATGTCGGGCTGTACTTACTTTTTCCACATGCGAAATTTGCATTTATGTTTATTTAAATTATACAATGGACTACAAAATGTAAATGTTTCATGATATTTGTTATATTATATCATCTTTATCTATCAATATTGTTGAAATGAAGATCAAATAGCTGTATGTTGAAATATGTTGAAAAAGTCAAAACTTTACTTGGGGTGTACTTACTTTTTCACGTGACTGTACAGACATACACACACCACACACCATACACACATACATACATACATACATACATACATACACACACACACACACACACACACACACACACACACACACACGGTTGTGGTGACATGTCCGGGATTGTGCCCCATAGCCAATTAAACTGCCCAGGCAACCTGATGTGCCTGACTATGAGGAACACGTGTATTTACACAAACCATAATACAAACATTTATTTTGTACAAATTATTGTTATTTGTAATATTGGTGATATTATTTACTCGTATAAAGCCCGTCAAAAATGATGGGTTGGAACAGTTTACTTGACGGTGCAGCCACGTGAGTGTGAAAAAGTCTGAAGCCTGGGCCTAGTTTGTCAGGTGTGCTTATATCTTCTTTATTTATTAGACATCCTACAGATGTACAGTTGTGGCCAAAAATATTGGTACTTTTTGCAATAATGCACCATTTATTCCCGAAAATTGTTGAAATGAAAAAATATTTTTGTATCCACATATGTATTTCTTTGGTTTTCAGTGGAACAAAACAAAAAAGCTTTAAAAATCACTAAATCTCAGCTTATTCCACACACAAATCCTAAAATGGCCCAGACAATATTATTGGTACCTTTTAGAAGTTGTTAGAAATAATTAGATTTCAAGCAGGTGATTCTCCTTTACTTTAAAATTGAACTCACCTGTGGTGAGTTACTGGTACCTGCAATATAAAAATCACTCATTCAACCAGTTTGAATGGAGAAAAGGAGTCTTTCCGCTGTTTTGTGTCACTGTGTGTACCGCAATGAGCATGGAGAAAAGAAAGAAAACCAGAGAATTGTCTGAGGAGGTCAGACACAAATTGCATGGACAATCTTAAGGCTACAAGTCCATGTCCAGAGACCTTGATGTTCCTGTGTCCACCGTATGCAATGTCATCAGGAAGTTTAAGGCCCATGGCACTGTAGCCAACCTCCCTGGACGTGGCCGCAAGAGAAAACTTGATCAAAGATCGCAGCGAAGGATTGTTCGAATGGTGGAGAAAGCACCTCGATCAACTGCCAAACAGATTCAAGTTGACCTTCAGATATGAGATACGACAGTTTCAACTCGCACCATCCGTCACCAACTCAATGAAAGGGGGTTCTATGATAGGAGACCCAGGAGGACCCCACTGCTGTGAGAGAGACAAAGCCTGACTGAAGTTTTCCAAAACACAATTAAACAAGCCACAATCCTTGTGAGAGAATGTCCTGTGGACAAGATGAGACCAAATTATAGCTTTATAGTAAAGCACATCATCTCTATGTTTACACAAAACAAAATGAAGCCTTCAAAGAAAAGAACACCTTCCCTACAGTCAAACATGGAGGTGGGTTTAGTGATGTTTTGGGTTTGCTGTGCTGCCTCTGGTACTGGGTACCTTGAATGTGTGCGTGGCATCATGAAATCAGGAGATTACCGAGGCATTTTGGAGCGAATTGTTCAACCCAGTGTTCGAAACCTGGGTCTCCATCGAAGGTCATGGGTCTTGCAGGAGGACAATGACCCTAAAAACACGACAAAAAGCACTCAGGAATGGTTCAACACAACATGCTGGACTGTTCTGAAGTGGCCAGCAATGAGTCCAGATCTAAATCCCATTGAACACCTGTGGGGAGATCTGAAAACAGCAGTTGGGAGAAGGCACCCTTCAAATCTGGGAGAACTGGAGCAGTTTGCACAAGAAGAGTGGGCCAAACTGCCAGCAGAGAGGTGTAGGAAGGAAGGTGTAGGATTCATGGCTACAGGAAGCACTTGACTGCAGTTATTTTGTCCAAAGTCTGTGTGCGACCAAATATTAAGTCTCGGGTGTCAATAATTTTGTCAATGCCATTTATTTTTATTTTCTGATTTAAAAGGATATATTAAATTCTGAATCAAAAACAAAGGTTCTGTAATATTAACAGTGAAATAAAGAATTGTGGAGACAAAATACTTTTATCAATTTCAACTTATTTTTAGAGAAAATTGTGAGTTATTTGAAAAAAGTGCGAAGGTGCCAATATTTTTGGCCATGACTGTAAATGAACACTCGTTTGCAAGCCACCGTCTACAATTCCAATGCAAGAGACATAATTACTCTTGTTTTGGGTATTTTGCGTCCTCTGGGTCTTTTGTGTCCTCGGGGTATTTTTCGTCCTCGGGGTCTTTTGCGTCCTCTTGGTCTTTGGGGTGTTTAAGAGTCCTTGGGGTCTTCTGAGTCCTTGGGGCCTTCTGGTTCCTTGGGGTATTTTGGGTTATTGGGGTCTTTTGTGACTTTAAGGGTCTTCAGGATCTTTGGGGTCTTCAGGGTATTTTGGGTATTTTTGGTATTTTGAGTATTTGGGGTCCTCAGGGTATTTGGGGTATTTGGGGTCTTTTGGGTACTTTGGGTCTTTAAGTAGACAGGATGCAATCGATGTTCAAACAGTATGTAATTAATAGACATATTAATCAATCACACGGCTTCACGGACTTGTGACTTCACGGACTTCACGGACTTCACGGACAGCTTCCTGGACCGTGTTTTCTGTTTTATATAGATGGTGACGCGATGCAATGTGTTGGTAGTCGTGATGCAAAGTGCAGGTTATGGCACAGTAGTTGTGACTCACCTTTCTGTGCCAATCAGGTAGTCGTGATGGCAGTGATGCGATGTGCATGTGTTGACCCAGTGGTCGTGATATGTTGACACAGAGTACAAAATTTGAAATGGGAGATGCCATAGATATACTAGAGCTGGGCCAAGATCTCCTTCCTCCATTGGTATGCTCATGTGCTAGTCGTGCATCTGATATTCACTAGGCCTCACTCTGTTAAATGTCAGCTTCCGGGTGGGTACCGCAGTAGATTCTGGTACATCATTAATAACCGATGAGGGTACTGAAGGTTGTACTAAGCAGGATTTCCACATGTACCAGCAGGCTGGCATGGACAGTGCCATCACGCTGTGGCAGTTCTTGCTGCAGCTTCTACTTGACGACAGACACGAAAGACTGATCCGCTGGACATCTGCCGACGGGGAGTTCAAGCTACTGCAGGCTGAGGAGGTCGCACGACTCTGGGGTCTTCGCAAGAACAAGACCAACATGAACTATGACAAGCTCAGCCGTGCCCTGCGCTACTATTATGATAAGGTACGCCACCTTTCAATACAAGGACCATGTCACCACAAAGTACCCTATTCTTTTGATAACACGACCATTTTACCACAACGTACCATATTGACATGTGGTACCCTTGAGATATCATGACCGTATTACCGCAGTATGCCATACAATGTGCATCGCAATACCATAATTACCTTCGCCAGAGGAGAGGTTATTACTCCCGCCAGGGAGTAATGCATTCACTCGTGTTCGTGTGTTCGTGTGTTTGTGAACAAGATATCTGGAAAAGTTCTGAACGGATTTGGATGAAAGTTGGTGGGATGATTGCCCTTGGGATAAGGAAGAATTGATTAGTTTTTGGTGAAGCTCAGGATATTATTCCGGATCCAGGAATTTTTTTGGGGAATTTTTTTTGGAAAGATTTTTTTCTGTTTTACTGCATTGAAGCTTTTATTCTTATTCTTAATTGTTGTTTTTCTTCTCTAATTCCGAGATATATCAAAATGAATTATTTGACAGTTCGGGCCTACTTTCTTTTTCATTTATTGTTTTGGGGAGAGGGCATGTTAAACAAAACGTATTATTCCAACTAAACCCACGGCGGGAGTATGCGCTCCACTGAGTCGCATTCTAGTTGCATTCGAGTTTATTTGTTACTTGAAAAAATAAAATTTTTGACATGTTGATCACTCCGGTTTGTGTATTTGTTTGTCTGTCCCCTCGCTTAAACTTGCCTACAGGTCACAATTTTAAACCGATCTTCACGAAACTTCACCAAATGGTAGAGTTTATGGTCCGACAAAATCCTATATGTATTTGAGGTCAAAAGGTCAACATAGGCCAAAGGTCAACCACTTTTCTCGAATTTCTAAAATCCTCAATTTTCATCCGATTGCCTTGAAATTTGAATTGGATTTTCATATCGGCAAACTGAATTCAACCACCAACTATTTTTGAGGTCAACATAGGCAAAAAGGTCAACATCGGCCCGGTTTCTAAAATCCTCAATTTTCATCTGATTGACTTTAAATTTGAATAGGATTTTCACATCTGGTAATTGAATTCAATCACCAACTAGTTTTGAGATCAAAATAGGCCAAAAGGTCATCATAGGCCAAAGGTCATAGGCCATCATAGGCCACTTTACCCTAATTTAAAAATTCCTCAATTTTCATCCGATTGACTTGAAATCTGAATAGGATTTGGATATCAGCTTACTGAATTCAACCACCAAGTATTCTTGAGGTCAACATAGGCCAAAAGGTAAACATAGGCCAAATTTCCAAAATTGACAATTTTCATCCGATTAACTTAATTTAAAGGAAACTTTCATATCAGGTGACATAATTCAACCACCAATTATTTCTGAGGTCAAAAGGACGCTCTACTGAGTGCCATTCCACTTTGTGCTCTTTTGCCAAGTGTCGCTCTGAGTGATTTTTCATTTGTCTGTCCACTCACTTATACTTGCCGACAGGTCACAATTTGAAACCGATCTTCACGAAACGTCACCAAATTGTGGAGTTTGTGGTCCGACAAAATCCTATATATTTTTGAGGTCAAAAGGTCAAAAGGTAAACATAGGCCAAAGGTCAACCATTTTTTTCAAATTTCTAAAATCCTCAATTTTCATCCGATCGACTTGAAATTTGAATAGGATTTACATATCAGCGAACTCTATATGTGACATAATAAATTGTATATGTGGACTAACTTCTTCTTCTTCAACGGCAACCGTTATCACAACTTGTGAGGTCTGCCGGGGGAAGCTTGGCCCGAGTCTTCACGAATCGGCTGTCCAGCGTATTACTACGTCACCCCCTTTGTGGGTCAAATGTCTCATCTGTTGACCCAGATTATCATCACAAGGTCTTTACATTACAAAGAGAAAGGTAGATGACTGAGTCAATTACCCAGCAATGGTCTGTTTGACTCTTGGAGGATTTACAAATATTATAAGCAGTTCCAAAATGCCAAAGCACAACATACACGTACCCAATCAGATCCCTTCAATCATATTACATAATTACAAAACAAGATTGCACCGAATGGTTTATCATTGCCTTGGTCCGTAAGGAACAGTTACAAGAGGTTGTCTAGCATTGCCTCTGTAGGAGTTACACTTTTCTCCATCCTGAGAAATGATTAGGTGAGAAATTCAGTCAGGATGCCGGCGATGACTCGCGTACTCCTCACGAAAAAACACCATCTTCGCTTTTCCAATCAGAAGACATTGGAGAATAATTATTCTGCTTATAATTCCTCCCACAGGATTAAAACCCAGGCTATAGACAGCTTCAAGGTCAGTGTGGTTTATGTGGACTAACTATGGAATACAATAACTATGGAATATAATAATTATGAAATAATAACGTTTTAATTTGTAAAGCGAAGTGTAGTTGATGCTTTCAAGGTTAAAAATGCGCAAAAGAGGGAAGTCAGTCAAGGCAGGTTCTTGCCCCCCCCCCACCCCCTTCTCATCTCAGGGGGAAGTATCACTCTTCCCTCTCTCCTACCCCTCTCCCACACCTCTCTCCCTTCTCCCACATACCCCCCTCCTCACCAAATCGCACACAGGGGTGCAATCCTCACCCCTGTGTGCGATCTCTCCAACCCCTTCTCCCCCATGTTTGATCCTCTCCCCCTCTCCCCTATGTGCAATCCTCTTCCCCTCTCCCCTGTGTGTGACCCTCTTCGCCTCTCCTCTGTGTGCGATCCTCTCCCCTGTGTGCGATCTCTCCCTCCCTTCTCCCCATGTTTGATCCTCTCCCTCTCTCCCCCATGTTTTATCCTTCCCTACCCCCTCTCCCTCCCCCCACCCCCATGTGTGATCTTCTCCCCCTCTCCCTTGTGTGTGATCCTGTCTCCTGTGTGCGATCCTCTCCCCCGCCCCTGTATCCGATCCTCTCCCCTGTGTGTGATCCTCTCCCCTTCTCCCCCGTGTGCGATCCTCTCCTTCTCTCACCCATGTGCGATCGTCTCCCCCTCTTTCCCATGTGCGATCCGCTTCCCCTCTCCCCTGTGTGTGATCCTCTAATCTGTGTGCGTTCCTCTCCCCCTCTTCACCTTGTGGGATCCTCTCCCCTCTCCCCCGTGTGTGATCCTCTCCCCTGTGCGATCCTCTTCTCCTCTCCCCTGTGTGTGATCCTCTAATCCATGTGCAATCTTCTCCTCCTCTACCCCTCGTGGGATCCTCTCCCCCTCCCCCCATGTGCGATCCTCTCCCCCTCTCCCCTGTGTGTGATCCTCTAATCCGTGTGCAATCCTCTCCCCCTCTCCCCCGTGTATGATCCTCTCCCCATCTCCCCTGTTCAGTGTGTGAAGTGAGGGGGGAGAGGAGAGGAGGGGGGGGGGGAGAGCATGGGGAGGAGGGAGGATATGAGGTCTTGATATCACATTTTACATTACATGGCATTACATATTACAAACTGTATTTCCCATGTGCATGGACATGTATTCACATGTTGTGTGAAGTAAATCAATTGTGTAGATTTCTTGAATTGTATAATTTCTGGATACATCTTCCTTTTATATTCATTGTCGTGCACATATTTGATGGTGCTCATTTTATTCTTCTTCCTCGTCTTCTTTACTTTGCATCACGTGGCTGCAGGCAGCATCATTTGCTGGGTGCGCAGTTATGCTTCTGATGCAGTGCCCCCTGTAGGTTAGAGCAAGAAGGTGAAGGAGCTGTGCTCCAACGCGAGTTGAAAGAATTGACGCGACCAAAGATGGAAATTCGTCCGAGTAGGTTTAATAAATGTATCACACTCGGGTACTCTGAAAAGCCCGTTTATCGGGCAGCAATATATATACACATTTATGTCGGGAAGTTTGCCCGGCAAAAGCTATACCGGGCATGCCCGGGTATCAAGGGCGAGCCTTGGAAAGGCGAGTCTGGACCTGCCCGGGCGTGTTTGGCTGCGGCCTGGCAAGTCGAGGCTGGGCGTGCCCGGGCGCTCTGGACGAGCACTGGAAAGGCGAGAGCGGGCATGCCCGGGTATCAAGGGCGAGCCTTGGAAAGGCGAGTCTGGACCTGCCCGGGCGTGTTTGGCTGCGGCCTGGCAAGTCGAGGCTGGGCGTGCCCGGGCGCTCTGGACGAGCACTGGAAAGGCGAGAGCGGGCATGCCCGGACGCTCTGGGCGAGCCCTGGAAAGACGAGACCGGGCGTGCCCGGGAGGTTCGGGCGTGCCCGGGAACAGTGAGTCCGGGCATGCCCGGGAGAGGCGCGTCTGGCCGTGTTCTGGCCGGTGCAAGGCGATT
>NC_136261.1:447750955-448260955 GCF_964187855.1 Myxine glutinosa | reverse complement strand
ACACACACACACACACACACACACACACACACACACACACACACACACACATCTCCAATTCTCTTCTGCACCCAGTCACTACCCCTTTAGGCTGAAATGAACCACCAACCTACACCGTTCAACATGCCTCCATAAACTTCCTCCATATCCAAAGTGAGCCTTTCAAGGCAACCTAGGCCACTCTGTCACACATCGTCCTTCTTTCTGTCCCACACACTCCAAGCCGAGCAAGAAATGCACACCTCAAATGGCTGACAAGAAACTCGCCAACCCTTCTCCCAGCACTCTGCCTCCAGCTCACTGTACTTTTCTCTCTCTTCCTCTCGTGCACCTCCTCCATGTTCTCTTTCCAAGGTACAGACAATTCCCCTAAGATGGCCTGTTTTGTTGCACCTGACCAGATGACAATGTCAAGCCATGGTGGGGAATGGTGGATGGTGATGGGGTGTATTGTGTCGGGGGTGACGGTGGTGGGGTGGATGGGGAATGGGGTGGATGGTGGGAGAGGGCGGCCAATATATTTTGTGTTCTGATTGAATATATACTGTAAATCAGAAATCAGAACCCAACACGTATAAATAAAAAGGAACTGAGCACAAATTTATATTTATTTTAAATTATCAGTTGGTGCTGGAAGGGAGGATCAATACAAATTGATCAAAAACTGGATGGGAAAGTTGAACTTGCATCCTCACAGAGCAGACATGCCCCCATTACACAGCTTACTTCGGACGTCCGGCTGAGTTTTTACGACGTATGGAATGGAATGGTCTGGCATGGCTCGGAACAGTCTGGCATGGCTCGGCATGGCTCGGAATAGTCTGACATGATGTGGCATGGCTCAGAACGGTCTGGCATGGCTCGGAACGGTCTGACGTGGCTCGGAACGGTCTGGTACGGCTCGAACTGGTCTGGCATCGCTCGGCATGGCTCGGAACAATCTGGCACGATGCGGTATGGCTCGGAACGGTCTGGCATGATGCGGTATGGCTCGGAACGGTCTGGCATGATGTGGCATGGCTCAGAACGGTCTGGCATGGCTCGGAACGGTCTGACGTGGCTCGGAACGGTCTGGTACGGCTCGAACTGGTCTGGCATCGCTCGGCATGGCTCGGAACAATCTGGCACGATGCGGTATGGCTCGGAACGGTCTGGCATGATGCGGTATGGCTCGGAACGGTCTGGCATGATGCGGTATGGCTCGGAACGGTCTGGCATGATGTGGCATGGCTCAGAACGGTCTGGCATGGCTCAGAACGGTCTGGTACGGCTCTAACTGGTCTGGCATCGCTCGGCATGGCTCTGAACAATCTGGCATGATGCGGTATGGCTCGGAACGGTCCAGCATGATGCGGTATGACTCGGAACGGTCTGGCATGATGCGGTGTGGCTCGGAAAGATCTGGCACGCAGTATGGCTCGGCTCGGCTCGGCTCAAAGCGGCCCAAAATGGCACGGCTCGCTCACTTTTCGGCTATCAACATAATTGATGTGAAGGAACTTTTGTGATAGATTATTTTTTCTCTCAACAATATTTATAAAGCAGGTGATTTAATCGACTAAAGCATGACTAGTGAATATAGAAATGTTTTATTTTTCATTTGAAATTACATTATCACTTTGATAATAAATATATTCCTAAAATAATAATTGTCTTCCTTATGATCGACAAACCACAAGTAAATCCACAAGTCTGTGAGTTCTATTCTTCAACAACTGTGCCGTGATGGTGGTAATGGGCAGATGCTCTAGCCCCGTCATTTTTGACAGACTTTACACTTGTACTGTATATCATAATACTTCTTGAAGAAAAAGAAAAATATATAACAGTACATGGAAGGAGCTCACAAACAACCACAACCGCAGCCATAGCAGGAGCAACGACAACTCTGCGTTTATACACGATCCTTTTTCACGCATTACGCTTCGTTTTATATCCTCATTGACACGAGCATGTAAACGTGCAATATGTTTGTGAAGTACAACTTGCGATCTTTTGATTAAACCCCTCAGTGAAGTGATGGGTAGGCATGGCTGGTCACATCCAAAATGGCGTCCTGCATTCCGTAAAAGAGTCACACACACACTGATGTGATAGGAAATAGCAATGTGTGTTGTGTACCTCACCAGTCACCTACTGTAGTTACTGTAGTGTTTATAATAAATACTTACAACTTGAGTATCAATGATACCTTCGGTGCCATGAGGAACTTTGGAGGGAACTGTAGGGTGAGATGTATGATGGAGACTATGATATAGTCAGGTTCACTGTGTTTTTTCGTTCAAAATTTTTGGAGATTAGCAAAACTATACATTTTTGGAATATTCAGAGCATGAGGAATCCAAAAATTAATGTTGTCATTTGCGTCGACACCTTTGTGAAAATGACACTCAGGACAGTGATGAAGATCTGTAAAAGCATATTCCTGAACGGTATAGACCTCGTAGATCCTGCGTATAGGACTTATAGCTCCATCTGATACTAACAAGGCTGCTTTCTTGCTTTATAAACCCATACCTATAACTTCAAAGGACTTGCAATATCATGTATTATGTAATACAGTTATATCACAAATATAAAGACAATGGTTTTCAATCATCTTTGTTTGTTGCTTTTCTATAATCCTGAGCACTAGTTTGAGGCCTTTATTGGATTCCTTGACCCAGAAAACATAGGATTAGCATATTTAATCAAGTTTATAGGTTGACGAGAAGCAGAGATAGCGCAAAATATGTATTTTATGGCGGCCATTTTGAAAATCCAAAATGGCGGCCATGCAGGTGTCTGCGCAAATGCCAACATTGATTTTCAGATTATCCATGCTCTGATGATTCCAAAAATGTACAGGTTTGCTAATCTCCCAAAATTTTGAACGAAATTATATTTGTTAACATAATGAACCTGAATAATATACCGTGGGCTGCCACAGAAGTACTTGCTGGAAGCTGACCTTGTTGAAAAGCATACTGACTCTCTCATTTGTTTTTATTTCTCCAGAACATCATCAAGAAGGTGAATGGGCAGAAATTTGTGTACAAGTTCGTATCGTTCCCCAACATCATGAAAAGCGAGGGCTCACCGCTGTGCAGGCCCGACTCCGAGCGTCGCGACGCTCCATCGCCCGAGACCTACGGGGGCCGCTCCGATGATTCTGATTGTCCGGTGCTGCGGATAAAAGCCGAGCCCGGCAGCCCATCCTGTGGTGCTGAAGAATTCGCATCTCGTGGTGTGGGCACTCGACACTCTTCACTTGCTCTTTACTCCATACATCCTCCCCCACCAAGACCAAGCTCGATCCAAACCCTCATGCAGCTGGACCAGCAGCTGTGTCACAGTGTAGTTGACCACGACAAAGAACCACAGGCACTTGCAATGACTCCTTCATCTCATGCAGTTCCCATGATGGTCTCAGATAACAGCCCAGATGAGGATGAGCCCCTGAACCTCTCCGTGACTCTGGCATCCGCAAGGCGGCCTGTCCCTGTGACAACTATGAGCACCTCGCTACCTCCGGCGTCTGGAATTGCCATCACCACACGAGTCATTGTGGCACCAGGACAACGCACCAAGTCGAAACCTTGTGGTCTCGATTTGAAAGCTTCTCCTGTGCCGGATCCACTACCGATTCGAGGTCATGGCCTGGCCCTGGAGACCGGGACCATGCACTCCCAAAGCCCGACGGTCCCAATAGTCTGTGGAGCTCTTCCCCATAACTTCTACGGTGCCAGCGTGAGTGTTCTCATTATTAAAAACAAAACAAAAAAAATAAACACCTGCCCTTCTGAGCATTAACATCTTGTGCAATTTAAATGAATAAGGAGATCTATGTTTATACAGTAGTGGAGACATTTACCCTCGATGTTTCATTCTCTCTGCAAGGTTGAGGTTCATGGAGAGCAAGGTAAGTGGTGTATGATCTGGCAATGGGTCAGCGGGGAAACTCTTGGGCACACCAAGCCGCCCCAACAACTCCAGGCAAAATACTGGAATGAGCAAACAGGAAAAGAGGAGAGAGGGAGGAGGGGAGGAAACACTGAGACCTGCAAGTAAATTAATTAATTACATTCGTCAGGTTAGTCTCTTTCTTGACTGCCACTGGTAACATGTAATCCAGTGCTACCTGCTGCATGGTCGGGTCGTTGGCATCTAAACCGACTACCCTCACTGGCTTGCCAGTGGGGACGGTGATTGTGACATCCTGCAGGACCAAAATTAATACCTGTTAAAGGGCGGATGACCTCCCTTCAGCAGCCATCCAGTAAGGAGATGGTGTCTCCTAAAAAACACCCATCCGGTTGGACCGGTTTTTGAGGTAGTAGGTTGTAGACAGCAACTGCTCAGGGCTCTACTACCGTTCGGACTTAGAAGCGTTAAAGTGGTGCCCGGAACCATCTTGCACTCTCCGCGTCAGGATTGCTGGTCTTCCTGTCTCACTCAAACTATATATACCGGGCTACCTTCAATCTCTGTTTCTCACAAACAAACACCATACACTTTTCATCACACACTTTCCTTGCTCATTTTCACTCCTCACCTTTACATTCTCTTTCTTTTATTTCTCTTTCCTCACATTTATCAATGCAGCTCTTTTATTTAAGGCCTGGCCTCGATGAGGACTATGTAGGCCGTGACTGGAGCCTTCAACATTAACAAAAAACGTGTTGGATTAACCGAGATGATGGGTCAGGATGTGGAGTGACATGATAAGGTGATGCACTGCCTGCTTAAGGACTTGGGCAACACAACTTCTGGAATGCGGTTCCATAGATGGGAGAAGCGGACAATAAAAGAGTTGAGGTGTGCAGTCAGCCTGGATTTTGGTAGTTTAACCAGGAGGGGTTTATTGGAAGAACTTGCATGTCCTGGAGGTGTTGGGGAGGGTTGGTGGACTGAAAGAGAAGAGGATCTTTCATCTCTTTTGAACAGAGGAGAGGCGGTAGAAAATAGAGACCACTGACCCGTCGGTGATGCTAGAGCACCAGGCCGTGAGTTTCCCCTTCATTGTGGGAGATGGAAAAAAATGTTTAAAGCTTTGGATGTCACAGAATCCCATAGAGACAAAGTTGATGCTGGAATTCTGGCTAATAGGAGAGAGCAGTACTCCATTTAGTTATGGACAAAGGCCTTGTAGCCCATGAGTAGTGGTGTATTGGAACGATGAGCAGTAACTTTGCAATTTATACAGCTGGCTTTGAAAGCCAGCTCCATGTGGCCATCCCAGGGGAGGCCATGACAGATGGCAAGGCCAAGATGTTCAAGAGACTGAACCTTTCCCTGGGGATGACCATGTAAATAGGTAGGTGGGTTCGTTTTTAATTTCTTCTATTTTTTTTTAACGTTGAAGGCTCCTTCACGGACTATGAGTCCTCATCGAGGCCAGGCCTTGAATAAAAGAGCTCCAGTGATAGGAAAGTGAAGAAAGAGGGAATAGTCTGAGTTTTTGAGGAAGTAAAAAATCTGCTGTCTGAAAAGGGGAAGGTCGGAAGTGTTTGGAAAAATATGGGAAGGGAAAGAGTTCCAGAGTTTGGCAGTGGAGGGGAAGAAACAAACATCATACTGGGCCACCCTTGAGTTGCCAATGGCCACACAATAATCATGTGATGTAGCGGCTTGTCGAGCATTCCGTGGTCTCGCTAATGGCGGAGGTATACAGGCAGCAAGTTCTTGGGAGCAGAAACCGAAGTAATATCTGTAGAAAAGAGAAAGAGAGAGGCAACTTGATGGTGTAATTTGAGCAGATCGAGTCTTGAGGTCAGTTTAGGAGAGTTGATAAGTCGAATTACTTTGGATTCAATTTTCTCCAGGAAATATATGGAGCTAGACCCGTCCCAGATGTGAGAGCGGTTATCTATACAAGGACAAAGCAATCCTTTATATAGTTGAAGCAACTGTTGGGAGGAGAATAATCTTCGACACCTGAACAGAATGTTTCTTCTGTTTGACGATCATTCCAGAATGATAGTGTGGGATTTTCCAGGATTTAAGGAGATGTTTCATGTATCAGGTGAGTGTTTTATCTTTTAGAGAGAGAGAGAGAGAGAGAGAGAGAGAGAGAGACAGCGACAGCGACAGCGACAGCGACAGCGATAGCTGATGTCTGCCTAGCAGAGAGATTGGGTTACTGTACAACAAAATGTGGTGTCGTCTACAAAAAGGAAGAGAGGCTTCCTTCATAACAAAGCTTGATGGACACGGAACAGCACACAAAATAGTAACACTTCAAGAAGCAGTCGAGAAATGTGGAATAGTACACGAAAGGACCTTACAGAATGACCGCAACAACAACAACTACCATTGAGACTCATCGATAGATGTGCAATATGTTTGTGAAGTTGCTGTCTTTTGATTGAACCCCTCATCGATGGGACAGGTAGGCATGGCTACTCACATTGAAAGAGGTGACCAGGTTCAGCTCGGTTTCCAGACCATCGGACAGGAGCAAGATTGGGACCAAGACCCAACCTGGATTTTAGCCTCATTTTCGTGTTGCTGGTGAAATATTAATAGGAAAAAAATAGGATTTCTGTTCTGAGGCCTAAATACGTGCCCACATGAGTGCGCCTATGGACTTTTTTGGGTAATTTAAGGAGAGAAATGTCACGTTTTTGTGTACACTGTTGAGCTGGTGGAAGAGCTAGAATACGCAACAGAACATGGCAGAATAAGAACATGGTGGAAAGGTGGGAAACTCACCAAAAGCAGGGTAGAGGAGACACACAATGGAGTCACAAGATCCACTCGTGATGCCAATGATCGGCCATTGATGGAAAATGCATTTGCATCTCTCTTTTGTTGATAATACAACATTCTTCCTCACTCCGTTACTATATATAGGGGAAGCTGGGGTGAATTAGGATAATGGGGTACATTTCATCTCGCAGATATTCTTGGTCAATAATATTAAACTGATAATGAGGTAGTACTCAAGCCTGGTGTTGGCTTAGCGGTTCGGGTGCAGGCTTGGGATCCTAGGATCCTGGGTTCGAATCCCGGTCGATCGCTGAATTAACGCCAGGGGGGTTGACTCAGCCTGTCGTCCTTCCGAGGTCCGCAAATTGAGGACCGGTTCACTGGTAATTCCCTGCGTGTCACAAGAGGCGACTTACAAACATTGCTTCAAAAATGGGACAACGGTGCCAAAAAAAGGCCAACCCCCACCCTGTGGGGGAAAATGGCCTTTAAATGTGGTTCAATGAGGTAGTACTTGGTATCATTAGTAAGGAATAGCTACTGCAGGGGATGGCCTAATGTATCTATCCAATGTCTCACTGCATCTCAATTAACTATAACTATAAAAGGTGTGTGTGTGTGTATGTATTAAGTATATAAAGTCAATGGGATTTTGCGACATGCGGTGAGGTGTTGCTCCACAAGTCCCCTACCCCCCCCCCCTCCATTTCCCTCGCTCCTTCTCTCTGTCCACTTCTTTCTCTCCTCTCCTCCCTCTCTCCCTCTCTCCCCTGCCTTCTCTCTGTCCACTTCTCTCCCATCTCACTCTTTCTCCCCTCTCCTTCTCTTCCTCTCTCTCCTCCCTTCTCTCTGTCCACTTCTTTCTCTCCTCTCGCCCCTCTCTCTCCCCTCTCTCCCACCTCACTCTCTCTCTCCCACCTATCCCTCTCTCCCACCTCACTCTCTCTCTCCCACCTATCCCTCTGTCCCACCTCACTCTCTCTCTCTCCCACCTTCATTCTCTCTCCCCCTCTTTCTCTCTCCTCTCCCTCTTAGTATTCTCCTCAACAAAGCGATGGGTGGTATTTGCTAGTAAGTAGTAATTGGTAATAATCCTGATGAATAGTAGTTGGCATGGCGTTAGATCACACCAGCGCACAGACCGCCGCTCGCCATCAGTTCATGAATAAACAGAAGTTTTTGTTCATCCAAATGATCATTGGACAATGACCCTTTTCGGTGGTGGTCAATATTAATATATTGGGGAATCTCACCCTCACTGCGTATGTGCTCTATCACACTACAAAAATGGCATCCATTACTCCCCTCCCCACCCCCACTTCCCCTACTATCCCAGCTAATTCACCCCAGATACACTTTTTCTGAAATTCCGACTTCTTTCCTTGAAGTCCCAGGTGTGTCCATGTGTTTTTCTACCTCTCCCACCCCCCACCCCCCTTCCCACGCCTCCTACCCCCAAGCCCTCTCCCTCCCACAGATCTCCCGATGTCCCTGCTCCCAAATGTTGTACTTATGTGCTTCCCCCTCCCTCCCCATCTTGTCCCCCGCTCCCATTATCATATATTTTATGCGTCAGTTTGTCATTTTGTGATCAATGTTAGCTCTTAGATGAGCCTCGATCTTGTATACAAAAAAATTAAGAAACTGAATTGATTGTTTTAAATGCGAAATCCTCATGCAAACCATCTAATGCCACCGATGCCCTTCATTCCCAGCAGCCCCCAGTGCTCCTGGCTCCAAGCCCCATCATTCCTTCGCTCCATTTTTGGAGCTCCTTGAGCCCTGTGCCGGCTCTTAGTCCTGGAGCTCGACTCCCCACTTGCGGGCTCTCCTTCCAGGTAATCTTGCCTCACCTACACCGATCACATTGACAACTCGACAGGTGAAACATGTGACTTGGTACCTGTGATTTTATCCCAGAATCCAAGCATCATGAACTGGGCACTGAAATGGGAACAGCAACGTGAAAAGACAGTGGGAGCAGTTGAGCCATATGTGGATAAAACAAACAAGGAAATGGATAAAAGCAAAAGAGGAGAGAGTAGGGGAGGAAACAAACTACCTGTAACCTGAAAGTAACATGGTTCTGTTGGGTATGGTTAATATGGGTAAATATTATGGGAAGGGGTGAGGTTATGGTGAATACATGGTGATGGGTAAATACAAATGAAGAGATTTATAGACAGAGATGAAGGCAATTATTTGCAATCACAACATCTCCATATATGAGACTGATGTCACGTGTTTGTGCCCCGAATAGCACACAGAAGTAAGACAATTTGATACAGGCACAACTTGGGTACTCATGTTATAGGAAGTGGGAGAAAAGTTATAGGGAATGGGAGAAAAGCTTGTACATGAGGGGATGGGAGAAATACAAGGGACACAAGGAGGGTTTATCATGGAAGGACCTTAATTGGACAAGGTGTACGTAGGATGGCAAATGGTAGTTGGGGAGAGTTCTTGAAAGGGAACCAAAAGGAGATGAGTGAAAGGTGGGCAAGAGGGCATAGAGCAGATCCTGATGGAACCAGTCCCAGGCAGTCTTGAAAGAGCAAAAGAAAAGCATGGCCAGTCCTTGTTAAGCTGCAGACCAACCCTCAATACCGACATCAACCTGGACTGCTTAAGGTACTGGAAGCTCTCTGGATTTGGCCATTGGGATTGAGTCTTTCACCACAAAATCTCAGGGGCAGAGGAGCTACAGGAGAGACTTGTGAGATTGAAAGAGTAAATGTTATGCCAGATAATACGAGTCATTTGGATATATCAATTAGATTTGGACATATCATTTGTCGGACATATCATTTGGACATATCAGTTGCACTTGTATTCTAGCCTCTTATTATTTACCATGAGGATATTGATAAATGATTTTTTTTTTCTTTTCATTGAGAAGCGATAAACCAAACACTTTATAAACAATAACATAAAACAACATAAAAATGGGTTATTAAACTTGAAAAACAATAACGTAATGCAACCTAACCATGTATTACTAAACTTTACAAACAATAACATGATACACTCTAACCATGTATTATTAAACTTTAAAAACAATAACATGATACAACCTAACCGTTAAACACAAAACTTTTAAAACAATAACATACAACCGAACCATGAAATATTAAACTTTATAAACAACAACATAATACACTCTAACCATGTATTATTAAACTTTAAAAACAATAACATGATACAACCTAACTAGGTATTATTAAACTTTTAAAACAATAACATAAAACAACATAAAAATGGGTTATTAAACTTGAAAAACAATAACGTAATGCAACCTAACCATGTATTACTAAACTTTACAAACAATAACATGATACACTCTAACCACGTATTATTAAACTTTAAAAACAATAACATGATACAACCTAACCGTTAAACACAAAACTTTTAAAACAATAACATACAACCGAACCATGAAATATTAAACTTTATAAACAACAACATAATACACTCTAACCATGTATTATTAAACTTTAAAAACAATAACATGATACAACCTAACTAGGTATTATTAAACTTTAAAAACAATAACATAAAACAACATAAAAATGGGTTATTAAACTTTAAAAACAATAACGTAATGCAACCTAACCATGTATTACTAAACTTTACAAACAATAACATAATACACTCTAACCACATATTATTAAACTTTCAAAACAATAACATAATACAACCTAACCATGTATTACTAAACTTTACAAACAATAACATAATACACTCTAACCACGTATTATTAAACTTTAAAAACAATAACATAATACACTCTAACCACGTATTATTAAACTTTAAAAACAATAACATAATACAACCTAACCATGTATTACTAAACTTTACAAACAATAACATAATACAACCTAACCATGTATTACTAAACTTTACAAACAATAACATAATACAACCTAACCATGTATTACTAAACTTTAAAAACAATAACATAATACACTCTAACCACGTATTATTAAACTTTAAAAACAATAACATGACACAACCTAACCGTTAAGCATAAAACTTTTAAAACAATAACATACAACCGAACCATGAAATATTAAACTTTATAAACAACAACATAATACACTCTAACCATGTATTATTAAACTTTAAAAACGATAACATGATACAACCTAACTAGGTATTATTAAACTTTAAAAACAATAACATGATACAACCTAACCATGTATTACTAAACTTTAAAAACAATAACATGATACAACCTAACTAGGTATTATTAAACTTTAAAAACAATAACATGATACAACCTAACCATGTATTACTAAACTTTACAAACAATAACATAATACACTCTAACCACGTATTATTAAACTTTAAAAACAATAACATGATACAACCTAACCGTTAAACATAAAACTTTTAAAACAATAACATGACACAACCGAACCATGAAATATTAAACTTTATAAACAATAACATAATACACTCTAACCATGTATTATTAAACTTTAAAAACAATAACATGATACAACCTAACTAGGTATTATTAAACTTTAAAAACAATAACATGATACAACCTAACCATGTATTACTAAACTTTACAAACAATAACATAATACACTCTAACCATGTATTACTAAACTTTACAAACAATAACATAATACACTCTAACCACGTATTATTAAACTTTAAAAACAATAACATGATACAACCTAACCGTTAAACATAAAACTTTTAAAACAATAACATGACACAACCGAACCATGAAATATTAAACTTTATAAACAATAACATAATACACTCTAACCATGTATTATTAAACTTTAAAAACAATAACATGATACAACCTAACTAGGTATTATTAAACTTTAAAAACAATAACATGATACAACCTAACCATGCATTACTAAACTTAAAAAACAATAACATGATACAACCTAACCATGTATTACTAAACTTTATAAACAATAACATAATACACTCTAACCATGTATTACTAAACTTTACAAACAATAACATAATACACTCTAACCATGTATAATTAAACTTTAAAAACAATAACATGATACAACCTAACCGTTAAACATAAAACTTTTAAAACAATAACATGACACAACCTAACCATGAAATATTAAACTTTATAAACAATAACATGATACAACCTAACCATGTATTACTAAACTTTATAACCAATAACATAATACACTCTAACCACGTATTACTAAACTTTACAAACAATAACATAATACACTCTAACCATGTATTACTAAACTTTACAAACAATAACACAATACAACCTAACCATGTATTACTAAACTTTACAAACAATAACATAATACACTCCAACCATGTATTATTAAACTTTAAAAACAATAACATAATACAACCTAACCATGTATTACTAAACTTTACAAACAATAACATAATACACTCTAACCATGTATTATTAAACTTTAAAAACAATAACATGATACAACCTAACCGTTAAACATAAAACTTTTAAAACAATAACATGACACAACCTAACCATGAAATATTAAACTTTATAAACAATAACATGATACACTCTAACCATGTATTATTAAACTTTAAAAACAATAACATGATACACTCTAACCATGTATTATTAAACTTTAAAAACAATAATATGATACACTCCAACCATGTATTATTAAACTTTAAAAACAATAACATGACACAACCTAACCGTTAAGCATAAAACTTTTAAAACAATAACATACAACCGAACCATGAAATATTAAACTTTATAAACAACAACATAATACACTCTAACCATGTATTATTAAACTTTAAAAACAATAACATGATACAACCTAACTAGGTATTATTAAACTTTAAAAACAATAACATGATACAACCTAACCATGTATTACTAAACTTTAAAAACAATAACATGATACAACCTAACTAGGTATTATTAAACTTTAAAAACAATAACATGATACAACCTAACCATGTATTACTAAACTTTACAAACAATAACATAATACACTCTAACCACGTATTATTAAACTTTAAAAACAATAACATGATACAACCTAACCGTTAAACATAAAACTTTTAAAACAATAACATGACACAACCGAACCATGAAATATTAAACTTTATAAACAATAACATAATACACTCTAACCATGTATTATTAAACTTTAAAAACAATAACATGATACAACCTAACTAGGTATTATTAAACTTTAAAAACAATAACATGATACAACCTAACCATGTATTACTAAACTTTACAAACAATAACATAATACACTCTAACCATGTATTACTAAACTTTACAAACAATAACATAATACACTCTAACCACGTATTATTAAACTTTAAAAACAATAACATGATACAACCTAACCGTTAAACATAAAACTTTTAAAACAATAACATGACACAACCGAACCATGAAATATTAAACTTTATAAACAATAACATAATACACTCTAACCATGTATTATTAAACTTTAAAAACAATAACATGATACAACCTAACTAGGTATTATTAAACTTTAAAAACAATAACATGATACAACCTAACCATGCATTACTAAACTTTAAAAACAATAACATGATACAACCTAACCATGTATTACTAAACTTTATAAACAATAACATAATACACTCTAACCATGTATTACTAAACTTTACAAACAATAACATAATACACTCTAACCATGTATAATTAAACTTTAAAAACAATAACATGATACAACCTAACCGTTAAACATAAAACTTTTAAAACAATAACATGACACAACCTAACCATGAAATATTAAACTTTATAAACAATAACATGATACAACCTAACCATGTATTACTAAACTTTATAACCAATAACATAATACACTCTAACCACGTATTACTAAACTTTACAAACAATAACATAATACACTCTAACCATGTATTACTAAACTTTACAAACAATAACACAATACAACCTAACCATGTATTACTAAACTTTACAAACAATAACATAATACACTCCAACCATGTATTATTAAACTTTAAAAACAATAACATAATACAACCTAACCATGTATTACTAAACTTTACAAACAATAACATAATACACTCTAACCATGTATTATTAAACTTTAAAAACAATAACATGATACAACCTAACCGTTAAACATAAAACTTTTAAAACAATAACATGACACAACCTAACCATGAAATATTAAACTTTATAAACAATAACATGATACACTCTAACCATGTATTATTAAACTTTAAAAACAATAACATGATACACTCTAACCATGTATTATTAAACTTTAAAAACAATAACATGATACACTCCAACCATGTATTATTAAACTTTAAAAACAATAACATGATACACTCTAACCACGTATTATTAAACTTTAAAAACAATAACATGATACAACCTAACCGTTAAACATAAAACTTTTAAAACAATAACATGACACAACCTAACCATGAAATATTAAACTTTATAAACAATAACATAATACACTCTAACCATGTATTATTAAACTTTAAAAACAATAACATGATACAACCTAACTAGGTATTATTAAACTTTAAAAACAATAACATGATACAACCTAACCATGCATTACTAAACTTTAAAAACAATAACATAATACAACCTAACCATGTATTATTAAACTTTACAAACAATAACATAATACACTCTAACCATGTATTATTAAACTTTAAAAACAATAACATGATACACTCTAACCACGTATTATTAAACTTTAAAAACAATAACATGATACAACCTAACCATTAAACATAAAACTTTTAAAACAATAACATACAACCGAACCATGAAATATTAAACTTTATAAACAATAACATAATACACTCTAACCATGTATTATTAAACTTTAAAAACAATAACATGATACAACCTAACTAGGTATTATTAAACTTTAAAAACAATAACATGATACAACCTAACCATGTATTACTAAGCGTTAAAAACAATAACATGATACAACCTAACTAGGTATTATTAAACTTTAAAAACAATAACATGATACAACCTAACCAGGTATTATTAAACTTTATAAACAATAACATAATACACTCTAACCATGTATTATTAAACTTTAAAAACAATAACATGATACAACCTAACCATGTATTACCAAACTTTACAAACAATAACATAATACACTCTAACCACGTATTATTAAACTTTAAAAACAATAACATGACACAACCTAACCGTTAAACATAAAACTTTTAAAACAATAACATACAACCGAACAATGAAATATTAAACTTTATAAACAACAACATAATACACTCGAACCATGTATTATTAAACTTTAAAAACAATAACATGATACAACCTAACCATGCATTACTAAACTTTAAAAACAATAACATAATACAACCTAACCATGTATTACTAAACTTTACAAACAAGAACATAATACAACCTAACCATGTATTACTAAACTTTACAAACAATAACATAATACACTCTAACCATGTATTATTAAACTTTAAAAACAATAACATGACACAACCTAACCGTTAAACATAAAACTTTAAAAACAATAACATAACACAACCTAACCATTAAATATAAAACTTTTAAAACAATAACATAATACGCTCTAACCACGTATTATTAAACTTTAAAAACAACAACATGACACAACCTAACCGTTAAATATAAAACTTTAAAAACAATAACATACAACCGAACCATGAAATATTAAACTTTATAAACAATAACAATACACTCTAACCACGTATTATTTAACTTTAAAAACATTACCAACATAAAACAATCATAATATTATCCTGTCACCCGTGATTAACACCACAGGATGACGGGTAGCCGATCGGTCTTACTCCGAGGCGAGCGAGCCAAAAATTGGCCGTACTTTTTATAGTGTGTGCGAGACTGAAGTGCTTACCTGCACAGAGCTCACAGGGGTTTATCCGAAACCCACAACAAAGAAACACGACACAACAAATGAAATGCAACACAATAATGGTTTAATTTTAAAAATGCAATACGATTAAACCGACTGGTCATTTTTAAGTACGTCACCCCGACCAATCCCCGAAATGGTGAAGTGAAAGATGAGGTAAAACGAAATCCAAATTTTGAGACGCCTCCATTCAGACACAAAAACAGACAAGGGGAAAGAGAAAATAAAAGAAAATCCCCCCTGTCTGCCGGCACTCAGCTCTGGTCTCGACGAGCACTTTGGTGGGGTCGGTCCACGAGAGGACCACTTGTTGAAGCACACAAAAAATGGCGTCGGTCAATCGTGTGAGCACACCGAGCCGTGCAGCAGGCAGCCAAACGTCTCCCGCTCAATCCCGGGGCAGCCAGCACAACACGGTCCCCAGCTCCCCAGAAGAGCACCGAGTCAAACAACACCCCTCCTTCAACACGGCAAAGTCTCCACAAAGCTCCGAAATATTCTCTTCACAGGCACACACGAGACAAGCGACCGCCCACCACGAAGAGAGAGAGAGAGAGAGAGAGAGAGAGAGAGAGACAGACAGACAGACAGACAGAGACAGAGACAGAGACAGAGACAGACACACGGAGAGACAGACACACGGAGAGAGAGACACACGGAGAGAGAGACACGGAGAGAGAGACACGGAGAGAGAGACACGGAGAGAGAGACACGGAGAGAGAGAGAGACGGAGAGAGAGACGGGGAGAGAGAGACGGAGAGAGAGACGGAGAGAGAGACAGACAGACGTTCCTTTTTCAGCCAAAACTACCGAGAGAGCTATTATTTGTTCAACGGTCGTTTTTCCCAGAACCTTCTCGCTCTGACGTCACCCTGACGTCACCCCGACCAATCCCTGAGTTCCACTTAATCTTCCCGTTGTCGGACTCGACCAATGATGAACTTCGGGGCGTGGCCTTTTTCCTTGCTCGATTGGTGGGCGGGGTTAATTGTGTATTGAGAATGTTCGGCTCTGCTCGGGAATGTTCAGGTTTCTGTCGGAAGTTATGTCGGTTGTGGTTGTTTAATGGTGTGGGTATTTATGGCCGGCTTGTTATAATTGTAAGAACATAAGAGAAATCACAGGAGGCAATCACATACTGGGGTGATTAGCCTTAGACCCTACCTCATTAACACACCACCACCCCCGTGTGGTGACATGTAAACGATCTTAAGCTCACAGTTTTTCTACTTAAATGCATCGAGATCGCTTCCTACTTGCTCACGGTCCATACTACCCTACACCGTTCTATCTCCACTATGGTATTTCAGCACCTACCCCCACAAACGTAACAATTGTATTACTAAAAATGCTTTCTCTGCTCATATTGAGATTAAATTATATAATATCTCATCCCGTAACCCCTCTCATCCTGCAGTTTCCTCCATCGTTGGCAGGACTCGTTGCCTCCATGCCTCTTTCAGGGAGTGAGGGTACACTCTCTCCTCCACGCCTGCCTGCACTCTCATCCACCGTCCTTCGCGCACTCTCCGACTGAGCGCCCCGTCCACTTCCGTGCGCTGCGAGCTGGCCCTCGCAGTGGTCACAAACACTGAATGTTCCTCTTGCTATGTATTTTTTTTATCGTGTTTTGTTATTACATGTCTAACCCAAACATGCTGCACTTGAAAATTGTTTTTTTTACTTCGAAGTATTTTGTTAAGAATGAAATTACTACTTTTGAGTATTTTTCTATCGCCATGACATGAAAAGGATTTGCTGGTTCAAAATGGTGACGCTCTTTTTCTCTGCGGTCTCTACAAAACCTCTAGAAAAGAAGGCGGAATGCAGCGATTATATTGTTTTTAAAGCTAAGGAATTAACTTACATCTTTTGATAAAATTCATTATTAATCTTTTTTAAGTACCCGTAGCCAGTGACGTGAGTAATTGGACTCCTCAAAAATCCCACAAATAACCCCCATGGACTCGGGCAGGTTCCTGGCATGAGGCAATGACCAATTAGTGAGAGTCATGTGTAATGTTTTCCTGTTTACCTTTACCTGAACCTCAGTAATGCTGGTCATTTTTAAATATATATTTTTTCTAAGTACCACACAACCACCGAGTCTTATAATCTATCGTATCTCGATGAAAAATCATTGGAGATATCTGTGAGGGCCCCTCATCTCTTGCACCACAACCTTGTACTTGAGTAATGGAATACTTTGGTGTTTACTCCACATGGGATAACATGTGGCCGTTACCAATCATCACCACGTGAGACCACTGACCATCTCCATTTGTGTGTTGATGATAAAGGTTGTGAAAATGAGATCGTACAGATCCTGTGCCAAATGGCACACATGGAGTCAGTTACGAAGTGTTTTAATAGGTCTGCTGGTCGGCCTGACATCTGCTTGGTAGCTAGGCCTCTGCTTGGTAGCTAGGCCTCTGCTACTTTTTTTGTGCTGTTTGTGGTGACAGACCAGTCAGCACAATGAGGAGACATAAAGCTTTAAAACGATCATCTATAATAGTTATTTTGACTCGTAAACTATACTTTATAAGCTGGCTGTTTACACATTTTGTTTTCTATTCATGATGGCCGATTTGTTTGGATCAGAAAGTATTCCATGCATGGTTCTAGTTCAGGGCGGCCTCCACGTCAAACCAAAGACGGCCGTTCCTCCCCTTGAGGGGTTAACATTGAGCTGGACTCGAGCCTTCCAGAGGCAATGGATTTGTAACGATGAGTGAAAGTGTGACCCATAAGGGTGCACAGACGAGCTGGCCTCGCTAGACCTATCCCACGTGGTTGTCCAGACACGTGTCGAGAGACATATCTACCTATTCCAGCATCCGCATGTTGTCTGCTTGGTCACGGGGTCCTGTGGGCCTGCTTCCTTAGTGTGGTGCAACCTTTGGTTGTTCCGTTAAGTCTTCGCATTACTAATGATTAAAAAGTTTCACCAAAAAAAACCTTTGCAGGACAAAGTTTCCGAGGTTGTTTTGGAATGCAATTCAAATTCCTACTTGGGATTCCAGTGCTTCACATAGTGTTCACTTTGAAGGAAACCTTAGTCATTCCAAGCGGTGAACGTTCAAGTTTGTTTTCGCATTTAAAGCTCCATCCATGATGGAGGACCATGGCGTGGACCTTTTGGGTGACGTTACTATGCTCGGTGAAGTTAAAATGCATAAACTCTAGAGGAGTTGGAGGCATTCTGATGGAAAATGTTTTGTGTAACTTCATGTTGCTCTACTTTTTATGGCTGTGCCAGTGTGTTCCATTCCGCACAGTTGTGTGTGATTCAAGAAGTTTGTCTAAAAGCCTGACCTTAAACCTGACCCTTACCTTAAACCTGACCCGTACCTTAAACCTGACCCTTGCCTTAAACCTGACCCTCACCTTAAACCTGACCCTTACCTTAAACCTGACCATCACCTTAAACCTGACCCTTACCTTAAACCTGACCCTTACCTAAAACCTGACCCTCACTTTAAACCTGACCCTTACCTTAAACCTGACCCTTACCTTAAACCTGACCCTCACCTTAAACCTGACCCTAACCTAAAACCTGACCCTCACCTAAAACCTGACCCTCACTTTAAACCTGACCCTCACTTTAAACCTGACCCTCACCTTAAACCTGACCCTCACCTAAAGCTGACCCCCATCTAAAACCTGAATCTAAAATCTAAAACCTAAAAACCTCATCGAAAACCTAAAACCTGATCCTCACTTTAAACCTGACCCTCACCTTAAACCTGACCCTCACCTTAGACCTGACCCTCACCTTAAACCTGACCCTCACCTTAGACCTGACCCTCACCTTAAACCTGACCCTCACCTTAAACCTGACCCTCACCTTAGACCTGACCCTCACCTTAGACCTGACCCTCACCTTAGACCTGACCCTCACCTAAAACCTGACCCTGACCCTCTATAAAAAAACCTTCATATCAACATTCAGTTTCCCTTAATATTTCCCCCTTCATGATGAAACATTTTGCCCCACTCCCTCACCTCCACCTTCTCTCCTTTGTTCCCAGAGCGAAACCAAGAGAAGCCGCTTCCCCTCGTGCCCTCCCCAACCCCTTTCTCTCTCTCCCCTGTTTCCCAAACCAAAACCCAACTCCCCTCCGCGCCCACCCCATCAATTTCCCAATGGCCTATGCAATACGCATTACATAATAAGAGAATGCTTTATTTTATTTTATCAACTTTTCTTATCGATTTTTGTACAAAACTCGTAAAAGGCATTTAAGGGGTTATTCTAGAAACAGGTAAGTTTGAGTTTTTTATGTCGATTTTTCCATGAACAAAATAAAAACCAGAAATGTCCAAAAGTTTATTTTCATCATTTCGTGTCTCGAGGAAACATGTGCATCACATCCTCCTCACCTACACATGTGCACCCCCCTCACCCACGCAGGTGCACCACTCCTCACCCACTATGGGAACACCCCCAACGCCATCCACTAAAGAGCAATTGCATGGTGCATCACTGAAATGGTAAACCAACGATTATATATATATATATATATATATATATATATATATATATATATTTTGTATACAAGATCGAGGCTCGTGAAAGAGCTAACATTTATCACACAAAAAGACAAACCGACACACAAAACACAAAAAACAAGGGGAGCGGCAGACAAGAGCTAAGCTAAACAAGACAAGACAAGACAAGACAAGAGCTAAGCTAAGCTAAAATCGTAAAATTTCATCTGAAAAATCGTCAATTTTCATTCAATTAACCTGAAAATTAAAGAGCAGTTGCATGGTGCATCACTGAATTGGGAAAGCAACTATTTTTGAGGTCAAAAGGTCAAGGTCAAATTTATAAAATCATCAATTTTCATCCGATTGACCTGAGCTTTGATTAAGATCGTAAATTTTAATCAGTCTTTCTTGTTAGGTTCATTTAATTTCACTGAACATTCTCAGATCATTACAATTCTTGCTCTTCCATGAGCCTGGAATTTGAATGTCACAGATCACTCGAGTCTTGCTTTTCCATGAGCCTGGAATTTGAATGTCACGGATCACTCGAGTCTTGCTTTTCCATGAGCCTGGATTTTAAATGTCACGGATCACGCGAGTCTTGCTCTTCCATGAGCCTGGAATTTGAATGTCAGAGATCACTCGAGTCTTGCTCTTCCATGAGCCTGGATTTTGAAGGTTACAGATCACTCGAGTCTTGCTCTTCCATGAGCCTGGATTTTGAAGGTTACAGATCACTCGAGTCTTGCTCCTCCATGAGCCTGGATTTTGAATGTCACGGATCACTCGAGTCTTGCTCTTCCATGAGCCTGGATTTTGAAGGTTACAGATCTCGTCACAGAATGTCACTCGATCTTATTTAATGTATTCGTATACATACCTTATTCAAAGTGTACGTGCACATAACTTGTTGAAAGTATACTTGTACAAAACTTATTTAAAGTATACGTGTACATAACTTATTTAAAGTATACGTGTACACAACTTATTTGAAGTACAATGGGTGTACATAACTTATTTAAAGTGTACATGTCGATTTTTTTTTTCAAAGTGTACGTTTACATAACTTATTCAAGTATGCATGTGCATAACTTATTCAAAATGCACGTGTACATACACTACATGGCCAAAGGTATGCGGACACCCTTTCTAATTAATGGATTCGGCTGGTTCAGTCACACCCATTGCTGACAGGTATATATAATTATCAAGCACGCAGCCATGCAATCTCCATAGACAAACATTGGCAGTAGAATGGGCCGTAATGAGGAGCTCAGTGACTTTCAACATGGAACCGTCATGGGATGCCACCTTTCCAACAAGTCAGTTCATAAAATTTCTGCCCTACTAGAGCTGCCCCGGTCAACTGTAAGTGCTGTTATTGTGAAGTGGAAACGTCTAGGAGCAACAACAGCTCAGCCGTGACGTGGTAGGCCACACAAGCTCACAGAACGGGACCGCCGAGTGCTGAAACGCGTAGCACGTAAAAATAGTCTGTCCTTGGTTGCAACACTCACTACCAAGTCCAAACTGCCTCTGGAAGCAACGTCAGCACAACAACTGTTCATCGGGAGCTTCATGAAATGGGTTTCTACGGCCAAGCAGCCGCACACAAGCCTAAGATCACCATGCGCAATGCCAAGCGTCAGCTGGAGTGGTGTAAAGCTCACCGCCATTGGACTCTGGAGCAGTGAAAATGCGTTCTCTCGAGTGATGAATCACGCCTCACCATCTGGCAGTCCGACGGACAAATCTGGGTTTAGCGGATGCCAGGAGAACGCTACCTGCCCGAATGTATAGTGCCAACTGTAAAGTTTGGTGGAGGAGGAATAATGGTCTGGGGTTGTTTTTCATGGTTCAGGCTAGGTCCCTTAGTTCCAGCGAAGGGAAATCTCAACGCTGCAGCATACAATGACATTCTCGACGATTGTGTGCTTCCAATTTTTGTGGCAACAGTTTGGGGAAGGCCCTTTCCTGTTTCACAAAGCGAAGTCCATACAGAAATGGTTGGTCAAGATCGGTGTGGAAGAACTTGACTGGCCTGCACAGAGCCCTGACCTCAACCCCATTGAACACCTTTGAGATTAATTGGAACGCCGACTGCAAGCCAGGCCTAATCGCCCAACATCAGTGCCCGACCTCACCAATGCTCTTGTGGCTGAATGGAAGCAAATCCCCACAGCAATGTTCCAACATCTCGTGGAAAGCCTTCCCAGAAGAGTGGAGGCTGTTGTGGCAGCAAAGGTTGGACCAACTCCATGTTGATGCCCATGATTTTGCAATGAGATGTTCGACGAGCACATTTGGGTGTGATTTTCGGGTATCCACATACTTTTGGCCATGTAGTGTAACTTATTCAAAGTGTACGTGTACATAACTTATTTAATGTGTATGTGTACATGAATCCTTACAGTACAGCAATGAATCGGTCCATATATCTCTGGGATTTGGTTGTGGACGGACGGACGGATGGATGGATGGATGGATGGATGAGACCCAATCCATAAGCCCTCTTTTCAGACTAAGTCGAACGGGTGTCAATCATGTATGTACACAAATAGACAATTTAATAGCGTGGATTGAGAGTTGAGGGACGACAGGGAGGAGGAGGCAGGTCAGGTGCCACCATATTTCCTTGGACTGTATAAGCCAACTAATGGATGTGCTGGTACTGCACGGTTAATGGTAAAAAAAATACTAAGGGTAATAATAACCTTTACATGCACAGTGTGCAGAATTAATGCGGAGATAGGTACAGTATGGTACTGTAAGCATTGCATTCTACCGTGTGCACAGTTAACGCGGAGAAGGGGACAGTATGGTACTGCACACACTGCATTCCACAGTGCACAGTTAATGCGGAGATAGGTACAGTATGGTACTGTACACACTGCATTCCACGTTGTGCACAGTTAACGCGGAGATAGGTACAGTATGGCACTGTACACACTGCATCCCATGGTGCACGGTTAACGCAGAGATAGGTACAGTATGGTACTGTACACTGCATCCCATGGTGCACGGTTAACGCAGCGATAGGTACAGTATGGTACTGTACACACTGCATTCCACGTTGTGCACAGTTAACGCGGAGATAGGTACAGTATGGCACTGTACACTGCATCCCATGCTGCACGGTTAACGCAGAGATAGGTACAGTATGGTACTGTACACACTGCATTCCACGGTGCACAGTTAACATGGAGATAGGTACAGTATGGCACTGTACACACTGCATTCCACGGTGCACAGTTAACTCGGAGATAGGTACAGTATGATACTGTACACACTGCATCCCACGGTGCGCACAGTTAACGCAGAGATAGGTACAGTATGGTATTGTACAGACTGCATTCCACGGTGCGCACAGTTAACGCAGAGATAGGTACAGTACGGTACTGTACACACTGCATTCCATGGTGTGCACAGTTAACGTGAAGATAGGTACAGTATGGTACTGTACACACTGCATTCCACGGTGCGCACAGTTAACGTGGAGATAGGTACAGTATGGTATTGTACATACTGAATTCCACGGTGCACAGTTAACGCAGAGATAGGTACAGTATGGTACTGTACAGACTACATTCCACGGTGCACAGTTAACATGGAGATAGGTACAGTATGGTACTGTACACACTGCATTCCACGGTGCACAGTTAACGCGGAGATAGGTACAGTATGGTACTGTATGCATTGCATTATACAGTGTGGACAGTTAACGCGGAGATAGGTACAGTACGGTACTGTACGCGCTGCATTAATCGGTGTACACAGTTAACGTGGAGATAGGTACAGTATGATACTGTACTTACTGCATTCCACGGTGCACAGTTAACACGGAGATAAGTGCAGTATGGTACTGTACGCATTGCATTCCAGTGTGGACAGTTAATGCGGATATAGGTACAGTGCAGTACTGTACGCGCTGCATATCTCATTTACCGCATCACGAAGATTTCTTTCTCCATAGGCCTTCACTATTTTATACAAGGTCCTCTTCCCGCACATCCTCATCATGATAAGACATATTATAGTATTAATATTATATTGCACAAAAGGAAATTATTTCAGCAACTCTGAGATTCAGCATCGTTAGTAAGACTTTCCAGATGGTTGAAGGACATTTGCGCGGAATACACAACAACAATTACCAACAACATCACAAACGCCAGATGGTGTCCAAAGCGTTGCTAAGGAGTTGTTTTCACCGCGCTAAAATGTCGGCGGCCGTTGCTAAGCGGAAGTAATCAGAAGTTGCGTCTACCCATACTGCACTTCGAACAACAATCGCTAATCTCGATTCCCTCGCTTGGAATATGAAGTACGTTTTACCATTAAAAAATTAAAATCACTGAAAAGACCCTGGTAAACGAGGGAAAAAAGAAAAAAAATGAACAAAATATGTCAGAGCAGAAATGCTCAACTTTGCGACATAGACGTAAAGTGGTTCCACGACAGACGTAACGTGTGTTTCGCGACATTGCCGTAAAGGTTGTCGGGTACTGCTGCACTTGCTTTTCTGGTGTGAGCCGTGAGGTGTTTTTACTCAATTAAAATATAAGCACAGAGCAATAATGGGGAAAGAGAAAGGAGGCTTCCTCACCCCTAAAGCCATAGCGAACCGGATTAAAGCGAAGGGGTTACAGAAATTGAGGTGGTATTGCCAGATGTGCCAGAAGCAGTGTCGGGATGAGGTGAGGACTGAGTTACAACAAACGCACTACACTGTATTCGTACTGGACTGTGCTTTTGTACTTGTGTACCTCCGTGTGCGGTTTGGGGTGCTCGGTTGTGCCTCAGTGTGAGGTTGTATCGCCGTGTGTGGTTGTGCCTCAGTGTGTGTTGTCCCTCCGTGTGTGGTTGTGCCTCTGTGTGTGGTTCCTCTTCGTGCGGTTGTGCCTCTTCTTGCGGTTGTGCCTATCTGTGCGTTTGTGCCTCTTCATGCGGTTCTTCCTCCGTGTGAGGTTGTTCCTCCGTGCGTGGTTGTGCCTCTGTGTGCGGTTTTTTCCTCCGTGTGTGGTTGTCCCTCTGTGTGCGGTTGTGCCTCTGTGTGCGGTTGTGCCTCTGTGTGCGGTTGTGCCTCTGTGCGCGGTTGTGCCTCTGTGCGCGGTTGTTTCTCGTTGTACGGTTCTTCCTCTGTGTGCGGTTGTGCCTCTGTGTGCGGTTGTGCCTCTGTGTGCTGTTGTGCCTCTGTGTGTGGTTGTTTCTCGTTGTACGGTTCTTCCTCTGTGTGCGGTTGTGCCTCTGTGTGCGGTTGTGCCTCTGTGTGCGGTGGTGCCTCTGAGTGCGGTTGTTTCTCTGTGTGCGGTTCTTCCTCTGTGTGCAGCTGTGCCTCTGTGTGCGGTTGCACCTCAGTGTGCGGCTGTGCCTCTGTGTGCGGTTGTTCCTCTGTGTGTGGCTGTGCCTCTGTGTGCGGTTGTTCCTCTGTGTGGGGTTGTGCCTCTGTGTGCGGTTGTGCCTCTGTGTGCGGTTGTGCCTCTGTGTGCGGTTGTGCCTCTGTGTGTGGTTGTGCCTCTGTGTGTGGTTGTTCCTCCATGTGCGGTTGGGGTTGCGCGGTTGTGCTTGTGATGGTGCCTACTTGTGCGGCTGTTCCTCCATGTGCGGTTGTTCCTCTGTGTGTGGTTGTGCCTCTGTGTGTGGTTGTGCCTCTGTGTGGGGTTGTGCCTCTGTGTGCGGTTGTGCCTCTATGTGCGGTTGTGCCTCTGTGTGCGGTTGTGCCTCTGTGTGCGGTTGTGCCTCTGTGTGCGGTTGGGGTTGCGCGGTTGTGCTTGTGATGGTGCCTACTTGTGCGGCTGTGCCTCTGTGTGCGGTTGTTCCTCTGTGTGGGGTTGTGCCTCTGTGTGCGGTTGTGCCTCTGTGTGCGGTTGTGCCTCTGTGTGTGGTTGTGCCTCTGTGTGTGGTTGTTCCTCCATGTGCGGTTGGGGTTGCGCGGTTGTGCTTGTGATGGTGCCTACTTGTGCGGCTGTTCCTCCATGTGCGGTTGTTCCTCTGTGTGTGGTTGTGCCTCTGTGTGTGGTTGTTCCTCCATGTGCGGTTGGGGTTGCACGGTTGTGCTTGTGTTGGTGTCTACTTGTGCGGTTGTGCTTCGTGTGCGTTTGTTCCTCCATGGGCGGTTGTGGAACCCGGAATCATACCACAATGTGAGACTGCCCCCCCCCCTTCATGCGATACCCCAGAATGGCTTCAAGTGTCACTGCATGTCTGAGTCTCATCAACGGCAACTCCTCCTTGCCTCGGAGAATCCTTCGGACTTCATGGACTTCTTCTCCAAGTGAGGAACGCTTGTGGTACTTCCTGTATTGTCCATAGATGTCACCGCCGCCCTCTCATGTGTGATTTCAGCCCATGTCTTTTACCCAATGTCTCTTAACCCATGCCTTTTACCCCAATGTCTCTTACCCCGATGTCTCTTAACCCATGTCTTTTACCCCAATGTCTTTTACCCCAATGTCTTTTACCCCGATGTCTCTTACCCCGATGTCTCTTACCCCGATGTCTTTTAACCCATGTCTCTTACCTCAATGTCTCTTACCTCGATGTCTCTTACCCCGATGTCTCTTACCCCGATGTCTCTTAACCCATGTCTCTTACCCCATGTCTCTTACCCCGATGTCTCTTACCACATGTCTCTTAACCCATGTCTCTTAACCCATGTCTCTTACCCCGATGGCTCTTACCCCGATGTCTTTTACCCCAATGTCTTTTACCCCAATGTCTTTTACCCCGATGTGTCTTACCCCGATGTCTCTTACCCCGATGTCTCTTACCACGATGTCTCTTACCCCGATGTGTCTTACCCCGATGTGTCTTACCCCGATGTGTCTTACCCCAATGTGTCTTACCCCAATGTGTCTTACCCCAATGTGTCTTACCCAGATGTGTCTTAACCCATGTCTCTTACCCCGATGTGTCTTAACCCATGTCTCTTACCCCGATGTCTCTTACCCCAATGTATTTTACCGTCGGGGTCTTAACCCATGTCTCTTACCCCGACGTCTCTTACCCCGACGTCTCTTACCCCAACGTGTCTTACCCCGACGTGTCTTACCCCGACGTGTCTTACCCCGACGTGTCTTACCCCGACGTCTCTTACCCCGACGTGTCTTACCCCGACGTCTCTTACCCCGACGTCTCTTACCCCGACGTCTTTTACCCCATAACTAAAATCATGGGATCAATAATCCGGGGAGGAAGGGTCACCAAAGTAACTACATCCATAAACTTGTTGCGGCCAAAACGAGATGTTCGACTCGCTCGATGCTTCCGTTGGTCAAGGCATCCGCTCCACGGCTCTTGCTTCATTCTGCACCCTTCCCCATCCATATTTAAATGATATACACGAGCCGAATACGGACGTCCTCGACGCCGACCATCACAGTACCGCCTCGGCCACTCGGCTAATTGGACCATCAATCACCGTACAACCTACGCCACTCGGCCAATCGGACCATCACCAGACTACCTTGGCGCCTAAGCCAATCAGACCATCACCATACTACCTAGGTGCCTCAGCCAATTGTCTTTAGATTTGAACAATGAACATGCTTGACATTTAGATTTAACCAGTAATTTGTTGTTGCTCGCTGTTGCATCGTCACGGAGTCTCGCTCGTAACCCTCTCGATTTGCACCATTCATGTGGTTACGGTCTGTGCGTGTATTGGTTTCTCACACGATGAACACACGAGTGATAAATGGACGCGTCTACATTATTCTGCTCTTGATCCCGGTTAGTTATTCCGGTTAAATGTGAACCCTCCTCGGAGTTCCTCGATCCATTTTGATCTTTCAGTCCCCCTCTACTCAGAGGGAACTCTAGGTTTGCTCTCCGTATGTCCCACCTGCGGATTTCTGCACCTTTTCCCATCCCCTTTAACATATTCAACTGAAACTTGCAACACGGCCTTATCTTACTATAATTCACCAAATGTCCGTCCGTCCGTTCGAAGGTACCGGGAAAACGGCTCAACCGATCACAACGATATTTTGCGTGGGTATTCCTGGGACCCCTGGGAGTAAAATATGCTATTGTAGCGGCTACCGCTGGGTTTTCACAATCCCCTTGCACCTATACAGGACGCGGAGCGATCACCATGCCGGGCTCGTCCAGGACGCCCGGGCAGGCTCGCCCTCAACTTGCCAGGACGCTCGGCCACGCCCCCTCTCGCCTTTCCTGGGCAAACGCTCGGGGATAATGTGTGTATATATATTGCTGCCCGATAAACGGGCTTTTCAGAGTACCTGAGTTTTGTTTGAATAAAGCAACTCGGACGAATTCCAGCTTTTTGTCGCGTCCATTCTTCCGATCGACGTGGGAGCCCGAGCTCCTTCATTGGTGACCTACCGACATGGACACGGTAGTGGCCCTTAAACTGCCTACCTTCTGGGAGGCTCACGCGGCGGTTTGGTTCGCACAGGCGGACTCCCTGTTCGCCCTGCGAGTCATCACGGCCGACGACACCCGCTTCCACCATGTGGTAGCAGCGCTCGGTTCAGCCACCGCGGCCCGCGCCCTGAGCCTCCTCGAGAGCCCGCCAGCCGCTGACAAATAAGGCGCGATTAAAAAGCTCCTCCTCGACGCTTTCGCCCTCCCATCAGTGGAACGCGCACGGCGCCTGCTCGACCTGCCCGAGCTCGGCGACACGCGCCCTTCCGAGCGAATGGACTACATGCTTTCGCTGCTCGACGAGCACTCTCCGGCATTCCTGTTCCGGGAGCTGTTCCTCTGTCAGCTGCCTAGCCCGGTACGCCTCGCCCTGGCAAGCACGACGATCACGGATCCCCGTGCCCTCGCCAGGGAAGCCGACAAGATCTCCGCTGCAGGCCAGCGCATCGCAGCAGCGACCTGGGGCCCACCGCCGTCCGACGCAACACCCATGGCGCCCGAGCACCCGGCACGGTCGACGACCGAACTGCCGACGCAATTGGCGGCCGCTACACCGAGCCGACCACCTCCAGCATGACGACCGGGGCCTCCACCTGACCAAGCGTGGTGTTACTATCATGCCAGGTTCGGACAAAAGGCCCGGACATGCCGACCCCCGTGCACCTTCGGCAGGCCGGGAAACGGCCGGGCCGGCGTTCATTACCAGCCATGAGCGCCGGCCACACGGGCAACTTACTGTTCATCACGGATAAAGCGTCCGGACGGCGCTTCCTGTGCGACACCGGCGCCCAACTGAGCGTCATACCCGCCTCTGACCAGGACAGGCAGTCCGCGGTTTGTGGCCCCTCACATCACGCGGTTTGCGGCCTTACTGTTCATCACGGATAAAGCGTCCGGACGGACGTCCGGGAGCTGTTCCTCCGTCAGCTGCCTAGGGTTAGGGTTAGGCCGCAACCCTCCTTGGTTGCGGCCAACGGATCGGCCATCCGCACCTTCGGCCCGCGCAACGTCACCCTCTGCTTCGGCGGCCAACGCTTTGCTTGGACGTTTGTAACCGCAAACGTGCCCATGGCTCTGCTAGGCGCCGACTTCCTCTGCGCACACGGACTGCTGGTGGACGTCCAACGGCGTCGTTTAATCAACGGCGAAACCTTCAGCTCCCTTGTATGCACATTGAGCAGCTCCACGCCGACCGAGCCGGCATGCGCCCTCCCGGCGGCGAACGAGTTTGCTCGCCTGCTCACGGAGTTCCCGGCCCTCACGCGGCCGACGTTTTCGGCTGTCGCAGTACGGCATGGGATCGAGCACCACATACCAACCACGGGCCCGCCGGTCTACGCCAGAGCCCGCCGCCTCGACCCAGCCAAGCTCGCCGTGGCCAAAGCCGAGTTCGACGCTTTAGAACACCTCGGCATCGTGCGGCGCTCCGATAGCGCGTGGGCTTCGCCACTACACATCGTCCCAAAGCCAGGGGGCGGCTGGCGCCCATGTGGCGACTACCGCCGCCTTAACGACGCTACCACCCCCGACAGGTATCCGATCCCGCACATCCAAGACTTCTCCGCCCGTCTGGCGGGACGGGTCATTTTTTCGAAAATTGATCTCATACGGGGATATCACCAGGTACCTGTCAGGGCGGCCGACGTCCCTAAAACGGCAGTCATCACGCCGTTCGGCTTATTCGAATTCTTACGGATGCCGTTTGGTCTCAAGAACGCGGCTCAGGCGTTCCAGTGCTTGATGGACGGCGTGCTGCGTGACCTGCCGTTCCTTTTCGTTTACCTGGACGACATCCTCGTCGCCAGCACGTCCCGGGCCGAGCACCTCCTCCACCTCCGAACACTGTTCGGGCGCCTCAGCGAGCACGGCCTCATCGTCAACCCGGCCAAATGCCACTTCGGCACGACGGCCGTTGATTTTTTGGGCCACCACATCACCAAGAACGGGGCCGTGCCGCTGCCAACCAAGGTCGAGGCCATCACCACGTTCCCGCGTCCCCGCACCATAAAGGCCCTGCAGGAATTCCTGGGAATGGTGAATTTTTATCACCGCTTCGTGCCCCGCGCTGCTCAACTCATGCGGCCCCTCTACGAAGCCCTCCGGGGCAAGCCGGCCAAGCACGACATCGCCTGGTCCGCAGCAATGGACGCGGCCTTCCAAAGCTCAAAGCGGGCCCTCGCCGACGCAACACTACTCGCTCACCCGGTGCTCAACGTTCCCATCGCCCTCACCACGGATGCCTCCGACTACGCGGTGGGCGCCGTACATGAGCAATGGGTGAACGGGGTTTGGCAGCCACTCGCTTTTTTCAGCCGGCAGCTCCGGCCGAACGAGCTCAAATACAGCACGTTTGACCGTGAGCTCCTCGGTCTACACCTGGCCGTCCGCCATTTCCGCCACCTCCTGGAGGGCCGACCTTTCACGGCGTTCGTCGACCACAAGCCGTTGGTTTACGCAATGGCCAAGGTCACGGAGCCGTGGTCGGCCCGCCAACAGCGCCACCTCTCCGCCGTGTCGGAGTTTACCACGGACATCCGGCACGTCGCCGGCAAAAACAACGCCGTGGCCGACTGTCTTTCCCGGGCTCGCGCGAACGCGGTCCACCTGGGCGTGGACTTCGCGCTTATGGCGGCAGACCAAACCACCGACACCACGGTGCAAGCCCTCCGGGCGGCGGACACGGGCCTCCGCCTGGCCGACATCCCCTTTGCGGACACTGTCCTGCTCTGCGACGTCTCCCAAGGCCAGCCTCGCCCCATCGTGCCCGTCACCTGGCAACGCCGCATCTTCGCCTCCCTCCACGGCCTTTCCCACCCGGGCCGGAAAGCTTCCCAGAAGCTGGTGTCGGCGCGATTCGTCTGGCACGGCCTTCGTCGGGACGTCCGCGATTGGACCAGCACCTGCACAGCCTGCCAACGGGCCAAGGTCCACCGACACACCCAGGCCTCGCTGGCACCTTTCACCGTGCCCGAACGACGTTTCGACCACGTCAACGTGGATCTGGTGGGCCCCCTCCCCCTGTCACGGGGGTTCACACACCTGCTCACCATGGTGGACAGGACCACCAGGTGGCCGGAGGCCGTTCCCCTAGTCTCCACCACCACCGCCGACGTGGCGCAGGCTTTCATCGCCACCTGGGTCGCCCGCTTCGGCGCACCGGCGGACATCTCGTCAGACCGCGGACCACAGTTCACCTCCGAGCTGTGGGGCGCGGTCGCCCGCAACCTGGGGGTCAAGCTCCACCGTACTACGGCCTACCACCCCCAAGCAAAAGGGTTGTGCGAGCGATTCCACCGCTCCATGAAGGCCGCGCTCATGGCCGGCCTTCAAGACGGCGGTTGGGCCGACCGGCTGCCGTGGGTCCTTTTGGGCCTCCGCACGGCCCCCAAGGAGGACCTCCAGGCATCCCCCGCCGAGCTTGTCTACGGCCAGGCGCTACGCGTCCCGGGCGAATTCGTGCCCGACGCTACCAGTCCCTGGTCCGCAGCTCACCAGCGCTCGGACCTCCAGGAGGCCGCCCGACGGTTTGCCCCCGTGCCAACATCCCACCACGGTGACCCCCAGTCCTACGTCCCCCCAGCACTTCGCACAGCGGAGTATGTTTTTGTGCGTCACGACGCACATCGGGGGCCACTCCGGCCGCCGTACGACGGGCCCTTCCGGGTCCTGCGATGGGACGACAAGTCATTCGTCATCGACATCGGCGGCAGGTCGGACCGGATTGCGGTGGACCGCCTCAAGCCGGCGCACGTGGACGTCGACCAACCACCACGGGTGGCCCTTCCGCCGCGGCGAGGCCGCTCCCCGTCCACGGTGCCCCCCACTCGACCGCCCACCACCACACCGGACCCCCGCCCACGACCCGCCAGGGGTCGCTTCGGCCGGGTCATCAGGACCCCCCTCAAATTGACCCTGCCGGTGCAAGTCGATTCTGGGGGGACGTGTGTAGCGGCTACCGCTGGGTTTTCACAATCGCCTTGCACCTATCAAGGACGCGGAGCGATCACCATGCCGGGCTCGTCCAGGACGCCCGGGCAGGCTCGCCCTCAACTTGCCAGGCCGCAGCCAGGACGCTCGGCCACGCCCCCTCTCGCCTTTCCTGGGCAAACGCTCTGGGATAATGTGTGTATATATATTGCTGCCCGATAAACGGGCTTTTCAGAGTACCTGAGTGTTTTGTTTGAATAAAGCAACTCGGACGAATTCCAGCTTTTTGTCGCGTCCATTCTTCCGATCGACGTGGGAGCCCGAGCTCCTTCACTATATTGTTTTTCCCAATTTTTCCAATTTTCCAGTTTTTTCCAAACGATAGAATAATATTTACCGATATGAACAGTGATGTGGCTTTTGTTGAAATTATACGTACCAGGAGGGGGTAGATCGACTCCTGACGAACTCTTCCTAAATAAACGTGCGGCTCCGAAGTAACATGGCAGCGTGTGCAAAGCGACTGAGAAACAGGTGTAGCGGCCGCTTCCGTGTTACAGATTCGGCGCGCACTCTTCACACATAAACGTGCGACTGAGAATGACGTGAAGCCGCCGCTGCCGTTTTGCAGAATTCAATCTTTTTTCAAAATGGGCGCCATGTACTGTTTAGATTTTGATGATTTGCGTGTGATGTGATTCAACGGATGTTTATATGAATCGTTTAAAATTTAAAAAGTCTTCAATTTCTGATATTTTGCCTTTTCATTTGGGCCTCCCAATTGAAGCCCTGCCTGTAGGGCGCGTACCGTTGCTAGTTATGATAAAGTTACAGAACATGTTCGAGTTTCGGGGCGTTTGCCAATTTTTCACGGAGTGTTGCCCTCTTCGCTTGGAACAAAAACATTCATTGGGACCGGTAGGGAACATGTACTGCAAAGCAATTCTCCTGCTTGTTTATTCCACTTTACCCCGTGTTGTGCTGTAAATGAATCGATACATTACTGAAATCCTTTTTTTCCCCGTTTAGTGAATTCTTGACCGATTACATGGATTTGCTTCAGAGGAGGTTTGGTAAGAATCTCTACTTTTGGAGTGAATGTTGGGAAACACAGTCTTGTGTTTGCATTTTAAGACCGGGTAGAAAGTGCGTTTTGGTGGAAAGGTTGCCCCTTTGGGCCCCATGAATGAAATAATGGTGTTTGATGCACATTGATCAAAGATTATATTTTACAAAATAGCTTGAAATGAAATCTTCCGGCCATGGATTAGCTTGGATGAGCAGCGGAATAGAACATTCCTAACTTTGGAACTGAAACACTGTTGTGGAGTTGATCGTTCATGCACACTGTTGCGGTGTAGGGCTTTCTCTTGTACCACAGTGTAGGGCCATCGCTTGTACCGCAGTGTAGGGCCATCGCTTGTACTGCAGTGTAGGGCGTCTCTTGTACCGCAGTGTAGGGCATCTCTTGTACCGCAGTGTAGGGCGTCTCTTGTACCGCAGTGTAGGGCGTCTCTTGTACCGCAGTGTAGGGCGTCTCTTGTTCCGTAGTGTAGGGCGTCTCTTGTACCGCAGTGTAGGGCGTCTCTTGTTCCGTAGTGTAGGGCGTCTCTTGTTCCGTAGTGTAGGGCGTCTCTTGTTCCGTAGTGTAGGGCGTCTCTTGTACCGCAGTGTGGGCCGTCTCTTGTACCGCAGTGTAGGGCCGTCTCTTGTACCGCAGTGTGGGGGGTCTCTTGTACCGCAGTGTAGGGCCGTCTCTTGTACCGCAGTGTGGGCCGTCTCTTGTACCGCAGTGTAGGGCCGTCTCTTGTACCGCAGTGTGGGGGGTCTCTTGTACCACAGTGTAGGGCGTCTATTGTACCGCAGTGTAGGGCATCTCTTGTACCGCAGTGTGGGCCGTCTCTTGTACTGCAGTGTAGGGCGTCTCGGGTACCGCAGTGTAGGGCGTCTCTTGTACCGCAGTGTGGGCCGTCTCTTGTACCGCAGTGTAGGCCGTCAGTTGTACCGCAGTGTAGGGCCGTCTCTTGTACAGCAGTGTGGGCCGTCTCTTGTACCACAGTGTGGGCCGTCTCTTGTACCGCAGTGTAGGGCCGTCTCTTGTACCGCAGTGTCGGGCGTCTCTTGAACCGCAGTATAGGCCGTCTCTTGTACCGCAGTGTCGGGCGTCTCTTGTACCGCAGTGTAGGGCGTCTCTTGTACCGCCGTGTGGGCCGTCAGTTGTACCGCAGTGGATGGCGTCTCTTGTACCGCATTGTAGGGCATCTCTTGTACCGCAGTGTAGGGCGTCTCTTGTACCGCAGTGTAGGGCGTCTCTTGTACCGCAGTGTAGGGCGTCTCTTGTACCGCAGTGTAGGGCGTCTCTTGTACCGCAGTGTAGGGCGTCTCTTGTACCGCAGTGTAGGGCGTCTCTTGTACCGCATTGTCGGGCATCTCTTGTACCGCAGTTTAGGGCGTCTCTTGTCCCGTAGTGTAGGGCGTCTCTTGTACCGCAGTGTAGGGCGTCTCTTGTACCGCAGTGTAGGGCGTCTCGTGTACCGCAGTGTAGGGCGTCTCGTGTACCACAGTGTAGGGCGTCTCGTGTACCGCAGTGTAGGGCGTCTCGTGTACCGCAGTGTCGGGCGTCTCGTGTACCGCAGTGTAGGGCGTCTCATGTACCGCAGTGTAGGGCGTCTCATGTACCGCAGTGTAGGGCGTCTCGTGTACCGCAGTGTCGGGCGTCTCGTGTACCGCAGTGTAGGGCGTCTCGTGTACCGCAGTGTAGGGCGTCTCTTATACCGCAGTGTGGGCCGTCTCTTGTACCGCAGTGTAGGGCGTCTCTTGTACCGCAGTGTGGGCCGTCTCTTGTACCGCAGTGTAGGGCGTCTCCTGTACCGCAGTTTAGGGCGTCTCTTGTACCGCAGTGTAGGGCCGTCTCTTGTACAGCAGTGTGGGCCGTCTCTTGTACCGCAGTGTGGTCCGTCTCTTGTACCTCAGTGTCGGGCCGTCTCTTGTACCGCAGTGTAGGGCGTCTCTTGAACCACAGTTTCGGGCCGTCTCTTATACCGCAGTGAAGGGCATCTCTTGTACCGCAGTGTAGGGCGTCTCTTGTACCGCAGTGTAGGGCGTCTCTTGTACCGCAGTGTGTGCCGTCTCTTGTACCGCAGTGTAGGGCGTCTCTTGTACCGCAGTGTGGGCCGTCTCTTGTACCGCAGTGTAGGGCGTCTCTTGTACCGCAATGTCAGGCGTCTCTTGTACCACAGTGTAGGGCGTCTCTTGTACCGCAGTGTAGGGCATCTCTTGTACCGCAGTTTAGGGCGTCTCTTGTACCGCAGTGTAGGGCGTCTCTTGTACCGCAGTGTAGGGCGTCTCTTGTACCGCAGTGTAGGCGTCTCTTGTACCGCACTGTAGGGCGTCTCTTGTACCGCAGTGTAGGGCGTCTCTTGTACCTCAGTGTAGGATCGTCCGTTGTACCTCAGTATAGGGCATCTCAGGTCCAAAGGTGTAAGACTGTCTCTTGTGTCCTGGTGTAAGACCATCCTCTGCGCCTCCATGTACGGTCCTGTGGTGCAGCACAGCATAATGCCGTAAGTGATGTGGATTTTCCATTCTCCATTGAAATTGATGTGCTCAATGATTATAAAATCTCCACCTGTGGGTTCTCTGCTTTTCACACCAATAAGTTGTGCCGAACTGCATTATGGGTTGGAAGCGATTGTGAAATCATGAGCAGAAAAGGGAATCTAAATTTTCACCTGATTTATCTTCACCTAGTGAGCTTGAATGTGGCCGAGCACACTGTGTATTTCGAGTTTGAGAAATAGGTAAAGGTGTGTTGACATTCCTGAGTTTGCATCAGCATTCATCAAACGTTTGTTTTTGCTGCTCCTTTGTTCGTGGCTTGCGTTGGCTTAGCGGTTAGGGTGCCGGCTTGGGATCCTAGGATCCTGGGTTCGAATCCCGGTCGATCGCTGAATTAACGTCAGGGGGGTTGACTCAGCCTGTCATCCTTCCGAGGTCGGCAAATTTGAGTACCAGCTTGCTGGGATGAATGATCACGGTGTGTACCCCAATTCAGAATAGGTACACCGTATCCCTGCGCATCGTAAGAGCGTGACCAAGGGTTGGCGTCAGGAAGGGCATCCGGCCATAAAAACATTGCCTCAAACAGGGAACTCTGATTGTCATGGGGCCCGCAAGGCTAACCCCCGCTCTAGCGGGGAAAAATGGCCTTAAAACGATTCATTCATTCATTTGTTCGTGGGATTATTATAACGTAATGTTTGATTTTGTACCGTACCTTGTATGTTCCGTGTTACACTCACTTCAGTTGGTTTTCTGTGATTTCAGATTCCGAATCTTTATTGAGGTTTTTTTCACGCTTCAATCTCACCTTGCACTTTTTCCTGTAAAGGCACAAAGAGAGTCCACAACAACATCGTGTACAATGAGTACATTGGGAATCGCCATCATGTCCACATGAACTCCACTAAGTGGGAAACCCTGACGGACTTTACCAAGTGGCTTGGCCGTGAAGGTGAGGTTCTCGGTTTTTTACGTAAGGAATTCGGTCACGGGAAATGCTCCCGACCCTGTGGTCCAACAAGCACGGTTGTTATCGTCGGCAGGTTATTGTAAAGTAGACGAGACTCCGAAGGGCTGGTTCGTCCAGTACATCGATCGAGACCCCGAGACCATCCAAAGGCAGCTAGAACTGGACAAGAAGAAGAAACATGACGAAGACGACGAAGAGCGTGCGGCACGCTTTATCGAGGACCAAGTTCGGCGTGGCAAGCATTCCAAGCCGGAGGTAGAAGTAGTCCCGCATTCATCCCATAATTATTTACTAACAATCATCTAATCATGGGAATAGAAGATAGCCTGGAGATTAAAATGAAATGAGATTTGAACACAAAGTGTTTCCAGTTATACGGTAATACGTAGCTTTATCAGTTGGTCGAGGGTTATGTCGGAGTTTCCTTCTTTTTGTTTCTTGCTCTGTGTTACGTGGTCTGCAAGTGGAAGCGGATGTCGAGCGGCGTTCGCTTTACCACGGTGAAGCTTGTGTTACGGATTCGGCACTAATTATTATTGTTGTTATTATTATTGTGGTTCAAAGTATTGCGATTATTATTGTTTAAGGGAAATGGTTATTGTGGTTAAAGGATTAAAAGCGCTCATGGTAAAAATGAGACAGGAAATCGGATCGTGAACCGGAAGACGTCCAGCGAGGAAGAAGAGGGCGTGAGGAAGGTGTGGAAAGACGTGTCTGTAGAAGCTCCGTACCTAGTGTGGTCGAGCGTACATCGCGAGTGAACTTTGAGTCCTTGAAAGGAATCTCGAGCGATTGGTGTTATCGCTGGAATAGTGAAAAAGCCTGCGAAGTCAGGAACAGGCGTGAGATTCCGAAGAATCCTCGCCTAGAGGCTGCGGCTCGAGTAAGAGCCGTCCGCCATTTTGCCCCGCGCGCTGCGTTCACCGAAAAAGGTTTTGGTACGCGCCAACTTTTCTCACCCTCCGGCCATCTGCCGGGGATGTGTGTGTGCGCGACAGCGGCGTTTGAAGAATACGATGCGGTTCGCTGGTTGACCGGTGAATGTGCACGTCTGGATCGCGTCTTTGGGATTTCTCTTTCCACCGCCAGTTTGCTGTTGGTTGGGGACCACGTGACAGTCCCCGCCGTATCTACACCTCCTTACTCGCCCCATCACCTCTTCGCCTCATCCCCTCTGAGTTATAGAGACATTGAGGAGTGTTCGGTTCCCTTCACTGGGAGAGCAGTGAGTTTATGTTACTTAACAAGATGGTACCATCTTAAGATATTGATTGTATGGTTGATTGCCACCATTGTTGTATGGTTCTTCTTGTGTGCTTTTTAATATATTATTTGTTCGTTGACAACCATGGGTGTGGTTTCATTATTGATTTGATTGTTTCATTTGATGGTTTCATTGATGGTTTCAATATAGATTGATTTCAACAAAGAATAACATATCTTTCTGCCGGGGGTCCTCTCGGGGTTCGGAGGTTTACCGAGACCAGGGGATAGGGGAGGACCCCGTAACACTTGTTCATTTGTCGCTTCCCTCACTCTCAGTCAAACCCAAGGCAAAGTGAAGCTCTCAGTTGGTCCATCCCAGGATGTAACCCACTTTGATAATATCCACGTGTGCCCGCATTGTTTGCGTTTTCTCCTTGGACATCCGGAAGCTTCTAATTTTTTTCCTTTTACTTCTCACATTGAGGCTGATGAAAGAGCAAGGTAGACATGACAAGACTGAGCTCTTCCATGAGCCTCAATTTAGCGAGGACGACGCTGTTCCTCCTTCCAGTTCATCAAAGCTCAGTTTTCCGGATCAGATCTGTCGTATCTTTCTGTTATATTTTCATCTCTGTGTTGCTGTTTGCGCTTTCATCCCGTTTTCCGTGTTAAACTTTACCTTGTGCTGTATTGCTGAATTTGTGGCCGTGATTGTCTGGCCGACTCACCCATGCCTCAGCTCGTTGGCGTGCAAATTCTGTCTCTGCTCTTTGCCTCGTTCCTTTTCCCACTTCCTTTATCCCAGGTATTGTCCTCTCAGCTTTTTCAACTTTATCCCATTCCCCCTCCTCTCTCCTACTACAACAACAACAACAACAGCAAAACGTTTTTTATTCCAAACAAATCACAAACTCTTTCTGCCTTCCTTCCTTCATTCCTTCTTTATCCCTTATTTTCTTTCAAAATCTCCAATCTAATTGATTGAAACTCTTGATTGAATGAAATGCTTATTATTTGAAAAGCTTTTGATAACATTTAAAATGCTTCACTTTCCTTATTTCTCCATTAGGAACACCCTGCTTGTTTTGCTTCATCACAATCTATTCCTCTTCTTCACAAGACTTATTTCCCAAACCTGTCTCACTCCAAAACACTCGTCCATCAACCCTCCTCCGGTACCTACAGCACCACTTTCCTTTGTGCCTTCACCAACCACCATTCATTTCACCTTCCCATGATTTTTTTCTCCTTGTATTCACATTGGGAATCTTGAGAGGTCCAGTTTGCAGAAGTTGTCTGCACATGATTGTCAGTTTCCATCCACCTCCATTAATGGTGTCAAATCCCTCCATGTCAGTACCCTCCCCCACATCTCATACATGCGCATGTCCTTCCAACCCCACCCCTTATTTGTGTCCTTCTCTGCAGCATCCCTTCACTTAATGTCCCCTCTTTCTGCATCCTCCTTTACCCCACCTCTCAAAGCTGGACCACACGGCATATCAGCCCTCACAAAAATAAGCAATTTCTTCTACCAACACTCAAGAATTCCCCAAATTTGGAAACAAGGCAAAATCTTTACCCTCCTTAAACCAAACAAAGATCCCATCAAAGCAGCCTCCTCAAGACCTATCACATGACTTTGCACACCCTCCGAAGTTACAGAACGCCTTATACTTACACTCACAAACACTCGCATCCCTCTTTTGATCTATTGCAGTTGCCGATCGCCTTCTATTGCATGAATTACTTCAGTTTAAGTTAGTAAACCTATCTTAATATATTGCTTAACAAATGTAGACATGAACTATCAATGCTAACAAGTTCCAAGATGGCTGAAAAAATTCAAAATGGCCACCAAATTTCATGTTTTGTCATACATAGAACCTATTGTTAAGTGTTGTAGTAACTATGTCCTACTAGCAGAGATGGAGTAGTTCAGTTTACATTTGTAAACCTATGTTAATATGATATATTAATAATATAGAATGTAAATATTGTTGCGGTTTTGAGAGTGTACATATAACATCATTAAAGGTTAAAGGTTTGCCCCCATAGTTAGTCCACAAGCAACACGTAGGCCCCTTAGAACATTAGTTATGTCATAGTATGTGTGAGGATGAGGCCATTTCCCTAGTATCATCTGCGTTGTGTAAAAGAAATAATATAGGCCCCGTTCATTTTGCCTCCACCCTCCAAATCTACCTCGTTGGGCAGAATCTATCCTGCGCCCCATTTTGGCTATTGCACCTCGCATTAGGATGCTCACTAGTCAAGGGACACGAGGTAGGCCTGAGAGAGGGAGGAGCACGGCGTCGAGGTTGGAGCGGCGGAGACAGCAACGGTAAGAGCCATAACCAATCAGGGCTCTAAGGGCATGGCGTGAGGGGCGTGGTAAGGGCATGCCTATATAAGCGCACGCACAAAGCCCTTGAACAGGACTTGTTGGGAGAGCGCACTGTAAAAGGACTTATTGGCGAGGACTCATGTGACAGGACTTCTGCGGGAGAGGCGCTTTGCTATTGAACTTGCATTGGGAGCGCCTATTGAACTTGCATTGGGAGCGCCTATTGAACTTGCATTGGGAGCGCCTATGAACTTGTATTGGGAGCGCATATAGTGCCGGTTCATCTATTACGTACGCGACCGTGGTCGCAAGTAACCGCCCAGCCAGCCTTACCGTTCGCCCCGTAATTGTCCGATCCGCGCCAACGACCCGCGGGGAGCTTCTGCCGCCCTGACCATCTTCTTCGCGGTGCGAGTCGGGGACCGGAGTGAACTGCCTGGACGCCATCATCCCTGACCATCAACCTGACCATCTACAACCCCATGTGAGTGTGTCTGAGTGTGAAACGGTCCGAGTCGGGGACCAGAGTGAACCTCCTGGACGCCATCATCCCTGACAATCAACCTGACCATCTACAACCCCGTGTGAGTGCGTCTGAGTGTGAAACGGTCCGAGTCGGGGACCGGAGTGAACTGCCTGGACGCCATCATCCCTGACCATCAACCTGACCATCTACAACCCCGTGTGAGTGTGTTTGAGTGTGAAACGGTCCCGTGTCCTGGGATAAGTTAAGACTGTAATAAGGCTGCACTTTGTGTTCTTCTTCCTCTTGGTACTGTTCATAGTGTAATAAACTAATTGTTATTCCTTGTTTCTTCCTGATTCGACCGTATCAGTGATTTCCCCCACTGGGTAAGCGTGGCACGATCAGACCGCTCAGATCGGGTTTAGTCATTGTTAACGGCTCGGGTCACGGTTCGCTATTGCTCGGCGTTTCCACCTATAACCGTGATTCGGGCGGGGCTTATTTCCTTGCTTCCTAGGCGGCGTTGGTAATTAGGTAATAGGAATTCGGTCTACAACCCTATTTAACACCGTCCGGAAGGAACGTCATAGCCCCTGATCCCGTCGGCTAGTCAAAGACAAGGGGACTAATCCCCCCTTGGTAAGGGGAAAGGCCGACGAGGAGATCCGCAACAATATCATGATAAACAACTTCAAAGACAGTCAAAAAAAATAAATACACAGCGATCAAAACATAACCTTCCGCTTTTGCGAAGGTAATAATTGAAAATGGCCGACAAAATGCAGATTTAATCCCCCCCCCCCCACCCCCCCCCCCCCTCCCGCTGTCCTGCACCATTTTCTGGGCTGGTGTGACCATTTTTCCACAGAGATGTCACCCGGCACATCCGGTGGAAGTTTACATGAGGTTTAACACGTCTTTCCCTAACTTTAATCCCTCTCTATCTTATCACAAGCATGACCCTCGTATCGCGCCCATTCAAACACAATCCTCAAGTATGGCGGCGCCCACCGCTGTTTTGCGCAGCGTTGGGGAATATCGAGATTCAGATGAAATGACAGCTCGTAGGAAATACAGATTGTGTTCGGAAGCAGAATAAGCAAGAGTTTCAAAGATCCTCCGCATGTCCTTTTTCCCCGAGACGGGGTAAGATGTTCTATGAACTCTCTAATTACCCCCGCCACCGAAGGTGGTTGTGTTTTCGCCCCTTTCTGTCTGTCTGTCTGTCTGTCTGACTATCTGTCTGTGAGAAGGATATCTCAAAAAGTTGTGGACGGAGTCGGATGAAATTTGGTGGACAGGGGAGTGTGACGAGGACGAAATGATTCCATTTTGGTGAACATCCGGATTCGGATTTGGATCCGAGAATTTTTATGGAGTGATTCTTCACCATTGAGAAAGAGATGGGGGCAAAAAACGATATATGTCATGAAATTTGAAAAAGTTGTGGGCAACTTATGACAAAACTAGGGGGATGAGTTGGGTAAGTGACAAGAAGGAACCGGTTCGATTTTGGTTCAGGTGTGAATCCAGATCCGACCTCTCGGTGGGATACAAAACGTAAACTGTTCACCTGGCGGAGGTATGCTCTCCATTGAGTGCCGTTCTAGTTTACTCTATCGCTTTGCTCTTCTGAGAGCCTGAATGTTGTATTTGAAGGAAAAATTGAAAGAATGTTCTTTTTTGTCTTTCCTTTATCTTTCACTCGTCTTTCTCGTGTTTCCCTACCAGGAAGAAACCCCTGTGTACACAGAGCTGAAAAGGGAGAGTGAAGATCCAGGTAAATTCTTCATTCCTGTCTGTTTGACAGGAATGAAGACAGGAATTCTTCATTCTTTATTCACTCCTTCATTCCTCTTTTCTCCCGCCTCTGGAACAAACTCCCCCACTCCCTTCAATCCCTCTCCTCCCTCCAGGTCTTTTAAACAGCTGTTCACCACCATCTCTTATCTTCCCCCATCCAAAACCTTGATCATTTTTACCCCCGTAAATTCACCCCAGATCAACTTTTTTTTGAAAACTTTTCAATTTTTTTTAATTAAAATTATTATTATTTATTATTATAATAATTATAATTAGTTATTTTAATTTTATTATTTATTTATTAATTTTCTAATTATTTAATTTTTAAGATTTTTTTTTTTTCGAAAACTTTTTTTGAAATACCGACTTCTTTCCTGGAAGCTCTAGCAGTGTCCATGTGTTTTATACGTCTCACACCCCCACCCCACTTCCCAGCCTCCTCCTCCAAAGCCCTCTCCCTCCCACAGATCTCCCGATGTCCCTGGTCTCAAATGTTGTACTCGTGTGCTTCCCCCTCTATCCCCATCTTGTCTTCCGCTCCCTTGATTATGTCTTATGTGTCAATTTGTTTGTTTTTTTGTCATTAATGTTGGCTCTTACACGAGCCTCGATATTGTGCACAAAAAAAAAACGTTTTTTTGACATTTTAAACTGATTTATTTAATTCTCTCTTATTTTAAAGTGAAAATGTGTATTGTACCTTTTAAATTGTTTACTTTTTTCATTGGTGGTTGAGGTACAAGAACGTGTAAGGTTTGTTTCCAGTCTCGAGGTTTGGGATAGTTGTGTTTGGAGAAGTTATATGAATGAGGTGAAAGAGGAATGACGGTAAATGAATGATTTTAAGTGGATAGCAATTCGGAAAGAAAATTGATGAAAAATGCCAATGAAAGCGGAATGTCGATATGTAATGAGGGCACCATTGAAAGGAAGGCCTTGGCATGTGTTCCAGTTACTTTCAGCCTCAAAAGTTTGCCGAGCACGTCGGTTGGTTCCGCACCCGGACAAAAACGCACGTGAGTGTGTGCGGTGAAACCACGTAACCGCCATGTTGTTCATAAAATGACCACGATGAAGATTTGGCATCGCTCTTTAAAGTTCCAAAGCTCGTGTGTGAATGTCTAAACGTGTGTCTGCAGCTTGTCCACCAGTGCACTTGAAGTGGTCAGCACGAAAAGAAAAGAAATTCTCTCCGGGCAGCCAGAAGTGAACGACAAAATGAAGAAGAAGAAGAAGAAGAAATCTGCTCTGGATGAGATAATGGAGGTGCATATGTTATGGTGGTGTTGATGATGATGATGATGATGATGATGATGATGATGATGATGATGATGGTGGTGTCCATGATGATGATGGAGGTTGTAGTGTCGATGATGGTGGTTGTGGTGTCGATGATGATGATAATGGTGGTGGTGGTGATGATGATGATAGTGGTGGTGGTGGTTGTGGTGTCAATGATTGTGGTGGTGGTGTCGATGATGATGATGGTGGTGGTGGTGGTGGTGGTGATGATGATGGAGGTTGTGGTGTTGATGATGATAGTGGTGGTGTTGATGATTGTGATGGAGGTTGTGGTGTCGATGATTATGATGATGGTGGTGGTGTTGATGATTGTGATGGAGGTTGTGGTGTCGATGATTATGATGATGGTGGTGGTGTCGATGATTATGATGGAGGTTGTTGTGTCGATGATGGTGGTTGTGATTGTGGTGTTGATGATGTTGGTTGTGATTGTGGTGTTGATGGTGGTGGTGGTGGTGGTGTCCATGATGATTGTGATGGAGGTTGTGGTGTTGATGATTACGATTGTGGTGGTGGTGTCGATGATTATGATGGAGGTTATGGTGTCGATCTGATGGTGGTTGTGGTTGTGGTGTCGATGATGGTGGTGGTGGTATCGATAACGATAGTGGTGCTATTGTCGAAAATGTAAAACAAATTCACAAAATGATCAACTTGCATAGTTTCTCGTGGTAGTTGTGGTCCCTTGTGTGGTTGTGGTCCCTTGTGTGGTTGTGGTCCCTTGTGTGGTTGTGGTCCCTTGTGTGGTTGTGGTCCCTTGTGTGGTTGTGGTCCCTTGGGTGGTTGTGGTCCCTTGTGTGGTTGTGGTCCCTTGTGTGGTTGTGGTCCCTTGGGTGGTTGTGGTCCCTTGGGTGGTTGTGGTCCCTTGGGTGGTTGTGGTCCCTTGTGTGGTTGTGGTCCCTTGTGTGGTTGTTGTTCCTTGGGTCGTGGTTGTCCTTTGAATTGTTTCTCCTGTTCTTACAAGACTTTATAAGAGACGCGATGTGGAATCTTTGTACTTCCTTGTTCAAGGTGTAATGGCATTTTGAACACCTGCATTCTCCGCGTTTCTATTAACAGATGGAAGAAACGAAGAAGAAAGTGCAGAGGAATGACTTTTGGCTTTATCCTGTGAGTTTATCATAATGTGTTTATCACATGGTAACTGGAATTTATGTCTAGGATAATGTGTTTATCGCATGCTAACCTGAATTTATGTGTCGGATAATGTTTTTTTTTGTTTTTTTTTTGTTTTTTTTGTATACTGAATCGAGGCTCGTGAAAGAGCTGACATTTACTTCACAAACAAATCAACCAGACAAACAAAATATATAAAAAGAGGGAGCGGAAGACAAGAGAATGGGAAGCACACAAACACTTGAGAGCACACAACATTTAAGAGCAGGGAGATGTGTGGGAGGGAGAGGGCTTGGGGGGAGGAGGCGTGGGAAGGGGGGAGGGGGAGGAGGGTGGGAGAAGTATAAAACACAAGGACACCAAGGACTTCCAGGACAGAAGTTGGTATTTCAAAAAGTGGAATTGGGGTGAAATTATCGGGGATAGAAAAGATCAAGGTTTTGGATGGGGGAAGATAAGAGATGGTGGTGAACAGCTGTTTTAAAGACCTGGAGGGAGGAGTGGGATTGAAGAGAGTGGGGGAGTTTGTTCCAGAGGCGGGAGAAAAGAGGAATGAAGGAGTGAAGGTGAGCAGAGAGTCTTAATTTTGGCAGTTTGACCATAAGAGGGTTGCAGGCAGATCTTGTGCGACCTGTAGGAATATTTGCGGGACAGAGCCCAGAGAGAGCTGGGGGGGAAAGGCCAGAGAGGAGTCGGTAGAAGACGGAAAGACCACCAACCTCCCTGCGGTGAGTGAGTGAGAGGCCCTTGGAGTTAGCTTCATCGCGGGAGATTCCAATGATTCTGAATGCTTTGCTTTCAACAGCGTGAAGACGAGCTCGGTGTGAGGCAGGAGCACCAGCCCAGAGGGGAGAGCAGTATTCCATTGAGCTGCGGATGAAAGCATTGTGCGTGGTGAGGAGCTCAGGTGTGCCAAGGAAGGACTTCGCACGACGGAGGATGCCCAGTCGGCGACTGGCTTTGGAGGCCAGATTTGAAATGTGGTTTTCCCAGGAAAGATCATGGCAGATAGTGAGACCCAAAAGTTTGAGTGACAGAACTTCTTGGAGAGGATTATTCAGAAAGTAGATGGGAGGGTTGTCCAGTCGGTCTTTTCGGAGAGACATCGTAAGAGTGTGAGATTTGTCAGGATTGAAAGACATGTTCCACTTGTTCCCCCAGTCTGTGATTTTGTCCAGGTCTGCAGAGAGTGAGGAGGCTGCAGACTGCCGATCTTAGGGATGAAGAATGGAGCGACAGAGAGTAGAGTCATCAGCAAAGAGATAGAGAGGATTTTCAAGAGAGTCGGAGAGATCATTGATGAAGACCAGAAAAAGCACAGTGCCCAGAACACTGCCTTGGGGAACTCCAGCCTGAACAGGAAGAGGAGATGAGAGAAACCCATTCAGGGCCACACGTTGACTACGACTAGAGAGGACGTCGGCCAGCCATGCGTGGAGATTTCCATGGATACCAAAGGAGGAGAGTTTGGTGGGCAGAGCGGGGTGCCAGACCGTATCGAAGGCACGTGATATGTCAATGGAGACAGCTCTAATTTCCTGTTTGGCATTGAGGACCTCCATCCATTGCTGAGAAAGCAGTAGCAGCATGTCCAGAGTGGAGTGACCAGGTCTGAAACCAAATTGATGATCAGAGATCAAGCCATTGGAGATGAGGAAAGATTTCATATCTGAAGCAATGATGGATTCCATGACTTTGCTGATAATTGGGAGAAGGCTGATTGGTCTGTAGTTGCTGGGATCTGTTTTTGCACCTTTTTTGTGCAAAGCAGTGATGTTGGCAGATTTCCAAGCAGATGGCAGATGACCTTGAGCAAAAGAGAGTGTGAAGAAAACAGAGAGAGGGAGTGAAAGAGCGGAAGAACAAGATTTTAGGACCCGTGGGCTGATGCCGTCAGGTCCAGTTGCAGAATCAGAGTCGAGGGTTGACAGAAACTTTTCCACCTTGTCAGGAGGAAAGGACACAGAGTCCAGGAGCAGCTGGGTACGACTGGGTACGTTGGGTACAGAGAGGGATGGGTTTGGGACACAAGATTTAGAGGCAAACACAGAGTTGAGGCATTCAGCTTTTTCACGCGCGGAGTCAGCCGTGTGGCCGTTTGAGGTGAGGGAGGGGATGGAGGGGGAACAAACACCAGAAACAGATTTGACCAGACGCCACCAGGATTTGGAAGAGGGAGACAGATAAGAGAGTTCTGTCCTGAGAATGGAGAGATATTGTTTCCTGGCTCTCCTGAGGGTGGACACACACTTGTTTCGGGCTTTGTGAAAGGAAATGAGATTTCCTTCCGTTGGATTTGCTTTCCAGGAGACGAAAGCAAGTTGTTTCTGGGCAATAGCCTCACCACAAGAATCCGTGTACCATGGACGGGAGGAAGGGTATGACAACTGAAGACGACGTTTATCACATGCTAACCTGAATTTATGTCTAGTATAATGTGTTTATCACATGGTAACTGGAATTTATGTGTCGGATAATGTGTTTATCACATGCTAACCTGAATTTATGTCTAGGATAATGTGTTTATCACATGCTAACCTGATTTTATGTCTAGTATAATGTGTTTATCACATGATAACCTGAATTTATGTGTCGGATAATGTGTTTATCACATGCTAACCTGAATTTCTGTGTCGGATAATGTGTTTATCGCATGATAACCTGAATTTATGTCTAGGATAATGTGTTTACCACATGCTAACCTGAATTTATGTCTAGTATAATGTGTTTATCACATGCTAACCTGAATTTATGTCTAGGATAATGTGTTTATCACATGCTAACCTGATTTTATGTCTAGTATAATGTGTTTATCACATGCTAACCTGAATTTATGTCTAGTATAATGTGTTTATCACATGCTAACCTGAATTTATGTCTAGTATAATGTGTTTATCACATGCTAACCTGAATTTATGGCTAGTATAATGTGTTTATCACATGATAACCTGAATTTATGTGTAAGATAATGTGTTTATCACATGCTAACCTGAATTTATGTCTAGGATAATGTGTTCATCACATGCTAACCTGAATTTCTGTGTCGGATAATGTGTTTATCGCATGATAACCTGAATTTATGTCTAGGATAATGTGTTTACCACATGCTAACCTGAATTTATGGCTAGTATAATGTGTTTATCACATGATAACCTGAATTTATGTGTAAGATAATGTGTTTATCACATGCTAACCTGAATTTATGTCTAGGATAATGTGTTCATCACATGCTAACCTGAAATTATGTGTAGGATAATGTTTTTATCACATGCCAACCTGAAATTATGCATAGGATAATGTGTTCATCACGTGCTAACCTGAATTTATGTGTAGGATAATGTGTTTATCACATGCCAACCTGAAATTATGCATAGGATAATGTGTTCATCACATGATAACCTGAATTTATGTGTCGGATAATGTGTTTATCACATGCTAACCTGAATTTATGTGTCGGATAATGTGTTTATCACATGCTAACCTGAATTTATGTGTTGGATAATGTGATTATCACATGCTAACCTGAAATTATGTGTAGGATAATGCTTTGGCTTGATTAAAGTGTGTGTGTGTGTGTGTGTGTGTGTGTGTGTGTGTGTGTGTGTGTGTGTGTGTGTGTGTGTGTGTGTGTGTGTGTGTGTGTGTGTGTGTGTGTGTGTGTGTGTGTGTGTGTGTGTGTGAAGAATGTTAGTGTGTGTGAGGGGTAGCGGTGTGCGAGGCATAACAATGAAGAAGTGGTTTTTTTGCAGGGCATTGTCGTCAAGGTCACAACAGACAGACTGGGAGAGAAATACTTGAAGAAGAAGGCCGTTGTGAGAGTGAGTTTGATCTGTTCTTCAGTTTCGGCCTTCCCCGCGCTCGTGCTTTGTTTGTTGCATGATCATGTGATGTAGTCATTTCTCTCATGCGTCTTCTTCTTGCCACCATTCTGTGTTTGGTCACCCGTCGGCATCGCATGGTGCCTTATTGCGTACCTCCCGGCGTTGCGTTGATGGGAAACCGCAATGCATGCACCTTCATTCCCCACGTGTTTATCTCTGACCAAACGCAAAAAAATTTTAAAATTTTAAAATCTCTCAGTAAAGGTGCAAATTTTCCTTCAGTGCAACTTCCTCCATTCGTTTTCAATGCAGCCTTAACTAAAGCACAGGTGAACAATTTAGAACAGGTTCAAAAAAAGAGCCTGTCAAATAATGTTAGGACAACGTTACACATGTTACCATCTTGCGTTACACATGTTACCATCTTGCGTTACACATGTTACCATCTTGCGTTACACATGTTACCATCTTGCGTTACACATGTTACCATCTTGCGTTACACATCTTACCATCTTGCGTTACACATGTTACCATCTTGTTTTGGAAACATGTAAATTACAGACCCTGGAGGAACGACGATATAAGTTGTGTAAAGACTTTGCACTCGCTATTGAACCCCATAATTTGCGTACAAAGTGGTTACCTGCTATGAGAGAAATGCCTTTTAATCTCAGGAAAGCACAAAGTACTCACAGTACAAATGCAGAACAAAAATATTTCAAACAAGCGCATTGCCATTTTTAATTGGTATTCTTAATAGTTTGTAGCTTGCTGTTGTCTTAGCGGTTAGGGTGCCGGCTTGGGATCTTAGGATTCTGAGTTTGAATCCCGGTCGATCGCTGAATTAACGCCAGGAGGGTTGACTCAGTCTGTCATCCTTCCGAGGTCGGCAAATTGAGCACCAGCTTGCTGGGATGAATGATCCCGGTGTATACCCCAATTTAGAATAGGTACACTGTATCCCTGCGCATCGTAAGAGGAGACTAAGGGTTGGCATCAGGAAGGACATCCGGCCATAAAAACATTGCCTCAAACAGGGAACCATGATTGTCATGGGGCCCGCAAGGCTAACCCCCGCCCTAGCGGGGGAAAATGGCCTTAAAACGATCATTCATTCATATTCATATTCTTAAATAGTTTGTAATACTTCGTCACAATTCTCAGTTGTTTTTTTATATACAGTCACGTGAAAAAGTAAGTACACCCCATGTAAAGTTTTGACTTTTTCCAGATATTTCAACATACAGCTATTTCATCTTCATTTCAACAATATTGATAGATAAAGGTGATATAATATAACAAATATCATGAAACATTTACATTTTGTAGTCCATTGTATAATTTAAATAAACGTAAATGCAAATTTACCATGTGGAAAAAGTAAGTACACCCCTACATTTATCACTACTTCAAATACGTAAAATTAGAATCAGGTGCACCAGCTCAGGTGCAAATGATTAGAACATCGTTAGAGACGATCTTGGAGGAACCTGTCTTATTTAAACCTCAGACATTTAGTTTGGTTTGCTCTTTGTTGTTGAAGTGTGCGGCATCTCCATGCCTAGATCAAAAGAGCTCTCTGAGGCCTTCAGAAAGAAGGTTATAGATGCCTACGAGTCTGGGAGGGGATTTAAAAAGATCTCCAAACAATTTGAAATCAATAATTTGACTGTCCAGAAGATCATCTACAAGTGGGGAAGATTCCAAGCAACTGCCAACTTGCTCAGGCCAGGCCGCTCCAGCAAGTTCAACCCGAGAGCAGACCGCAAGATGCTGAAAGAAGTCTCTAAGAACCCCAGAATGTCATCACGGGACCGTCCAGGTAGCTCTTGCCACTGTTGATGTCAAAGTGCACGAGTCTACCATGAGAAAGAGGCTGCACAAATTTGTTCTGCATGGGAGGTGTGCCAAGAGGAAACCTTTGCTGTCCAGAAAGAACATCAGGGCAAGACTAAAGTTTGCAAGCCCGGATCTAAATCCCATCGAGATATTGTGGGGGGATTTGAAACGAGCTGTGCATGCAAAAAACCCCTCAAACATCGCACAGCTGAAATAATTCTGCATGGAGGAGTGGGCAAAAATTTCTCCTAGTCGATGTCAGAGACTGGTAGACAGTTATAAGAAATGCCTACTTGAGGTTGTTTCTGCCAAAGGGGGCAATACCACCTATTAGAGCCAAGGGTGTACTTACTCTTTCCACATGTGAAATTTGCATTTATGTTTATTGAAATTATATAATGGACGACAAAATGTAAATGTTAAATGATATTTGTTATATTATATCACCTTTATCTGTCAATATTGTTGAAATGTGGTCGTGGTCAAATCCGTTTCTGGTGTTTGTTCCCCCTCCATCCCCTCCCTTACCTCAAATGGCCACACAGTTGACATCGCACGTGACAAAGCCGAATGCCTCAACTCTGTGTTCGCCTCGAAATCCTTAGTCCCAAACCCATCTCTCTCTGTTCCCACCTTTCCCAGTCGAACCCAACTGCTCCTGGACTCTGTGTCCTTCTCTCCTGACAAGGTGGAGGAGTTTTTGTCAAACCTCGACTCTGATTCTGCAACTGGACCAGACGGCATCAGCCCACGGGTCTTAAAATCCTGCTCTGCCGCTCTATCTCACCCTCTCTCTGTTCTTTTCACCCTATCTTTTGCTCAAGGTCATCTGCCAGCATTTTGGAAATCAGCTAACATTACCGCTTTACACAAAAAAGGTGCAAAAACAGATCCTTGCAACTACAGACCAATCAGCCTGCTCCCAATTATCAGCAAAGTCATGGAATCCATCATTGCTTCGGATATGAAATCTTTCCTCTTCTCCAATGGCTTGATCTCTGATCATCAATTTGGTTTCAGACCAGGTCACTCTACTCTGGACATGCTGCTTCTGCTGTCTCAACAATGGATGGAGGTCCTCAATGCCAAACAGGAAATCAGAGCTGTCTCCCTTGACATATCAAGGGCCTTTGATACGGTCTGGCACCCAGCTCTGCTCACCAAACTCTCCTCCTATGGTATCCATGGAAATCTCCATGCATGGCTTGCGGACTTCCTCTCTGGTCGTAGTCAACGTGTGGCCCTGAATGGATTTCTCTCATCTCCCCTTCCTGTTCAGGCTGGAGTTCCCCAAGGAAGTGTGCTGGGCCCTGTGCTTTTTCTGGTCTTTATCAATGATCTCTCTGACTCTCTGGAAAATCCTCTCTATCTCTTTGCTGATGACTCCACTCTCTGCCGCTCCATTCCTCTTCCCTCAGATCGGCAGTCTGCAGCCTCCTCACTCTCTGAAGACCTGGACAAAATCACAGACTGGTCAAACAAGTGGAACATGTCTTTCAATCCTGCCAAATCTCACTCTCTTACTATGTCTCTCCGAAAAGATCGACTGGACAACCCTCCCATCTACTTTCTCAACAATCCTCTCCAAGAAGTTCTGTCACTCAAGCTTTTGGGTCTCACTATCTGCCATGATCTTTCTTGGGAAAACCACATTTCCAAGCTGGCCTCCAAAGCCAGTCGCCGACTGGGCATCCTCCGTCGTGCGAAGTCCTTCCTCGGCACACCTGAGCTCCTCACCACTTACAAGGCTTTCATCCGCAGCTCAATGGAATACTGTTCTCCCCTATGGGCTGGTGCTCCTGCCTCACACCTGGCTCGGCTTCACGCTGTTGAATCCAAAGCTTTCAAAATCATTGGAATCTCCCGCGATGAAGCTATCTCTGAGGGCCTTTCACTCACTCACCGCAGGCAGGTAGGTGGTCTTTCTGTCTTCTACCGACTCCTCTCCGGCCTTGCTCCCCCAGCTCTCTCTGTGCTCTGTCCCCCAAATATTCCTACAGGTCGCACAAGATCTGCCAGCAACCCTCTGATGGTTAAACTGCCGAAATCTCGGCTCTCTGCTCACCTTCACTCTTTCATTCCTCTTTTCTCCCGCCTGTGGAACAAACTCCCACACTCCCTTCAATCCCTCTCCTCCCTCCAGGTCTTTAAAACAGCTGTTCACCACCATCTCTTATCTTCCCCCATCCATAACCTTGATCTTTTCTACCCCCACTAATTCACCCCAGATCCACCTTGTTTGAAATTCCAACTTATTTCCTGGAAATCCTGGCAGTGTCCATATGTTTATACCTCTCCCACCCCCCCCCCCTTCACATGCCTCCCCCCCTTCACATGCCTCCCCCCCTTCACATGCCTCCCCCCCAAAGCCCTCTCCCTCCCACAGATCTCTCGATGTCTCCATGTCTCTCGGTCCCTGCTCTCAAATGTTGTGTTTGTGTCCTTCCCCCTCTCTCCCCATCTTGTCTACCGCTCCCGATGTTATTTGTTTTATGTGTCTGTTTGTCTTTCTGTGTGATTAATGTTCGCTCTTTCACGAGCCTCGATCTTGTATACAAAAAAAAAAAAAAAAAAAAAAAAAAATAAATAAAAATGAAGATCAAATCGCTGTATGTTGAAATATGTTGAAAAAGTCAAAACTTTACATGGGGTGTACTTACTTTTTCACGTGACTGTATATATTTCTCTTCTGTTTGGAACATGCCATGTTTGTTTTTTAATTTAACATTTTCTTGTTGATTCACTATTTGAATTTTTTTTAATTTTTTTTTTTAAGCAATCTTTGATTGCAAATTATGAATACTAGGGAGGTACCCATGCTATGCATGGGTGGGAGGCCAGAAGCCAATAGACAATGCAGAAACAAAGAAAGCTAAAGCATGAAACCAATAAATTCCACATTCCTGTAGCACCTTCAGTCGCACGTCAGACATGGACAGCAAGTCCGTGAAGGACATCCATGAAAAACGTACCCGATCGCAAACAAACAGGTACGTGTGTTCCATTCCCAGTCAATAACGAATCTGCACATGGCGATCCGTGAATTCAAGTTTAGAATGTAAAACCCTCACGGCATGTCGTCATTCACTTGAACTCGATATCTCTTTTTTTATTCCAAACAGCATAACTCCAATCACAAATTAAATAGCATTAATATAAAAAATAAACTTTTAACAACATTCGTGACATAAACAAATATTTCAATCCTGATGTGAAGTTCCGTACGGTTCGGTGAACACAATTACGAATTCAAAATCATAATTGTATTCACTCAATTCCAATCATCAATTGATACTTTAACAAAACGATTAACACGATTAACGTTTAACGATTTAGCATTACGATTGAATGACGGTTTTATTGGGATGTTATCAAACCCGCACATTGCCGTCATCTGTCCACTTCCGCATTCGCCGCAGGTTCATAATTCTCATCAAAATCTAAACTATTTGTAGAATTTCAATAAAAACCACATCACTGTTCATATCGGTAAATATTATTCCATCGTGTTTGGAAAAATTGGAAAAATTGGAAAAACATTACAGTTATACCCCGTTTTACGCCATTTCGACCTACGTCAAATCCGACTTTACGCCACTCTTCTGGACTAAATTTCAGTTCAGCGAACGTCATTATGTGCGACTTTACGTCACTCCTACAGACGTGCAAAAAAAAATTCCTTAAAAATATATTTAAAATAAATAAAATAGTACATAAATTAACAATAAAAGAAGCTAAAAAAACAATTTAAAATACAATAAAAAGCACATTAAAAATATATAAAATGCACGTACAGTATACTGTACGTACGCGCAACTGCTGGTTCTCATTCAAAACAGAGGCGACATACAGTATTCCTTTACTGTGTCTGTGTTAGCCATGGGTCCTAAGAAGGATAATGCTAGTGTTTCCAAGCGTAATGTGGTTACGATGGAAGATAAGTTAAATCTGATTAAAAGGTATGAAAAAGGTGAAAAAGTGTCGGTGATAGCGCATAGACCTTATCGCGAATCGGAACCGCAATGTGTCATGGGATCGGAAAGGGGCAATAGTATTTCGCTTTGGATTAGGACAAAGCACCGTCTCCCAAGTTTTGTTTGCAAGTGTACAGCCAATATAAGTCAAGACCTACTCTCAAGTGCCTTGTTGGTATTACACCTAGCGGAACAATTTCATACATTTCCAAACCTACAGGAGGAAACACGTCGGACAAAAAAATTGTAAAGATAACGAACATTGTAGACAAGTTCCAGCCTGGTGATATTTGTATGGCCGATCGAGGTTTCAACATTCAGGAACTGTTCTTCCATAAGCAGGTTGTTTCGCTTCTCCAATGGGAACCCCCCTTTCCCTCAAATATTTCTTTAAATCGCTGGATTTTAATGCCAAAAAACGCTGAATTTCTTTCACATTAGCCATCTTCCTTTCCGTAAACACAGCGTCAATCGTAAACAGACGCTCCCTCTTCTGGGTTCGTGTTTACCTTTGCCCCCTTTTCGATCCCATCATGCTTTGCGGTGGAGCGCCCTCTGTTGATATTTACCGATTCGCGATAAGGTCTATGCCTTAGGGCTGCTACGGTCGACGGTATCGACCATCATTCATGATAGGGAACGTATTCTCGCATACGGCACTGAAAAAGCGCCGCCGGCTAAGACTGCTAAAATGTGTGTTTGTGTTCAGAAGAGACGCCATGTTTAAGGTGAATAACATAATCTTATTAATTTTATTTATTATTCTTTCCAAATTCATTTATTAATTGTGTTCATTACTCATTAAAAAATATGACTAAAATGTGTTTTTAGTGTTCTTTAAGGTTTAGCGATAGTTATATACTTTCGCGAGTTATTTACCCTAGTTTTATGGTGTTTGTCTTCATTTTAAGGCATTTTTAAGGCTTTTTTTTTTTGTTGTTTTTTTTTTGTATACAAGATCGAGGCTCGTGAAAGAGCTAAAAGGCATTACGCCTGGTTTACGTCAGAAACCGAGTTACGTCACGGCTTATGGAACCAATTAATGACGTCGGCCGGGGTATTACTGTATACAATATTTTACTCCAGGGAGTCCCAGGGAGTACTTTTGCTGTGCCTGGGAACGGACAGACAGACAGACAGACAGACAGACATTTGGTGAATTATAGCAATATGTATGCATGTGTAATTCAGCCGTTGGCTGCCAGACATGCTTTCAATAAACCATTTTGATTGATTGATTTTTGCTTTAAACGTTTTTGTTCCTCATGTAAAATTCTCCTTCTTCATTGCACTCATTGACCATTTTTATTGCTCATCAAGGTTGAGTTGAGTTCAGGATTGTGTGACCTTTGCCCTCACAGGAGGTCATTGACAAATATACGGCCATAATCAGAATGTTGAACTCTGGAGACAAACTTCGAGTGGATCAGATTCATGTGCAAACGGTCATCCCTGTTCCTGGTAAGTACCATCAGCAGCTCCATATTCCTGAACACCCCCCATGCCTCGCATGCACGCACTCGTGCCCCCACTGCCTCGCACGCACGTACTCGTGCCCCCACTGCCTCGCATGCATGCACTCGTACCCCCACTGCCTCGCACTCATCCCTCTCCCCCAACTCACCGCTGCTTGATGCAGCACTCCTCTCACAGCTCTGCCACAAACTTGTGTGCCATGTACACTGCTGTGCTCCAAATTCCCGAACACTCCACTGCCTCGCACACACGCACTCGTGCCCCCACTGCCTCGCACGCACGTACTCATGCCCCCACTGCCTCGCACACACGTACTCGTGCCCCCACTGCCTCGCACGCACGTACTCATGTCCCCACTGCCTCGCACACATGTACTCGTGCCCCCACTGCCTCACACGCACCTACTCGTGCCCCCACTGCCTCGCACGCACAAACTCGTGCCCCCACTGCCTCGCACACATGTATTCGTGCCCCCACTGCCTCGCACGCACGTACTCGTGTCCCCACTGCCTTGCACACATGTATTCGTGCCCCCACTGCCTCACACGCACATACTCGTGCCCCCACTGCCTCGCACTCACCCCTCGCCCCCAACGCACCGCTGCTTGGTGCAGCACCCCCTCTCACAGCTCTGCCACGAACACGTGTGCCACGTTCACTGCTGTGCCCATACTCATATGTGCCTTGCGGAATTTTCCGTGCCGTGAAGACCGTACATGCCAACCTCTAACTGTGTGGAACCATTGAATTTGTGTGCAGGGAAGAAGGTTCTTATTGTGAATGGTGGTTATCTTGGCTGTGAGGCTGTTCTTCAGAGTGTTGATGAGAAAGGCTTCTCCGCAATGCTGTGCATCGATTCTGTAAGTATGGATAATGGAAGAGTGAAGTAGGTTTGTTTCATCATTGTCCTTGTGTATAATATTGTTACGGTACGCGGTTAAGGATGGTATGTTTGCCGAGCGGAGGCTCCGCGACCGAACAGTTGTTCCCCGACTAAACCCGATTCACCCAAACGTTGGCCGTATCGCGCCACAGATATTCAATGGGGAAAAGACTAAGACGACGAATGCAAAGAGGAAGAAGAAGACGTACAGAAGAGTAACAGGGTTTATTATTTACACACACATAAGCAAAAAGAGCAGTCACGGGTATTTACAGCGGACATGAAAAAGCAGGTAATACAGTGCAAATTACTAGCTTATACTGACTTAGTTTACTACCCAGGACAGCACGAACAGAACAAACTCACGTACGCAAATGGATGGAAGGGTAGGAATCGTTTGGAGGGATGAGCAGGTGGGATCACAGGGCACAGCGAGCAGGTCCACTCCGGGCGGGAAGCGAGGAGCCGGCAGCTCCTTGTATTCGGCTTCACAGCGCACGCCGGCAGTGTCACTCGGCTGGTTGAAACGGGGCTGGCTGAAGCGGCTCTTTGGCAAAGGCTTTTCGTATCTCTCACGCAACTCCGGTGCAACTCTGAACTCTCTCCCGGTGGACTGCCAACCCTCTTACGCACCTGGACTCATCTGCCGTATCCCTCGTGTAGCTTGTCCCAGCGATCGTCGCACCCTTCTCTCATACCATCAGCCCGGGTCTGACACGCCCTCCTCGGTTTTGGTACCGCCCTCCCCCCCCCCCCCCCCCCCCGTGCTCTGTTTCGTGACCTTGTATGGTAATCCCACGGGCTTGTCTCCTTATTTGGGCATGGCGCCGACGGCACGCCCCTCATGGCGAGCCACAGGCTTGTTTCCTTATTTGGGCATGGGGCTGAACAGCCCCGCCCTTCGTGGCGCGCCCTGGGCTTGCCTCTCCCTGGCGACCCCGCCCCTCCTGTTCAAACAGAGCACGGAGCACATATTCACTATCGCAGCGAAATGAGAGGGCGTGCACCCCACGCTTGTTAACTGCTTTACCCACAGATGGAGAGTTTGGCTGGGAAATGGAATTATTGAAGGGGAGCTATTCTTAATTGATTCGGTGCAATGGAGTATTATTTTAATGGAAGACAAGGCCTTACTCTAAAACACATAATAAGATATAAGCTACTGAACAAGGGTTTTATCGGGTCCTTCAATGTGGTGTTTCATGGAATTAACTACCGAGACGCCCTTTTTACCCTTACACAACTCTGGAGGCAGGAGGGGCCATATCCAACCAATGTTACACAACAATTTACCACTACAATACACACAATCAAAAAAAAAAATGCAATCCTCATATCCGCAACACTGCACCCTCCTCCTCTTAGGCACATCCCGGGCCTATAACTTTAATTTAGTGTGACACGTAGGTGTAGTTCCCTCTACTTTTAACCTGACCCTGAGTGCGACAGTTTTAAAACATAGATAAATATGTCCCGCTGCTCCATTGCACCCTGCCTAACAGACTCACGCCCACAGCTAACCGAATTGCGGAATGGTCTTCAAACTATACATTGACGGTGGGGAGCATTATTTACAATTGACACTACTTTTATTTACAAGACTAACCCAGGACCTGTGATTGTTCTTTCTGGGGGGGAGACAGTCTGCTCTGCATCAATGCACCATGAAAGCACCCAAAATGCACCAAAACACCCTCAAGCACCAATCGGTGCAGTCACCACAGTTCATCAGTGTTCAATCAATAAAAATAAAATCAACAACCCCTAACCCTGCAGGTGGTCTCTTGCTCTTCGGCTCTCTCTGCTGGCTATTATTATTTCTCTTCCAGATGTTGTCTTTTCCCTTTGCTGGCGGCCTATTTGCAATAAAATGAAATGCACCCAACGTGTCCATTTTTTTTTATTTATGGCCCACAGGGGCCGACTAGTGTGGTTCACCTGTGGGGCATCGGTGCCCTGTGGCCAAGGTCCGCCGGCAAGATTTCGGGCCCTCATGGCCGGTTCCAGCAGAGGGGCCATGCCCCAACCCATGGGGTCCATCAGTGGTGCTCGGCCACACACATGTGGTCCATAATGTGGTGCATCGATGCAGACAGCTGGTTCTGGGAGTTCCGGGCGCACAATGGCCGACCCACGCACGCTCCCCTCGGCGCCCAATGGCGCACAGGTCATGTGGGAGACAAAAGGGGGGAGAGACAGATGAGCGAGGGGTAAGGTCACAAGGGTACACATCAATAAAGGCAATGCAAGGCGAAATGCGTACGGAGGGCGAAGTGAGAAAGCTCGTCCCTACCGTACGTCACCCCCCTGTCACCTACACTACCTTTGCCCTTACCCCATATGTACAAAATCTACACATTTACCAATCCGTCGCTACCGTCACGTCTTCCCCATATTTCCCCTATACCAAATTCGTCTTCACAATCCCTCTACTTCAAAATTTGCCATCGCCCAATTCATCATCAATCCTCATAAGGAGGGAGAGATGGAACATCAAGCACAATGTCACACCCACGTCATGATGCGTCTCACAATCCAAAACATTTGCACATAAAAAATAATCAAAACAACCTGGCATGGTGTGGAGTACCTGTCACCTCAGGTGAGTGGATGCAGATGGTGTAAGGAGATTCTTCATCCTAACTATCCTCTAAATGACATTAACACACTTTACACTACCCGGGGTCTTTCCCTGCCAATCCATTGGCCAACTTACTCTATGGGTTCTAAAAACCAATTCCCATTGACCAAACTGTGGTGCTTCTCAATTTGGGGTCTCACTCCCCCGATTCATCTCCCGGTGCCCTTGCACAATTTCTGGGCTGGGGCCTGTAGCTCTCCCAGCAGGTCTACCCACCTGCACACCTCCACCACTGCAGTTGCCACCCGAGCTTACCTAGCTCCTCACCCTAACCTAACTAACTGGGGAAGGCCCCTCCTGGCTCTGTCACCCCTTCGTGCCCTCTGGCACTGGGCTACCCGGGTCCGTCCTCCGGATCCTCGGGCCCCATCCACAGCAACTCTACCGGCTCCCAGAGCCCACCTGCGGCCTCACCTGGCCGACATCCTCACAGTGGTGGAGTGCCCAAACCAACTACACACACTAACAGGCTACACGCCCAGCCATTTCCACAACACTAATGCACCCATCCAATCACCATTCTTCCACCCGCACCACAGATGCCAATATCCAACCACAATTTACCTGTACCCTCTATCTAACACTTACACTACCCGCCCCGGGTATTCGTGATGGGGGTCCACTCTTCCCCCATTCACACCTTCGCACCATCCACTCCACTCCACAATTTCCACCATACTCACTCCACGACTATCCATTCCAATACTCCATATACTCCACACTACCATTTATTCCACACAACCATTCTCCATACACCTATTGTTGCACACCTGTGCAATCTTACCTGGTGCCACCTGCACCCTCCTTCCTTCCTGGACCATTTGGTCAATACAACACTCATCACTATCACTCTCACTCATACACTGCTCCATCCACCTGTTCAGTTGCACACCTGTGCAATCACACCTGTTCAATCACACCTGTTCACAATACACTTCCAATCCTCAAACACACGGCATCATCTCATCTAACTACTCCCCTCTGAAACTTGCGCTTCCCAGTCGCCCCTTTAAACTATTGCGCTCCCACGTCATTATCATCCACACTAATCTACCTGCGTCCCCACTACAGGTATCAGTCACTACCTAACCTTAACGTTACCTAATGTCATCTTCTAGGTCCCTACACACGATATATCCTAACCCACCCGGGCGTTTTTACTGCCATAAACCCCATAACACTAGTGCTCCTTTGCCCCCCGCTGTGAGGGATGACAGAGTTGCCATCCCACCACTTCGGGGACGTTCCACTACCAATTTTGCTCACCAAATTTCAGCCAATCAAAAATTTGCCAATGACTCTACCAATCCTCTGCCAATCATCACTCTGCCAATCCTTTGCCAATCATCAAATTTTGTTTTTCTAATTTTGGGTCCAGATCACTATCCTCATCATTACAGTCTACTTACTAATGCCTCTCGGTGCGCCAATTCACTTCTACAGCCCGGCTTCGTAAAGCCGAGCAATGAATGCGGGTTGTTTGGTGCCGGCGGCTGGATGCGTCCGGCACTCGGTGCAGGGAAGGACGCTTACCCGGGCCGAGATCCCACGCACCACCTCGGCACGGAGCCATCCCATGGCCCGATCTCGACCTGCCGGAACGCCTCAACAAAAGGGGGTCGCCATGACGACCCTTCCTATCGGGATGCCCGCTCCGCCTAGTGGAGCACGGACGCGGCCGTTCCAAGCGTGGCCCAGCCTGGATCACGTACGGCGGTCCTTTCGAACCCGCCGTGGTTCGGATCCCCGCTGGTCCTCGCGGCACGCGAAACCCGGCACGCACCGAGGGCCCGATTCGGCTATAAGTCGCTCTAACCGCTAACCTGGTTACCGTCGATGCCTCACCTGCATGCTTACACCCCGCAGCCCGTTCCTTGCTCACACATCCAGCCGTCTCCCTGCTCTTGGTCATTGCACCTTCGCTTACACACCCAGGTAAACTCATTCCGCTCACAGACTTGGTCACACACCTGACCACCGCACACCTTTGCGGTGTGCAGGTCTACCCACCTGCACACCTCCACCACTGCAGTTGCCACCCGAGCTTACCTAGCTCCTCACCCTAACCTAACTAACTGGGGAAGGCCCCTCCTGGCTCTGTCACCCCTTCGTGCCCTCTGGCACTGGGCTACCCGGGTCCGTCCTCCGGATCCTCGGGCCCCATCCACAGCAACTCTACCGGCTCCCAGAGCCCACCTGCGGCCTCACCTGGCCGACATCCTCACAGTGGTGGAGTGCCCAAACCAACTACACACACTAACAGGCTACACGCCCAGCCATTTCCACAACACTAATGCACCCATCCAATCACCATTCTTCCACCCGCACCACAGATGCCAATATCCAACCACAATTTACCTGTACCCTCTATCTAACACTTACACTACCCGCCCCGGGTATTCGTGATGGGGGTCCACTCTTCCCCCATTCACACCTTCGCACCATCCACTCCACTCCACAATTTCCACCATACTCACTCCACGACCATCCATTCCAATACTCCATATACTCCACACTACCATTTATTCCACACAACCATTCTCCATACACCTATTGTTGCACACCTGTGCAATCTTACCTGGTGCCACCTGCACCCTCCTTCCTTCCTGGACCATTTGGTCAATACAACACTCATCACTATCACTCTCACTCATACACTGCTCCATCCACCTGTTCAGTTGCACACCTGTGCAATCACACCTGTTCAATCACACCTGTTCACAATACACTTCCAATCCTCAAACACACGGCATCATCTCATCTAACTACTCCCCTCTGAAACTTGCGCTTCCCAGTCGCCCCTTTAAACTATTGCGCTCCCACGTCATTATCATCCACACTAATCTACCTGCGTCCCCACTACAGGTATCGGTCACTACCTAACCTTAACGTTACCTAATGTCATCTTCTAGGTCCCTACACACGATATATCCTAACCCACCCGGGCGTTTTTACTGCCATAAACCCCATAACACTAGTGCTCCTTTGCCCCCCGCTGTGAGGGATGACAGAGTTGCCATCCCACCACTTCGGGGACGTTCCACTACCAATTTTGCTCACCAAATTTCAGCCAATCAAAAATTTGCCAATGACTCTACCAATCCTCTGCCAATCATCACTCTGCCAATCCTTTGCCAATCATCAAATTTTGTTTTTCTAATTTTGGGTCCAGATCACTATCCTCATCATTACAGTCTACTTACTAATGCCTCTCGGTGCGCCAATTCACTTCTACAGCCCGGCTTCGTAAAGCCGAGCAATGAATGCGGGTTGTTTGGTGCCGGCGGCTGGATGCGTCCGGCACTCGGTGCAGGGAAGGACGCTTACCCGGGCCGAGATCCCACGCACCACCTCGGCACGGAGCCATCCCATGGCCCGATCTCGACCTGCCGGAACGCCTCAACAAAAGGGGGTCGCCATGACGACCCTTCCTATCGGGATGCCCGCTCCGCCTAGTGGAGCACGGACGCGGCCGTTCCAAGCGTGGCCCAGCCTGGATCACGTACGGCGGTCCTTTCGAACCCGCCGTGGTTCGGATCCCCGCTGGTCCTCGTGGCACGCGAAACCCGGCACGCACCGAGGGCCCGATTCGGCTATAAGTCGCTCTAACCGCTAACCTGGTTACCGTCGATGCCTCACCTGCATGCTTACACCCCGCAGCCCGTTCCTTGCTCACACATCCAGCCGTCTCCCTGCTCTTGGTCATTGCACCTTCGCTTACACACCCAGGTAAACTCATTCCGCTCACAGACTTGGTCACACACCTGACCACCGAACACCTTGGCACACACTCGTCGTTCGCACACCTCACCAACACACCTCTTCGCGCCCCCTCCTCGGTCACCTCCTCTGTGACAATCACAGGTGTGCTCTCACTCGCACACCCAACTACGTGCCTCACGACCAATTCCAGTGTGCATTCCCACACACGCTCTACCATTCCAGGTGTGCATCCTTCCATTCCAGGTGTACATCCTCTCTCACCTGTCACAACCAACTCACGCTCCGTGTCACTCTCACTACTCTCACCACCACTCTTGACAGCGCACTCACCCTTACTCTCGACAGCGCACTCTTTCTTCACGCACCTGTCCGTTACACACCTTTCTCGCGCACCCTCTTGCGCACACTCTCCCGTTACATCCTCTGTAACACTCACCACAGGCGTGCATTCTCCCTTACTCTCGACCGCGCACTCTTTCCTCATGCACCCGTCCGTTACACACCTTTCTCGCGCACACTCTTGCGCACACTCTCCCGTTACACCCTCTGTAACACTCACCACAGGTGTACACTCTCTTGTTACATCCTCTGTAACACTCCTCACTACGCGCTGCCATGTGCTCCCTCGCACATGCGCTACGACCGACTCACTCTCGACAGTACACTCACTCCTCGGCGCGCACTTTTTCCTCACACACCCCAGAGTCGGACATTCTCGCACACCTCCTCTTTCGCACACCAGACCTGTCGCACACTTCACCAACGGCCTCTCACGAACACCCGGGTCCAAAGCAACCCCCAAGCCGACAAACTCCCCTCACATCATATACATTTCCTCGTATATCGCCACTCACCTCGGCACCTCGTCTCCGCACCTCCTTCGCCACCTGCAAACTCTTTATTTGGTTAGTGAGCACACCATTATGAGTTGAGCACCGACCTTGTACATATTCCATCACCTCCTCCTGTATTTTTCTCTTAGTTTCTGTCCGTCTCTTCTTAATTTCACTCACCTCTTCTTCCACTTCCTCTAATTTTTGCTTCACCTCTTTTATTTCCCGGTGCGTCTCCTCAAGTTCGTCCTCTTAACGCCACTTTAACCGTTTCTATGTGCGTCCTCACCTCTCGGTCCTTCGTCTCCATTACTTCTGTCACCTCTTCCAACTTCTTCGTCAACCCCTCATGTACCATCTGACATTCCTTCTGTGTCGCTATTAATTCGTTCTTAATGTCTTTTTGTGTCGCTTTTAACCCCCCGATTATTGCAGTGTTCTTTTCCACTTGGTCCACTAGTTCCTTTTGTCCCACTGTCAGCTGTTCTACTCCCTTCGTCAGACCCTCTATGCCCCCCTGTAACCTAGCCGTATTATTCCTCACCTCTTTCTCCATACGCTTTTCACCTCGCTTTACCTCCTCGCGTACCCCCGAGACCTCCTCACTTACACCTCGTAGTATCTCCTCTTTCATCTCCTCCCTCTCTCTTGTGGATGCCACCCTCATCTGTCCCAATTCATCCCTCTGAGCATCCAGTTTGGTTTCTACCCCGATTTTCACCTCCTCTATCTGCTCTCCCATTTGTTTAATTTCTCGGGCGGATTGCTCCCCTATCTCCCGCAATTTGTCTTCCATTCTATCTTCTAGCCCCCTTAACCCGTTTTTCACCCCCTCTATCTGATTCTCCTGGGCAGCCATTCTATTTTCCACCCCCGTTAACCCATTCTTTACCTCTTTTATTCCGTTGTCTAACCCCTCAAATTTCTTGTCTAATCCCTCAAAATTATTGTCTAACTTCCCAATTTGGGTGTTGGTACCCCTCACCTCGTCCCTCAATCGCTCACTATCGGCCCTCGCTTCGTCCCTCATTACCCCCATTCGCTCACCCTGAGCATCCATTTTGCCCCCAATTTCGCCCATTTTTACCCCCAATTCGTCCCTCATTTTGTCCATAAGGGCCCCCATTTGTAACATAAAAAGGTTCGGATCCACCAGCGGCGCTGCTACGGTCGCGGGCGCCGTTAAATTTGGTGCCACTACACCCACGTGCGCGAGGACGCCATTTTGTGCGCCTGATACCCCCTCAACCACATCCTCCATATACATTTCCCCGAGGTCCTGGGTCGATTCCACCCCGTCTATCTCTCCCACCGGCATCCCGTCGCCTTGACCAGCCATGGCGCGATTTCAAAATTCGGGTTTTTCTTTAAAAACAAAACAATTTCCAGCAGCTTGTAATTTTGAGCGCGTTAAGCGCGCTTCGGGTCCGATCCCACACTTCTGACACCAATTGTTACGGTACACGGTTAAGGATGGTATGTTTGCCGAGCGGAGGCTCCGCGACCGAACAGTTGTTCCCCGACTAAACCCGATTCACCCAAACGTTGGCCGTATCGCGCCACAGATATTCAATGGGGAAAAGACTAAGACGACGAATGCAAAGAGGAAGAAGAAGACCTACAGAAGAGTAACGGGGTTTATTATTTACACACACATAAGCAAAAAGAGCAGTCACGGGTATTTACAGCGGACATGAAAAAGCAGGTAACACAGTGCAAATTACTAGCTTATACTGACTTAGTTTACTACCCAGGACAGCACGAACAGAACAAACTCACGTACGCAAATGGATGGAAGGGTAGGAATGGATGAGCAGGTGGGATCACAGGGCACAGCGAGCAGGTCCACTCCGGGCGGGAAGCGAGGAGCCGGCAGCTCCTTGTATTTGGCTTTACAGCGCACGCCGGCAGGTCCTTGTATTCGGCTTTACAGCGCACGCCGGCAGCTCCTTGTATTCGGCTTTACAGCGCACGCCGGCAGGGTCACTCGCTGGTTGAAACGGGGCTGGACTCCTCTGCCGTATCTCTCGTGTAGCTTGTCCCAGCGATCGTCGCACCCTTCTCTCATACCTTCAGCGCGGGTCTGACACGCCCTCCTCGGTTTCGGTCCCGCCCTCCCCCCCGTGCTCTGTTTCGTGACCTTGTATGGTAATCCCACGGGCTTGTCTCCTTATTTGGGCATGGCGCCGAAGGCACGCCCCTCGTGGCGAGCCACGGGCTTGTTTCCTTATTTGGGCATGGGGCTGAACAGCCCCGCCCTTCGTGGCGAGCCCTGGGCTTGCCTCTCCCTGGCGACCCCGCCCCTCCTGTTCAAACAGAGCACGGAGCACATATTCACTATAGCAGCGAAATGAGAGGGCGTGCACCCCACGCTTGTGAACTGCTTTACCCACAGATGGAGAGTTTGGCTGGGAAATGGAATTATTGAAGGGGAGCTATTCTTAATTGATTCGGTGCAATGAGGTATTATTTTAATGGAAGACAAGGCCTTACTCTAAAACACATAATAAGATATAAGCTACTGAACAAGGGTTTTATCAGGTCCTTCAATGTGGTGTTTCATGGAATTAACTACCGAGACGCCCTTTTTACCCTTACACAACTCTGGAGGCAGGAGGGGCCATATCCAACCAATGTTACACAACAATTTACCACTACAATACACACAATCAAAAAAAAAATGCAATCCTCATATCCGCAACAATATCATGGAAGATGTACTTTTACCTTATTCCTCCCTTGTCACGAAATAGAAAGGGAACCTTAAGGTCGCCGTTTGACTCAAATTGACAATGACCCTCCAAAGCACCTCGTTTATGAGTTCATTTATTTTGGTCTTTGGTGGTTTGCGTATATTTGTGGGGGTGTGCGGTTAGGCATTTTTGTCTATGGAGTCGAGGCTCCCACAAGAACTGAAACACTGAGCGGACCAGGATGCAACTGAACAAAAGGAACAACAGAGGGAGAGAGAACGAGAACACCTACAATAGAGTTTAATAATTAGATAGAGGGAGACTTCGACAAACAATGGTTTAGGGGAGGAATCCAGGTAGAGCAGTGTGGAAGGATCCGTTCAGTTCCCAACCCCATTTAGTGAGACGTGTTAACAATATCATGGTGTCTTTCGCGAAGAGTAGGCGACTCATCGCCAGCATTCTTGACTAAATTCATGCTCCTCCCCGAACCATTTCTCAGGATAAAAAACCGCCGAGTGTGATCCTTTGTTACTGCTAAAATTCCTACGAAGGCAATGGCAAACCACCGATTGTGATCTTTTCCAACTAATTGTTCAATTCCTTACGAACCAAAACAATGGCAAACCATTCAGTGTAATCTTTCATGTAACTGTGTTGCTTTGTAAAGAAAGTAATCCAATAAGATATGTTGTAGTAATCTACCATAAAAAACACTATGAGTGATTGTGTATTTGTGTGATTGTGTATTTGTTTGTTTGTGTGATTGTGTATTTGTATGATTGTGTGTTTGTGTATTTATTTGTTTGTGTATTTGTGTGATTGTGTATTTGTGTGTTTGTGTGTTTGTGTATTTGTGTGTTTGTGTATTTGTGTGATTGTGTATTTGTGTGATTGTGTATTTGTGTGATTGTGTATTTGTGTGATTGTGTATTTGTGTGATTGTGTATTTGTGTGATTGTGTATTTGTGTGTTTGTGTATTTATTTGTTTGTGTGATTGTGTATTTGTGTGATTGTGTGTTTGTGTATTTGTTTGTTTGTGTATTTGTGTGATTGTGTATTTGTGTGTTTGTGTATTTGTTTGTGTATTTGTGTGTTTGTGTATTTGTGTGATTCTGTATTTGTGTGTTTGTTTGTTTGTGTATTTGTGTGATTGTGTATTTGTGTGTTTGTGTATTTGTTTGTTTGTGTATTTGTGTGATTGTGTATTTGTGTGTTTCTGTATTTGTGTGATTCTGTATTTGTGTTTGTTTATTTGTGTATTTGTGTATTTGTGTGTTTGTGTATTTGTGTGATTCTGTATTTGTGTATTTATGTATTTGTGTGTTTGTGTATTTGTTTGTTTGTGTGATTGTGTCTTTGTGTGATTGTGTATTTGTGTATTTGTTTGTTTGTGTATTTGTGTGATTGTGTATTTGTGTGTTTGTGTATTTGTGTGATTCTGTGTTTGTGTATTTGTGTGATTGTGTATTTGTGTGTTTGTGTATTTGTGTGATTCTGTATTTGTGTGATTCTGTATTTGTGTGATTGTGTATTTGTGTGTTTGTGTATTTGTGTGTTTGTGTATTTGTGTGATTGTGTATTTGTGTGATTGTGTATTTGTGTGATTGTGTATTTGTGTGTTTGTGTATTTATTTGTTTGTGTGATTGTGTATTTGTGTGATTGTGTGTTTGTGTATTTGTTTGTTTGTGTATTTGTTTGTTTGTGTATTTGTGTGATTGTGTATTTGTGTGTTTGTGTATTTGTTTGTTTGTGTATATGTGTGTTTGTGTATTTGTGTGATTCTGTATTTGTGTGTTTGTTTGTTTGTGTATTTGTGTGATTGTGTATTTGTGTGTTTGTGTATTTGTTTGTTTGTGTATTTGTGTATTTGCGTGATTGTGTATTTGTGTGTTTGTGTATTTGTGTGATTCTGTATTTGTGTTTGTTTATTTGTGTATTTGTGTATTTGTGTGTTTGTGTATTTGTGTGATTCTGTATTTGTGTATTTATGTATTTGTGTGTTTGTGTATTTGTTTGTTTGTGTGATTGTGTATTTGTGTGTTTGTGTATTTGTTTGTTTGTGTATTTGTGTGATTGTGTATTTGTGTATTTGTGTGATTCTGTATTTGTGTGTTTGTTTATTTGTGTATTTGTGTGTTTGTGTATTTGTGTGATTCTGTATTTGTGTATTTATGTATTTGTGTCTTTCTGTATTTGTGTGTTTGTTTATTTGTGTGATTCTGTATTTGTGTGTTTGTGTATTTGTGTGATTGTGTGTTTGTTTATTTGTGTGTTTGTTTATTTGTGTGTTTGTGTATTTGTGTGTTTGTGTGATTCTGTATTTGTGTGTTTGTGTGTCTGTCCCCCTTGATAAGGGTAGGTTTAAAGGCCTCGAGTAGTGCTTTCGGAGGGTTTTAATGGGCAATCTTTGAACACGACTGGGTCCACAGATTAAAAGACCGAAAACACTCTGAGGACTCAAAATACCCAAAAGACCCTGAAGACCGTTAAAGACCCAAAATACCCTAAAGACCGAAAATACCCAAAATACCCCAAAGACCTAAAGGACCACAAGACCCTTAAAAACCCAAAATATAAAAAAACCCCAAAAGGCCCTGAAGATCCAAAATTCCCCAAAGACCCATAAAGACCCAAAAGACTGAAAAGACCCAGAAGACCCTTAAACATCCCGAAGACCCAAAATATTCCAAAAACCCCAAAGACCGAAAATATTGAAAAGACCCAGAATATAAAGAGACCCAAAGACCCCGAAGACCGAAAACAAAATTCATAATAATAATATTAAAGGAGTCTTATATATAGATATATAGCCCCAACAAGCAGAATTAACGACCCTCATGGCGCTTATGTGGCGCTATAAATTACCTTGAAGACCCAAAAATCTTCTTGAAGACCCAATTGTCCCCATGACAATCTTCTCCAAATTGTCATGGTTCTATTTTTGAGACAATGTTTTTATGGCCGGATGCCCTTCCTGACGCCAACCCTTTGAGTCGCTTCTTACGACACGCAGGGATACGGTGTACCTATTCTAAACCGAGGTACACACTGGGAAAGGTCGGTGTACAGAAGTGTTAAAAAAATAATCACAATAAATACAAGGCGCAGGGAGGTGTGAAATTTGATGTCTAATAAATAAAGAAGATATAAGCACACCTGACACACTAGGCCCAGGCTTCAGACTTTTGCACGCTCATGCGGCTGCACTGTCAAATAAACTGTTCCAAGTACTTTATACAAGTACTTTAATAATTATTTTACTTAGTAATACATGATGTTATATATAGGAATAAGTTTTCTCAATGGTGAATTAATCTGTGATGTTGCATACTATGGTGGACTACTATGGTTTAGAAGAGTCTTGTTAGAGACAAAGTATTCATTTATCATGTTACATTTACCTTTTAGACATGCACATATATATTTTCATATATGTTTTTATGCCTCCACTGACGAAGTCGCCGGAGGCATTGTTTGGCTTTCCGTCCGTCCGTCCGTCCGTGATAGGTTCTTCTTACCGCAATAACTTGAGAACTGCTGAAGGGATCATTGTCAAACTTGGTGCAGGTATGTGTAATGACTAATGAGGTAAAGATTAACTGATTAGATTTTGGGGTCACGATGTCAAAGGCCAAAGGTCATGTTAGGTAAAAAATCCTGTTACTGCGATAACTTGTGAACCAGTGATGAGATTCTGACCAAGTTGGTGCAGTTATGCAGAACTAGCAAAGTTACCCGCAATGCCCAGAAAATAAATAGTCAGTCACGTGTGTGTAGTGGGCTTTTTATAGTCAGAGGAAGCCATGCCCCTTGGGCACTCCCCGCTGCCACGCCCCTTGGTCACGCCCCTAGTCTAAATCTGATGCGCCCATGTTTTATGTCGTGAAAAGTTACCCCCCATGGACCCCCTCTCCCCTCTCTAAGTCACTTCCCTAGACTGTCCATGAGGCACAACTGAACAAACAGACATTCACAAATAGGGTTATAGATGATGTAAAGATGAACTGAGTAGATTTGGGGGTCAAAGGTCAAAGTCTGTAATATGTCTATAACTCGAGAACGGCTGAAGTGATCTAATTCAAACTTGGTACAGGTATGTATAATACACAACAACAACAACATGCATTTTAAGGCCATTTTCCCTGCTAGAGCGGGGGTTAGCCTTGCGATCCCCATGACAATCTTCTCCACCTTGCCCCACCCTCTGCATCTCTCCCTGTTAACCCCCCCCCCCCCCCCCCCGCCCGCATTTCTTCCTCCACCATCCCCAGCCAAGTCCCTCTCGGTCCTCCCCGTCCCCCACCTCCCCTCACACTCACTTCCATCACTCTTTTCAACCAGTCACTCAGAACCTCTCAGAACATTATACAGGTATGTATAATGATGTAAATATTAACTGATTAGATTTTGGGGTCAAAGGTCAAAGTCTGTAATATGTCTATAACTTGAGAACGGCTGAAGTGATCTCATTCAAACTTGGTACAGATATGTATAATGATGTAGAGATTAACTGATTAGATTTTGGGGTTCTGAGATCAAACGCCAAATGTCAGAGGTCATGTCAGGTAAAAATATGATAACTTGTGAACAGCTGAAGGGATTTTAATTAAAACTTGGTACAAGTATTATAATGGTGTAATAATGTGGCATATCGGTCGACGTCGTGACGTCAAAGAGTGTCGTTCTTGGTGTTACATACAATAAGTTGAAATGGTAAGACTGATATTAAAGCTCACAACCCCAGTCGGCATCTGGCTTTGGAGGCCAACTTGTTGAAATGTGGTTTCCCCAAAAAATATCATGGCTGATCGTGAGACCCAGGAGTTTGAATTACTGAACTTCCTCAAGAGGATTGTCAGATGGTCCTTTTGGAGAGAGATAGTGAGAGTGTGAGATTTGTCAGGATTGAAAGACATAGTCCAAGTGTTTGACCATGTTCTGATATATTTTGAGGTCTGAAGAGAGGGAAGAGGCTGCACCCTGTCTGTCTGAGGGATTATGGATGTTATGGCACAGGGTAGAGTCATCAGCAAAATAAAGAGGGTTTTCCAGAGTCGGACAGAGCATTGATGAAGATCAAGAATAAGACTGGGCCCAGAACTCTGCCTTTGGGCACTCCGACAGGGTTAGGGTATAAAATTTGCTCTCGTTATAAAGAATCTTGGATTCATCTACCTTATACGTAGCCATTTAATCTACCACGAGGCTTGTTTGGCTTTCTTTAGAGCTTCATCTTCTGACCTTTGTGGCACATGGCCATACAAACCAAGCCTTCTCTTTCTAACGTCTTCACTAAGTATTGAATTTTAATCTCTTCCTCATCTCTGAGCTCAGAATTCTTTCTTTCAAAGACAATCCATTCATCCGTCATCGCATTCTCATCTGTTATTTCCCTTCGTTTTACATCTCCGATCTACATTGTCCATGTTTCGCTTCCATATATCAATACCAGTTTATTTTTTTTATTTTTTTTGTATACAAGATCGAGGCTCGTGTAAGAGCTAACATTAATCACAAAAAGACAAATTGACACATTGAAGGAGCTCGGGCTCCCACGTCGATCGGAAGAATGGACGCGACAAAAAGCTGGAATTCGTCCGAGTTGCTTTATTCAAACAAAACACTCAGGTACTCTCAAAAGCCCGTTTATCGGGCAGCAATATATATACACACATTATCCCGGAGCGTTTGCCCAGGAAAGGCGAGAGGGGGCGTGGCCGAGCGTCCTGGCTGCGGCCTGGCAAGTTGAGGGCGAGCCTGCCCGGGCGTCCTGGACGAGCCCGGCATGGTGATCGCTCCGCGTCCTTGATAGGTGCAAGGCGATTGTGAAAACCCAGCGGTAGCCGCTACACACGTCCCCCCAGAATCGACTTGCACCGGCAGGGTCAATTTGAGGGGGGTCCTGATGACGCAGCCGAAGTGACCCCTGGCGGGTCGTGGGGGGGGGGGGGGTTCCGGTGTGGTGGTGGGCGGTCGAGTGGGGGGCACCGTGGACGGGGGGCGGCCTCGCCGCGGCGGAAGGGGCCACCCGTGGTGGTTGGTCGACGTCCACGTGCGCCGGCTTGAGGCGGTCCACCGCAATCCGGTCCGACCTGCCGCCGATGTCGATGACGAACGACTTGTCGTCCCGACGCAGGACCCGGAAGGGCCCGTCGTACGGCGGCCGGAGTGGCCCCCGATGTGCGTCGTGACGCACAAAAACATACTCCGCTGTGCGAAGTGCTGGGGGGACGTAGGACTGGGGGTCACCGTGGTGGGATGTTGGCACGGGGGCAAACCGTCGGGCGGCCTCCTGGAGGTCCGAGCGCTGGTGAGCTGCGGACCAGGTACTGGTAGCGTCGGGCACGAATTCGCCTGGGACGCGTAGCGCCTGGCCGTAGACAAGCTCGGCGGTGGATGCCTGGAGGGCCTCCTTGGGGGCCGTGCGGAGGCCCAAAAGGACCCATGGCAGCCGGTCGGCCCAACCGCCGTCTTGAAGGCCGGCCATGAGCGCGGCCTTCATGGAGCGGTGGAATCGCTCGCACAACCCGTTTGCTTGGAGGTGGTAGGCCGTAGTACGGTGGAGCTTGACCCCCAGGTTGCGGGCGACCGCGCCCCACAGCTCGGAGGTGAACTGTGGTCCGCGGTCTGACGAGATGTCCGCCGGTGCGCCGAAGCGGGCGACCCAGGTGGCGATGAAAGCCTGCGCCACGTCGTTGGTGGTGGTGGAGACGAGGGGAACGGCCTCCGGCCACCTGGTGGTCCTGTCCACCATGGTGAGCAGGTGTGTGAACCCCCGTGACGGGGGGAGGGGGCCCACCAGATCCACGTTGACGTGGTCGAAACGTCGTTCGGGCACGGTGAAAGGTGCCAGCGGGGCCTGGGTGTGTCGGTGGACCTTGGCCCGTTGGCAGGCTGTGCAGGTGCTGGTCCAATCGCGGACGTCCCGGCGAAGGCCGTGCCAGACGAATCACGCCGACACCAGCTTCTGGGAAGCTTTCCGGCCCGGGTGGGAAAGGCCGTGGAGGGAGGCGAAGATGCGGCGTTGCCAGGTGACGGGCACGATGGGGCGAGGCTGGCCTTGGGAGACGTCGCAGAGCAGGACAGTGTCCGCGAAGGGGATGTCGGCCAGGTGGAGGACCGTGTCCGCCGCCCAGAGGGCTTGCACCGTGGTGTCGGTGGTTTGGTCCGCCGCCATAAGCGCGAAGTCCACGCCCAGGTGGACCGCGTTCGCGCTGGCCCGGGAAAGACAGTCGGCCACGGCGTTGTTTTTGCCGGCGACGTGCCGGATGTCCGTGGTAAACTCCGACACGGCGGAGAGGTGGCGCTGTTGGCGGGCCGACCACGGCTCCGTGACCTTGGCCATTGCATAAACCAATGGCTTGTGGTCGACGAACGCCGTGAAAGGTCGGCCCTCCAGGAGGTGGCGGAAATGGCGGACGGCCAGGTGTAGACCGAGGAGCTCATGGTCAAACGTGCTGTATTTGAGCTCGTTCGGCCGGAGCTACCGGCTGAAAAAAGCGAGTGGCTGCCAAACCCCGTTCACCCATTGCTCATGTACGGCGCCCACCGCGTAGTCGGAGGCATCCGTGGTGAGGGCGATGGGAGCATTCAGCACCGGGTGAGCGAGCAGTGTTGCGTCGGCGAGGGCCCGCTTTGAGCTTTGGAAGGCCGCGTCCATTGCTGCGGACCAGGCGATGTCGTGCTTGGCCGGCTTGCCCCGGAGGGCTTCGTAAAGGGGCCGCATGAGTTGAGCAGTGCGGGGCACGAAGCGGTGATAAAAATTCACCATTCCCAGGAATTCCTGCAGGGCCTTTATGGTACGGGGACGCGGGAACGTGGTGATGGCCTCGACCTTGGTTGGCAGCGGCACGGCCCCGTTCTTGGTGATGTGGTGGCCCAAAAAATAAACGGCCATCGTGCCGAAGTGGCATTTGGCCGGGTTGACGATGAGACCGTGCTCGCTGAGGCGCCCGGACAGTGTTCGGAGGTGGAGGAGGTGCTCGGCCCGGGACGTGCTGGCGACGAGGATGTCATCCAGGTAAACGAAAAGGAACGGCAGGTCACGCAGCACGCCGTCCATCAAGCGCTGGAACGCCTGAGCCGCGTTCTTGAGACCAAACGGCATCCGTAAGAATTCGAATAAGCCGAACGGCGTGATGACTGCCGTTTTAGGGACGTCAGCCGCCCTGACAGGTACCTGGTGATATCCCCGTATGAGATCAATTTTCGAAAAAATGACCCGTCCCTCCAGACGGGCGGAGAAGTCTTGGATGTGCGGGATCGGATACCTGTCGGGGGTGGTAGCGTCGTTAAGGCGGCGGTAGTCGCCACATGGGCGCCAGCCGCCCCCTGGCTTTGGGACGATGTGTAGTGGCGAAGCCCACGCGCTATCGGAGCGCCGCACGATGCCGAGGTGTTCCAAAGCGTCGAACTCGGCTTTGGCCACGGCGAGCTTGGCTGGGTCGAGGCGGCGGGCTCTGGCGTAGACCGGCGGGCCCGTGGTTGGTATGTGGTGCTTGATCCCATGCCGTACTGCGACGGCCGAGAACGTCGGCCGCGTGAGGGCCGGGAACTCCGTGAGCAGGCGAGCAAACTCGTTCGCCGACGGGAGGGCGCATGCCAGCTCGGTCGGCGCGGAGCTGCTCAATGTGCATACCAGGGAGCTGAAGGTTTCGCCGTTGAATAAACGACGCCGTTGGACGTCCACCAGCAGTCCGTGTGCGCAGAGGAAGTCGGCGCCTAGCAGAGCCATGGGCACGTTTGCGGTTACAAACGTCCAAGCAAAGCGTTGGCCGCCGAAGCAGAGGGTGACGTTGCGCGGGCCGAAGGTGCAGATGGCCGATCCGTTGGCCGCAACCAAGGAGGGGCCGCAAACCGCGGACTGCCTGTCCTGGTCAGAGGCGGGTATGACGCTCAGTTGGGTGCCGGTGTCGCACAGGAAGCGCCGTCCAGACGCTTTATCCGTGATGAACAGTAAGTTTCCCGTGTGGCCGGCGCTCATGGCTGGTAATGAACGCCGGCCCGGCCGTTTCCCGGCCTGCCGAAGGTGCACGGGGGTCGGCAGGTCCGGGCCTTCTGTCCGAACCTGGCATGATAATAACACCACGCCTGGTCAGGTGGAGGCTCCGGTCGTCGTGCTTGAGGTGGTCGGCTCGGTGTAGCGGCCGCCAATTGCGTCGGCAGTTCGGTCGTCGACCGTGCCGGGTGCTCGGGCGCCATGGGTGTTGCGTCGGACGGCGGTGGGCCCCAGGTCGCTGCTGCGATGCGCTGGCCTGCGGCGGAGATCTTGTTGGCTTCCCTGGCAAGGGCACGGGGATCCGTGATCGTCGTGCTTGCCAGGGCGAGGCGTACTGGGCTAGGCAGCTGACGGAGGAACAGCTCCCGGAACAGGAATGCCGGAGAGTGCTCGCCGAGCAGCGAAAGCATGTAGTCCATTCGCTCGGAAGGGCGCGTGTCGCCGAGCTCGGGCAGGTCAAGCAGGCACCCTGCGCGTTCCGCCGATGGGAGGGCGAAAGCGTTGAGGAGGAGCTTTTTAATCGCGCCGTATTTGTCAGCGGCTGGCGGGCTCTCGAGGAGGCTCAGGGCGCGGGCCGCGGTGGCTGAACCGAGCGCTGCTACCACATGGTGGAAGCGGGTGTCGTCGGCCGTGATGCCTCGCAGGGCGAACAGGGAGTCCGCCTGTGCGAACCAAACCGCCGCGTGAGCCTCCCAGAAGGTAGGCAGTTTAAGGGCCACTGCCGTGTCCATGTCGGTAGGTCACCAATGAAGGAGCTCGGGCTCCCACGTCGATCGGAAGAATGGACGCGACAAAAAGCTGGAATTCGTCCTAGTTGCTTTATTCAAACAAAACACTCAGGTAATCTCAAAAGCCCGTTTATCGGGCAGCAATATATATACACACATTATCCCGGAGCGTTTGCCCAGGAAAGGTGAGAGGGGGCGTGGCCGAGCGTCCTGGCTGCGGCCTGGCAAGTTGAGCGCGGGCCTGCCCGGGCGTCCTGGATGAGCCCGGCATGGTGATCGCTCCGCGTCCTTGATAGGTGCAAGGCGATTGTGAAAACCCAGCGGTAGCCGCTACAACATCAAACATATTGTTGTGGATCTTGAGCCCGTCGACGTACAAAGGGGGGGGGGGGGGGGTTAAACCCTTTTCTCCCTCGGGCCTTCGAGTCCACGAGGCCGCTACCCACTTTGCACTCGTGGGGGCGGATTGCTGAGCAATTCCAGCCGCCAACCCCGTAGCGAACGTGCGGAAGGGTTTCTGGTCGAATCCCCGAGTACCTTCGATACACACGCCGCCATGAGAACGGGGGCTGGACCTCGCATGAGTCACGCTGGTTTGATACGCCCGAGCGGTTTGCGTGTCACGTGAGTCGTGCCGTTAATTTATTTGGAACCCGATCGAGCGGTTTTATTTCTTACAATGCGAGGCCAATGGTGGAAAAGACGTGAACGGCCAAGTGGAAGCAAAATAACACAGGTTTATTATAATTCTGTACAATGATCAGAGCAAGACAGACACAGGGCAGAAACTTAACCGTCCTTAACTTAATAAACCCAGACAAGGGCCCTCTCACTCACGCGGGGAAAGGAAGGAAGAGAAGAGAACGCGCTCAAGCGCGGTCGTTTGTGCAGTTCGCCCCGGACAGCTCACTGGGCGTTCCCTTGAGGATGTTCTCGGCACGGACGTCGGCCTCCAGTCGTGCACGCACGGGAATCCGCCCAGCGTGTCCCGATGTTAGCGAGGCAAACGCGCACGTGCAGGGAGCCCAGGCAAGGAGATCATTGGAGTATGTGGCCCCGGGAGAGATCGTCCTGCGAAAGCGCTTATAACAGGGCGGCAGAGAGCAGGGGCAGAATGCAGACTACAGGGAGAGCGATGAGAGCTTCTTTTGTTCGGGGGCAAGAAGAGTTCATGCTTCGACCTCGAGAGCTCACAGACAGAGAGAGAGAGAGTTTGGGGGCCCGGGGCAGGGTTTTATATCCCCCCCAGGGTCCCACCAGAATGTTCCAAGCACCTCCCCTGGCCGCCGTTGCTGGCCACTCCCCTTTAGCTCCCATTGGCTGCTTGCCGCTTACCGGCCACTCCCCTTTAGCTACTCCCTCGGGCCTCCCAGACCTGTTCCAGGCCCTAGCACGTGGCATTCCAGCCCAATGAGGCCTACACTTACTTACCTGTCTCAACGCATACTAACACCGGGAAGGAGACTATACATAACATTGAATAAGAAATAACTGAACTAAGCAAGGCTACATGTTGTGGTGCAACTAACTAAAAGGGGGGTTTGCCTTTATTCCAAAAACCGCAACAATATGATAAAGAGAGCGGTGTCGCGGTTCCCGCTGAATGTACACAATCGCCTTGCACCTGGCAGGACGTGGCCAGGGCGCGATCGCCATGCCGGGCTCATCCGGACGGGCCCAGACGCGCCTCCCCTGGGCATGCCCGGACTCGCTGTTCCCGGGCACTCCCGAAACTCCCGGGCACGCCCGGTCTCGTCTTTCCCGGGCATGCCCGCTCTCGCCTTTCCAGGGCTCGCCCAGAGCGCCCGGGCACGCCCAGCCTCGACTTGCCAGGCCGCATCCAGGACGCCCGGGCATGTCCAGACTCGCCTTTCCAGGGCTCGCCCAGAGCGCTCGGGCACGCCCAGCCTCGACTTGCCAGGCCGCGTCCAGGACGCCCGGGCATGTCCAGACTCGCCTTTCCAGGAATCGCCCTTGACACCCGGGCATGCCCGGTCTCGGTTTTCCCGGGCAAACGCCCCGGCATAAATGTGTATATATATTGCTGCCCGATAAACGGGCTTGTGAGAATACCTGAGCTGTTTTGTTTCAATAAAGCAACTCGGACGAATTCCGTCTTTGGTCGCGTCAATTCTTTCGACTCGCATTGGAGCGCAGCTCCTTCAATGGTGACCTACCGACATGGACACGGCAGTGACACTTAAACTGCCTACCTTCTGGGAGGCTCACGCGGATGTTTGGTTCGCCCAGGCGGACTCCCAGTTCGCCCTGCGAGGCATCACCGCGGACGACACCCGCTTCCACCACGTCGTGGCAGCGCTCGGTTCCGCCACCGCGGCCCGCGCCCTGAGCCTCCTCGAGCACCCGCCGGCTGCTGACAAGTATGACGCGCTGAAGACGCTCCTCCTCGACGCTTTCGCCCTCTCACCGGCGGCACGCGCACGGCGCCTGCTCGACCTGCCCGAGCTCGGCGACACGCGCCCGTCCGAGCGCATGGACTATATGCTCTCGTTGCTCAGTGAGCACTCTCCGGATTTTCTGTTCCGTGAGCTGTTCCTTCGCCAGCTGCCTCACCCGGTACGCCTCGCCCTGGCTGGCACGTCGATCACCGATCCCCGCTCCCTCGCCAGGGACGCCGATAAGATCTCGGCGGGCCAACACATTGGCGCGGCTACCTGGAGCCTGCGGCCGTCCGAGGCATCGCCCACGACGCCCGAGCGCCCTGCGCGGTTGGAGGCTGAACTGCCGGTGCAACTGGCGGCCGCCACGCCGCGCCGACCGCTTCCGACACGACGGCTGGGGCCTCCACCTGACCAGGCGTGGTGTTATTACCACGCCAGGTTCGGACACAAGGCTCGGACGTGCCGACCCCCGTGCACTTTCGGCAAGTCGGGAAACGGCCGGGCCGGCGTTCATTCCCAGCCATGAGCGCCGGCCACTCGGGCAACTTGCTTTTTATTCGGGACAAATCGTCCGGGCGGCGTTTCCTTTGTGACACCGGTGCCCAACTGAGCGTCATACCCACCTCCGAGCAGGACAGGTGGGATGCCGTTTGCGGCCCCTCTTTGGTCGCTGCTAATGGCTCGGCCATACGCACTTTCGGCCCATGCGACATCACCCTCTGCTTCGGCAGCCAGCGCTTTCAGTGGACCTTTGTGACCGCCTGCGTCCCCATGGCTTTGTTTTTTCTTGTTCATTTTTCTTGTTCATCTTTCAATGATACTGTTATGATTGTGGAATTAAGGGAAGGATGCCTATAGCTTAGGAGGTGTATAATGGTGATAGGTGCTGTTTAAGTGTCCCACGGATTAAATGCCGGTTCAGTTGTAGAAAATATGAGCACCTGCACTGTCCTTCATGGCTAAGAGCGGAAGACGATGTCTCTTTTTTGGAAAGAGGCAATACATTAACCACTTTGCAACGTAAATGGTTGCTTTGGCGAACTCCTCATGGAAAGTAAATTCTTACTACTAGGGCATGCCCGTACTATATATATATCTAAAATTATATCCCCCCCCCTCTATTTACATGAAATGGTTTGGTCCATTCGCAAAGCCAAAGCGAACGGCTTGCGAGTACGGTGACAATCCCCCCCCCCCCCTCTATTTACATGAAATGGTTTGGTCCAAAGCGAACGGCTTGCGAGTACGGTGACAATCCCCCCCCCTCTATTTACATGAAATGGTTTGGTCCAAAGCGAACGGCTTGCGAGTACGGTGACAATCCCCCCCCCCCTCTATTTACATGAAATGGTTTGGTCCAAAGCGAACGGCTTGCGGAGTTTGGTAAAGAAATCGCCATAGCTCGGTAACTACTTCTCCGATTAATTTCAAACCTTGAAAAGGCACATCCTCGGGTCCCCAGCAATATACCTGGCAAGTTTCAAGTATATCGGACCGGTAGTTGTCGAAAACAGCGGTCACAGACAAACACACACACACACACACACACACAGACACACACACACACAGAGATTACTGGAATTATAGATAGATGGACCACATAGAGTGCCCCATTTTCTTTCCGGTTAGTAGGGAAGTGATGAAGGAGGGATGGGTTCAGAGTTTTCTGTTCGAAGACGACGTGCCACTATTTTTCCTCTGTCTCCCATGAAGCAACTTGGCAAATGAGAGATCAGACGGGTGTTGTTGATGCTCTCAGATGTATCTGGACCCGGGGGAGCACTGAAGGATGAACTTGCTGCTCCCCTCCCTTTCATCCAAGAGGAGACCATGAAAATGCAAGCCAAGCAGGCCTGAACCAGAATCCTTTATTTTTGTCTTTTTCATGGCTTTTTGTCCCCCATCGCACCGCGGAGCGAAAGGGGGACTATGGTTTTCCCCTCCGTCCGTGTGTCCGTCCGTGCAGGCGTGCGTGCGGGCGTACGTGCGTGCGTGCGTAAGCGAAGGACCAAATTCTAATTTGGTGTGTGGATGCAACCCACGTCAAAATCCAAGATCGCCGCCGCCATGTCTGTCTGACGCCATGTATGTCTGAACCTTGTGAGCGGAATATTTCAGGAGTCGCGGAAGGCGAGAGAACGAGGCCATTTCGTAGGGTTTGAAGCTCGTTTATTCGTAAAGAAATCTCCAGCACTCTGAAACGCGAACGGAAGTGATACAGCTTTTATAAAGCCACAACCCTCTTCGGAGGGCGTGGCTCCGACAACCGCGCGTGCGTCACGTCCAACAAACCAAAGGCCCCACAGGCCCGTGCACGTGGATTATGACCAAACATAAGGTAACCGTCACATGCGAATAAGTTAACCGTGACATGCGAATAAGTTAACCGCGACATGCGAATAAGGTAACCGCTACATGCGCCCCCCCAGAATGCACTCCACGTGCATGTACGTAGTTCGCAGGCACGCTCGGCAGTGCCGAGAAGGCTCGAGCAGTGCTCGGCCTCGGTACGCGTGAAAAAACGCTGCCGTGGGGTTGAGCCGACCGTCGGGCTGGTCAGGTCCTCGGGGGAGGCTGCCGAGGTTCCTCGCGGGCCTCCCGAGGTTGCTGGTAAAATCGAACCGAGCCGCGGGTGGAACAGAACCGAGCCGCGGGTGGAACAGAGCCGGGCCGTGGGTGGAACAGAGCCGGGCAGCGGGTGGAACAGAGCCGGGCCGTGGGTGGAACAGAGCCGGGCCGTGGGTGGAACAGAGCCGGGCCGCGGGTGGAACAGAGCCGGGCCGTGGGTGGAACAGAGCCGGGCCGCGGGTGGAACAGGGCCGGGCTGCGGGTGGAACAGAGCCGGGCCGTGGGTGGAACAGAGCCGGGCTGCGGGTGGAACAGAGCCGGGCCGCGGGTGGAACAGGGCCGGGCCGCGGGTGGAACAGGGCCGGGCCGTGGGTGGAACAGAGCCGGGCCGCGGGTGGAACAGAGCCGGGCCACGGGTGGAACAGAGCCGGGCCGCGGGTGGAACAGAGCCGGGCGGCGGGTGGAACAGAGCCGGGCGGCGGGTGGAACAGAGCCGGGCCGCGGGTGGAACAGAGCCGGGCCGCGGGTGGAACAGAGCCGGGCCGCGGGTGGAACAGAGCCGGGCCGTGGGTGGAACAGAGCCGGGCCGTGGGTGGAACAGAGCCGGGCCGCAGGTGGAACAGAGCCGGGCCGCGGGTGGAACAGAGCCGGGCCGCGGGTGGAACAGAGCCGGGCCGCGGGTGGAACAGAGCCGGGCCGCGGGTGGAACAGAGCCGGGCCGCAGGTGGAACAGAGCCGGGCCGAGGGTAGGCTGCCAAGGTTCCTCGCAGGCCTCCCGAGGATGCAGAGTCGGAGAAGTAGTTGCGCGAGTTGCAGCTTTCTACACGCGAGCTGTAGCTGTAGTTGTAGAGCATTCGCGAGTTGTAGTTGTAGTGTGTAGTCACGCGAGGGTAACGAAGCAGCCGTGCCGCCAACGTCAGTGCGCGCGCAAGAGATGAGCAGCAGCGCGCGCGAAGGTAACGAAGCAGCCGTGCCGCCAACGTCAGTGCGCGTGCAAGAGATGAGCAGCAGTGCCACCTACATCTCGTAACTGCATTCCTTCGGAGGGTCCTGGAGCAGGCTCGCCCCTCTGGTCGTAGAGGAGGAGCCGAGCGCGGTGCGCGAACCACATGGCCGCTCGTCGTTTCCGAAACTCCGGCAGTTCGATCGAAACCGCGCCCGCATCCGTTCGGGAGAAGCCGGGGTCACCAGTTTAGGTGGCTTCCCTGGTCAGGGCGCGCTTGCCGTGTTCGTTTGCACCCCCCAAATCCGTTCGGGGGCAGCCGGGGTCACCAGTTTAGGAGTCGCGGAAGGCGAGAGAACGAGGCCATTTCGTAGGGCTCGAAGCTCGTTTATTCGTACAGAAATCTCTAGCACTCTGAAACGCGAACGGAAGTGATACAGCTTTTATAAAGCCACAACCCTCTTCGGAGGGCGTGGCTCCGACAACCGCGCGTGCGTCACGTCTAACAAACCAAAGGCCCCACAGGCCCGTGCACGTGGATTATGACCAAACATAAGGTAACCGTCACATGCGAATAAGTTAACCGCGACATGCGAATAAGTTAACCGCGACATGCGAATAAGGTAACTGCTACAATATCTTGAAAAATAAGCGAAGTACCAACTTCTAATCTGGTGTGTGGGTGTATCTAGGCACAAGGAAGAACGCTATTGAAAATTGGGTCGCCACGTCAAAATCCAAGATGGCCGCCGCCATGTATGTCTGAACCTTGTGAGATGAATATCTTGAAAAATAAGCGAAGTACCAACTTCTAATTTGGTGTGTGGGTTTATCTCGGCACAAGGAAGAACGCTATTGAAAATTGGGTCGCCACGTCAAAATCCAAGATGGCCGCCACCATATATATGTCTGAACCTTGTGAGCGAAATATCTCGAAAAATAAGCGAAGTACCAACTTCTAATCTGGTGTGTGGGTGTATCTCGGCAAAAGGAAGAACGCTATTGTAAATTGGGTCGCCACGTCAAAATCTAACATGGCCGCCACCATATATATGTCTGAACCATGTGAGCGAAATATCTTGAAAAATAAGCAAAGTACCAACTTCTAATCTAGTGTGCGGCTGTATCTAGGCATAAGGAAGAACGCTATTGAAAAGTGGGTTGCCACGTCAAAATCCAAGATGGCCGCCACCATATATATGTCTGAACCTTGTGAGCGAAATATCTTGCAAAATAAGTGAAGTACCAACTTCTAATCTGTTGTGTGGGTGTATCTACGCATAAGGAAGAACGCTATTGAAAAGTGGGTTGCCACGTCAAAATCCAAGATGGCCGCCACCATATATATGTCTGAACCTTGTGAGCGAAATATCTCGAAAAATAAGCGAAGTACCAACTTCTAATCTGGTGTGTGGGTGTATCTCGGCAAAAGGAAGAACGCTATTGTAAATTGGGTCGCCACGTCAAAATCCAACATGGCCGCCACCATATATATGTCTGAACCATGTGAGCGAAATATCTTGAAAAATAAGCAAAGTACCAACTTCTAATCTGGTGTGCGGCTGTATCTAGGCATAAGGAAGAACGCTATTGAAAAGTGGGTTGCCACGTCAAAATCCAACATGGCCGCCACCATATATATGTCTGAACCATGTGAGCGAAATATCTTGAAAAATAAGCAAAGTACCAACTTCTAATCTGTTGTGTGGGTGTATCTACGCATAATGGAGAACGCTATTGAAAATTGGGTCGCCATGTCAAAATTCAAGATGGCCGCCTTGCTTCTTCCACTTTTGTCAACTCGCATCACTTCACCGACGGGGGACCTAGGCGTAATGTTTGTTTAATTAAATCTTGTACAAGGACGCAATTGTTACCACTAAACTCGTAACACAGAACAGATCTCTTGCACAGTAGGAAACTGGCACGACAGCATAAATGTAGCGTAAATGTTGGCCGAGACCATATTGTGTCTGCCCCTCTCCTTCCTCTCCCGCAAAATTGTGCAAGCTTCCAATACTGCTCGGATACCTGGCGGGGTTTAGTCAGGCGGGCTGGACAGGAGGCAGGGCCCCCTTCTCCTTTACAAGTTGGTTTTAACCAATATTCTGCAGTTTTATCTGCGACATGTTGCAGGTCTGCAAGAGCTTCGCGTTGCTGTTGTTCAGAATCTTGTTGGGGGAGGATTTTTGAAATGTGCACCCATTGGTCAGTCAACTATCAGACCACACCTGTCGCTTGACTCCACCCACTATAGCACAGAGAAGAAATCTTGGTTTTTGGTTTTCTGGTTGGCCTAACACAATAGGCCTGTAGGCCTCTGCTGATTATACACCGCCCGAGTTTGTTACGTCAGATTTCCATTCGCTTTGTTTGGTTAGAGTGTTATTCACGATGAGGGACCCCGAAAAATCCAATACACAACAACAACATGCATTTTAAGGCCATTTTCTCTGCTAGAGCGGGAGTTAGCCTTGCGGTCCCCATGACAATCTTCTCCATTTTGCACTATTTTATGCATTTCCCCTTGTTAACCCCCTTGCCTGCATTTCTTATTTCACCACCTTTAGCCAAGTCTTTCTCGGTCTTCCCCGTCCGAAAAATCCAATGATATGTCGAATGTGTAGCTTTAATTAAGAGTGGGCTATACGGGGGTCAAAAATACTTTTATTGTTATTCTTCTTAGGTGACAGTATTTTTGTATTCCATTTGACCTATCTCAACATGAAATGACAATTTTCGGTCTGGGGTCCAAGAAAAAGGTGTACAGGGCAAAAATCCAACATGGCCGCCGTTTTCCCTGAAAAATCACATTTTTAGCCATATGTTTGTCATTTCTGGGTCTTTTTACTTGGTTGTGGTGTCTAAGCCTATGTTTATGGGGTCAAGCAAGCTGTTTATGCATCTAGAAATAGTCACAAACCATCAGATGTTGAGTTAATACCTTTTTTGACCAAATTTACCTCTTTTTACCCCTTAATTAGCATATTTCACGAAACATATCTTCAATTTCAGGGGCATTGCTTAAAACGTAACACGGCTTTCTGCAAGAGAAGTCCCAGGTTCCTGAAACTGCCACAGGCACAATCTGCTGCTCAATAGTGTCCTGGATGTCATCTGTGCCAGGTGGTCGCTGCCAAATTGCATCTCCAGTACCAACGCGCACCAGGTGATCCACTCGGAAGGTTCCATCCCCATTATCATCCAGGTAAAAGCCAATGTACCATCTCCTGTTCCCACTCTCATCCCAAATGACAGCCAAGGATTGATTTGGCTTGAACATGGGTTCTTCCTGTCCTTCTGCCTCTTCAACACTGGTATTGGTCAGTGTTTCCATGATTTCGTCCTTGCATGGGAACACAACAGCCTCCCTGGCTTGATGGTCGTCCCCCAGGATGACAGTCAGGTTCTCAATTAGGTTGTTCTCAGTCAACTTGTTGACCTTGTAGAGGTCATTGCGGGCATCTGAATCCCGTGGATGTGTGACTCGCTGGTATTGTACTTCTTGCCTCAAGTATGTTTTAAGTTCAGGTGGTTTCTTACTGACAAGCATCTTCAGTTCATTGACAGATGTAACAGGCCCTCCGTGTTCTTTACATTTCACAAGAAGTTGGTCAACAAAATCATTGTCCCTCACTTTCTTTTGCAGGTTCTGTCTCAACCTTTGTTTCTTCTTCTGTTTCTGTTTGTTACTCCATGTCACTTCCATTGCATCTAGGTGTTTGAGGACAGCAGTGGTTGACCGCTCAACTTCATTGACATGTCTATCTGTTAGCATAAGGTCATCTTTGATCCTCTTTGCCTTGAACATCCTGTGAGTGTTGGGCTGACTGGGAAGCAAGATAACCAAACTTGGCCAAGTACCTCTCCGCATTCAGGTTGTTTGTCGGCAGGTTTTTTCGTTGGTCTGCATTCAGTGTATGGAGAGGAGTTGCTCGTACAGCATCAGGATCAACGTCCCAATACTCACGCTTACACTGCAATTCTACTCCTTTCGTGGCCTGGACACACATCTCTCCAAGAAGAAGGTGATCAAGATCACTTTGTGGAGCATTGTCCTCCATTTTCACATGTGTCCACTCTACAAGATAGTCACTAAGGGTGTCTGTCTTTTTGTCAGCAAGGTCACTGCAGAGCTTGGGAAGGATGTCAACCAGCAAATCCTGGCTTGCTCTCTCGACGCAGCTGAGGTAGGGCATTGTCACCCTGTACGTAAAATTAGCAAGTGCTTTGAATCCTGCTATTATGAAATCATTCTCAAGGTAAATCTTGCACGCTCGAACAAGAAGATTATTTAGCGGTGTCTCAGCGAGTAGCTGTTTGATGTAGGCTGTAGGGAATGCAATCATAGACCGCACCTGCCTGGTATCCAAGTCTAGTAAAACGTTTCTCTTTGTAGAGGCTAAACGACTTGTGTACCCCAGCCTCCTCTAGAATCAAGTCAAATTGTTCTGCTAGCGATGTTGTCTTCCCATCTCCCCCATGTGCTACAAGCTTTAGAAGCGCTGTCAGAGCAGTTTCAACAACAGATTTATTTTGCCGAAGATATGACTTCAACGCTGGCTCTCTCTTCACAATGAGTTCGTGAAGACTAATCTTGGTCTCAACAGCAGCCATGGTCGTCAGGTTGTCTGCATCAAACCGTTCACATGTATGGGACTTACAAAGCAAATGGTATGGCACATGCTTTGATCCAAGTTGTTCTGCAACACCCATCTCTATCTTGAGATTTTTGCTCACAGCATCTGTCATCAGAGCATCAATCTGCTCCCATAGACATACATCAGTCCAGCTGGGGTCATTTGCAGCTACCTGTAGTCTCTTCAGCATCTCAACAATAAGTGCCACTATCTGGTCCCTATCTTCAAAGGCAAAGAAGAGAGGACGTAGAGAGATCATCTTACATTCAGTGCGATCATCATCACAGAAATTCAAGATAAGACATGGCCAATCACCATCTATTCTACTTCTGTGTGTAGTGTCAAAGTGTGGAGTCACTTTTGTTGAGAGCTGCTTGTTCACAAAGGCCTTTCCAGCTGTTACTTCCTGACAGAGTGCCTTTTTGTGCTTGAAGTTGTTAATAGATTTAGCTGAAGGCAAGACTCTTTCATACAGCTTGTAGTCTGCCGATGATCGTGGTTTCTTTGAGCAGGGTGGTTCATCTGAAGGCGCTGCGGATGACAGTTGTAGGTCATACGGGTGTCCATACAACTTCTCACAAACCACCTGTGTTGCAATACGAGCTTTCTCAACAGAAACTGCTGCCCTGTAGCTTACTGTAGCGATAGTGTCTCTTATCTCATGAGTAGTGTTTCTCACTTTTCTGATGGTTGGGGTCATGTTGATATTAGCCTGGCATTCTTGGTTAATGGTGACTGGGGCATCAATTGGCCTACTTCTCTTAGAAACTGGGGTAAGCTCCAAATCTGCATTTATGAACTCCAACTCTTCTTGTTGCTGCTCTTCCTGTCTTCTTTCTTCATCTTTGGCTGCTGCCTTTTCTTCTTCATAAACCTGATCTACCTCCTGGCTCAGGAGATGGTTTCTGTCACCACACTGATCTTGATAGAAGATTGCTTCATCACCTGTTAGTTGATCCATGTTCTTTCCGATGTCAAACAGCGAGGAGTTCTTGATGTGTTTCCGACGTGGCCCTCTCTTTGGCTGTGGAACATCCATATCCATCCAAAGTTTATTCCGAACACGCCAAGATGACTTATTGTGGGAGCATCTGACTCGGTTTTCATAGTCCTGCATGATATGCTGCAGCTTTCGACGAATTACTTTTAGAGTTATGACAAACTCTTCATCAAAACTGCGGACCCACATGTCTCGAACTGCAATTGCATAAGCGGTGAAATCCGCTTGCTCTTTTGGCAGACCTAAAAAGTAATAAACAAAATGAATGAATTAGAACATACATGTAGAACTGGAACATTGGTATGAATGGTTCAATATGAGTATGAATGGTATTACAATATGAGTGAATGAGAAAGTTTAATGAAAAAATGTAATATTTATTTCCTAATGTTCTTAGAATAGTGAAAGATGGTTTGAGCAGCCTCATAGATTGTTGGTAGCTTATCGCCGATCCACAAATTACTGGTATCCATTCTGTTGAACAAAACCTGAAATAAAAATAGACAATATAACTTATGTCTTAATAAAAATATGATTACTCAACATCGAAAACATCAAAAATATGTCTTAACTCAAAACATACAGCAAAAATATGTCTTAACTCAACATCTGAAGGCTTGACACTACTTCTAATTGCATAAATAGATTGCCTGACCCCATAAACATAGGGTTAGACACCACAACCAAGTAAAAAGACCCAGAAATGACAAAGTTATGGCTAGAAATGTGATTTTTCAGGGAAAACGGCAGCCATGTTGGATTTTTGCCCTGTACACCTTTTTCTTGGACCCCAGGCCGAAAATTTTGTCATTTCATGTTGAGATATGTCAAATGGAATACAAAAATACTGTCACCTAAGCAAAACAAAAAATGACCCATTTATAGCCCACTCCTACTTTAATCAAGCCCGACAGAACGCACGGTATGTCAGAACGCACGGTATGTCAGAACGCACGGTATGTCAGAACGCACGGTATGTCAGAACGCACGGTATGTCAGAACGCACGGTATGTCAGAACGCACGGTATGTCAGAACGCACGGTATGTCAGAACGCACGGTATGTCAGAACGCACGGTATGTCAGAACGCACGGTATGTCAGAACGCACGGTATGTCAGAACGCACGGTATGTCAGAACGCACGGTATGTCAGAACGCACGGTATGTCAGAACGCACGGTATGTCAGAACGCAAGGTATGTCAGAACGCACGGTATGTCAGAACGCACGGTATGTCAGAACGCACGGTATGTCAGAACGCACGGTATGTCAGAACGCACGGTATGTCAGAACGCACAGTAATCAAGTGTCATGTTATGCAAATTACGAAAAAAAAATCATAGTGTTACGTAATTTTTGAATGGCCTCGTGTTGGGGTTAAGCAATCTGTGACCGTTTGACAAATCAGCTCGTTCTCTGATAAAACCGTAGCGCGGGCTGACATGGATAAGAGGTGTCGAGTTAATTTTTAATTGCGCTTTAAATATGCTTCCCAATGGTGCTGTTCATTTTTAGCTCACCTGGAACGAAGTTCAGGGGAGCTTATGCGATGGTGCGTTGTCCGTCCGTCCGTCTGTCCGTAAATACTTGAAACCTCTTCTCCAAAACCGCTGATGGGATTACGACCAAATTTGGCACAAATGATATTTGTTGTGTTTACAACTAAAGTTTGACTAAAGTCTAAAGTTTGACTAAAGTTTGTTTATGGCATTAAAAAAAATCGGGGTCTAAGTGGGTTTACCAGGGTCAAAGTGGATCCCGGTTTCACAACCCCCCCCCCGAACCCGCCCTCAACCCCCCCACCCCCACCCCCTACCCCATTCCCCCCAAAAATCGGAATTTGCTTTTTCCTCTTAAACTACACACAATATTTCGATGAATCTTGATCACAACCTTCATCACCTGTGATGTACTTAAGTTTGTTCATGCCGCTAAGAAAATCAAAGTCTGAGGGGGTCCAGTTTTGACCCTCCCCCCCCTCCCCCCCCCCCCCCCCCCAAAATAGGTATTTGCTTTATTTTCTGGAACTACACACACAGTTTTGATGAAACTTCACCACGACCTTCACCACCCATGCTGTACCAAAGTTTGTTTACGGCATTAAGAAAATCTGCCCCTTTGAGGGTCTATGGGGGGTTGCCCCCCAAAATAGGTATTTGCTTTTTCTTCTCAAAACAACACACATGATTTCGGTGAAACTTGAACACAACTTTCACCACCCATGATGTACCAAAGTATGTATTCACAGCATTAAAAAAAAAATCTGCCCCTTTAGGGGTCTACAGTGGAGGGTTGCCCCCCAAAATAGGTATTTGCTTGCTTCTCAGAAACTACACACGCAATTTCGATGAAACTTCACCACAACCTTCGTCACCCATGATGTACCAATGTTTGTTCAAGGCATTAGAAAAATTGGGATCTTAGGAGGTATATGGGGTTGGGGGAGGGGGTTGCCCCCAAAATAGGTATTATTTTGTTTGTTTGTTTAAAGTCGTATGATTATGTTAGTCTGATTCTACACGCTGCCCTGTCTTCTCGCAACCATTGAAATTAGTTTAAAATACCTTCAATCGGTGCAGTATACTGTTTATTCTACCAGGTGAGTGCCAGGGGTATTGCCCCTATGTTTTAAGAGTACTTTAAATGTGCGTTTCCCAATCGGCCCGTTACCACATTGTGTCGCAGGTTGTGACCACAGTGTGGTCATTCTTTTTAAATAGATTTGTGCTTCTTCATTGCTTGACGCTCAGTATTTAAAATGATAGAACATGGACAAAAAAAACATACATTGCTAATAATACCATCAGCTTTGATGGAACTAATGGATGGCCTTCTCCTGCATTGAAGTTCCTTGTAAGGGTTTGCATGTGTTGGTGTGGAGTTTTCCATTGGCTCTCATCAGGGTTTGCATGTGTTGGTGCAGAGTTTTCCATTGGCTCTCATCAGGGTTTGTATGTGTTGGTGCAGAGTTTTCCATTGGCTCTCACCAGGGTTTGCATGTGTTGGTGCAGAGTTTTCCATTGGCTCTCATCAGGGTTTGCATGTGTTGGTGCAGAGTTTTCCATTGGCTCTCACCAGGGTTTGCATGTGTTGGTGCAGAGTTTTCCATTGGCTCTCATCAGGGTTTGCATGTGTTGGTGCAGAGTTTTCCATTGGTTCTCATCAGGGTTTGTATGTGTTGGTGCAGAGTTTTCCATTGGCTCTCATCAGGGTTTGCATGTGTTGGTGCAGAGTTTTCCATTGGCTCTCATCAGGGTTTGCATGTGTTGGTGCAGAGTTTTCCATTGGCTCTCACCAGGGTTTGCATGTGTTGGTGCGGAGTTTTCCATTGGCTCTCATCAGGGTTTGCATGTGTTGGTGCAGAGTTTTCCATTGGCTCTCACCAGGGTTTGCATGTGTTGGTGCGGAGTTTTCCATTGGCTCTCACCAGGGTTTGTATGTGTTGGTGCAGAGTTTTCCATTGGCTCTCACCAGGGTTTGCATGTGTTGGTGCGGAGTTTTCCATTGGCTCTCATCAGGGTTTGCATGTGTTGGTGCAGAGTTTTCCATTGGCTCTCATCAGGGTTTGCATGTGTTGGTGCGGAGTTTTCCATTGGCTCTCACCAGGGTTTGTATGTGTTGGTGCGGAGTTTTCCGTTGGCTCTCACCAGGGTTTGCATGTGTTGGTGCGGAGTTTTCCATTGGCTCTCACCAGGGTTTGTATGTGTTGGTGCGGAGTTTTCCATTGGCTCTCATCAGGGTTTGTATGTGTTGGTGCGGAGTTTTCCATTGGCTCTCACCAGGGTTTGTATGTGTTGGTGCAGAGTTTTCCATTGGCTCTCACCAGTGTTTGTATGTGTTGGTGCGGAGTTTTCCATTGGCTCTCATCAGGGTTTGCATGTGTTGGTGCGGAGTTTTCCATTGGCTCTCACCAGGGTTTGTATGTGTTGCGGAGGATGTTTCTGTCGTCTTTACTTTGTTGTCAGTTCTCGGAATTGTATTTCTGTTCTGGAAGACCGTTCTAACACAACGACCTTGTTTTTGTTCCCTCAGGGGCCGTTAAAAGGACGTGTTGTGCCAGGAGTGGTCTATGAAGATTTTTCTAAACTTGTTTGAATTCGTAATGTAAATAAACCCACTGATATGTAAATATGTCATTTTTACAAGTACCATGTGTGTGTTCTGAGATGTGTAAAAATGCTGCTTTTTAGCTGCGATTTCTAAATAAACTCGTGCGTTATTCACAATGATCCTCTGTCCTTGAATTATTATTTTACAACATGAAGTGAATCCTTTCAAACAGCTTTGGGCACAACATTTGGTCCCCTGACAAAATTTCATTGTAGAACCAATCATTGGGTTTTAGTGCAGAAAGTGCATGTTTCCTCGTCAACCCCAACCCGGTAAGTCCATGAGCAGTGCATCGTGTTATTTCCTTCTATATATACACAGAATGCAAAACCAATACGTACCACAGGAAGGCTTTGCTACCGATGAAGACCTCGAATACTAGTACGATAAGCAGCAGCACAACCAGATCTAGCACGATGAGCCTGTGACACCACCATGAGCTGATGTACCAATATGAGCACTATCATCACTGTCAATGCTATCAACACTATCAGAACGATCAACACTATCAGAACGATCAACACTATCAGAGCTATCATCACTATCAGAACGATCAACACTATCAGAACTAGCAACACTATCAGAGCTATCAACACTATCAGAGCTATCAACACTATCAGAGCTATCAACACTATCAGAACGATCAACACTATCAGAGCTATCATCACTATCAGAACGATCAACACTATCAGAGCTATCATCACTATCAGAACGATCAACACTATCAGAACGATCAACACTATCAGAACTAGCAACACTATCAGAGCTATCATCACTATCAGAACGATCAACACTATCAGAACTAGCAACACTATCAGAACGATCAACACTATCAGAGCTATCATCACTATCAGAACGATCAACACTATCAGAACTAGCAACACTATCAGAGCTATCAACACTATCAGAGCTATCAACACTATCAGAGCTATCAACACTATCAGAGCTATCAACACTATCAGAGATATCAACACTATCAGAACGATCAACACTATCAGAACTAGCAACACTATCAGAGCTATCAACACTATCAGAGCTATCAACACTATCAGAGATATCAACACTATCAGAACGATCAACACTATCAGAACTAGCAACACTATCAGAGCTATCAACACTATCAGAGCTATCAACACTATCAGAGCTATCAACACTATCAGATATATCAACACTATCAGAGATATCAACACTATCAGATATATCAACACTATCAGAGATATCAACACTATCAGAGCTATCAACACTATCAGAGATATCAACACTATCAGAGCTATCAACACTATCAGAGATATCAACACTATCAGAACTAGCAACACTATCAGAGCTATCAACACTATCAGAGCTATCAACACTATCAGAGCTATCAACACTATCAGAGATATCAACACTATTAGAGATATCAACACTATCAGAGTTATCAACACTATCAGAACTAGCAACACTATCAGAGCTATCAACACTATCAGAGCTATCAACACTATCAGAGCTATCAACACTATCAGAGATATCAACACTATCAGAACTAGCAACACTATCAGAGCTATCAACACTATCAGAGCTATCAACACTATCAGATATATCAACACAATCAGAGCTATCAACACTATCAGAGCTATCAACACTATCAGAGCTATCAACACTATCAGAGCTATCAACACTATCAGAGCTATCAACACTATCAGAGCTATTAACACTATCAGAGCTATCAACACTATCAGAGCTATCAACACTATCAGAGCTATTAACACTATCAGAGCTATTAACACTATCAATCCGATCAGCACTATCAGCATTATGAGCAAGATGAGCAGCTGCTGCTGAAAGTTGTGGGATGAGTGTTGTAGTTACCCCACGCATGAGAGTGTTGTAGTTACCCCACGCATGCGAAGCGAAAAGTGCAGGTACCGTAAGCAAGACATTCAAGTCATCAATTATTTGTGATCGTTGTCGTTTGTGATTGTTATAGTTTGTGATCGTTATAGTTTGTGTCCGTGATCGTTTCAGTTTGTGATCCTTGTAGTTTGTGATCGTTATAGTTTGTGATCGTTGTAGTTTGTGATCCTTGTAGTTTGTGATCCTTGTAGTTTGTGATCGTTATAGTTTGTGATCCTTATAGTTTGTGATCGTTATAGTTTGTGATTGTTATAGTTTGTGATCGTTATAGTTTGTGTCCGTGATCGTTTCAGTTTGTGATCCTTGTAGTTTGTGATCGTTATAGTTTGTGATCGTTGTAGTTTGTGATCCTTGTAGTTTGTGATCGTTATAGTTTGTGATCGTTATAGTTAGGGTTGTTAGAGCTGTTGTTAGCTGCGATTTCTAAATCAACTCGTGCGTTATTCACAATGATCCTCTGTCCTTGAATTATTATTTTACAACATGAAGTGAATCCTTTCAAACAGCTTTGGGCACAACATTTGGTCCCCTGACAAAATTTCATTGTAGAACCAATCATTGGGTTTTAGTGCAGAAAGTGCATGTTTCCTCGTCAACCCCAACCCGGTAAGTCCATGAGCAGTGCATCGTGTTATTTCCTTCTATATATACACAGAATGCAAAACCAATACGTACCACAGGAAGGCTTTGCTACCGATGAAGACCTCGAATACTAGTATGATAAGCAGCAGCACAACCCGATCTAGCACGATGAGCCTGTGACACCACCATGAGCTGATGTACCAATATGAGCACTATCATCACTGTCAATGCTATCAACACTATCAGAACGATCAACACTATCAGAGCTATCATCACTATCAGAACGATCAACACTATCAGAACTAGCAACACTATCAGAGCTATCAACACTACCAGAGCTATCAACACTATCAGAGATATCAACACTATCAGAGCTATCAACACTATCAGATATATCAACACAATCAGAGCTATCAACACTATCAGAGCTATCAACACTATCAGAGCTATCAACACTATCAGAGCTATCAACACTATCAGAGCTATCAACACTATCAGAGCTATTAACACTATCAGAGCTATCAACACTATCAGAGCTATCAACACTATCAGAGCTATTAACACTATCAGAGCTATTAACGCGCACGTGCAGGGAGCCCAGGCAAGGAGATCATTGGAGTATGTGGCCCCGGGAGAGATCGTCCTGCGAAAGCGCTTATAACAGGGCGGCAGAGAGCAGGGGCAGAATGCAGACTACAGGTAGAGCGATGAGAGCTTCTTTTGTTCGGGGGCAAGACGAGTTCATGCTTCGACCTCGAGAGCTCACAGACAGAGAGAGAGAGAGTTTGGGGGCCCGGGGCAGGGTTTTATATCCCCCCCAGGGTCCCACCAGAATGTTCCAAGCACCTCCCCTGGCCGCCGTTGCTGGCCACTCCCCTTTAGCTCCCATTGGCTGCTTGCCGCTTACCGGCCACTCCCCTTTAGCTACTCCCTCGGGCCTCCCAGACTTGTTCCAGGCCCTAGCACGTGGCATTCCAGCCCAATGAGGCCTACACTTACTTACCTGTCTCAACGCATACTAACACCGGGAAGGAGACTATACATAACATTGAATAAGAAATAACTGAACGAAGCAAGGCTACATGTTGTGGTGCAACTAACTAAAAGGGGGGTTTGCCTTTATTCCAAAAACCGCAACAATATGATAAAGAGAGCGGTGTCGCGGTTCCCGCTGAATGTACACAATCGCCTTGCACCTGGCAGGACGCGGCCAGGGCGCGATCGCCATGCCGGGCTCATCCGGATGGGCCCAGACGCGCCTCTCCTGGGCATGCCCGGACTCGCTGTTCCCGGGCACGCCCGAACCTCCCGGGCACGCCCGGTCTCGTCTTTCCCGGGCAGGCCCGCTCTCGCCTTTCCAGGGCTCGCCCAGAGCGCCCGGGCACGCCCAGCCTCGACTTGCCAGGCCGCGGCCAGGACGCCCGGGCATGTCCAGACTCGCCTTTCCAGGGCTCGCCCAGAGCGCTCGGGCACGCCCAGCCTCGACTTGCCAGGCCGCGTCCAGGACGCCCGGGCATGTCCAGACTCGCCTTTCCAGGAATCGCCCTTGACACCCGGGCATGCCCGGTCTCGGTTTTCCCGGGCAAACGCCTCGGCATAAATGTGTATATATACACAAAGAATTAAGTTAAGCACCCCTACACAACGAATTAAGGTAAGCACCCCCTAATATATATTCTTTGTGTATATGTATACATTGGCATATATTCTAAGGTATGTGAGATCAAATAATGATTGGTATGACATTAGCAATTATCCATTGATGAAATTGAGTGATCAAAGTGAAAAAAAGTGATTGGTTGAGTCAGTGATCCGATCACGTGGGTCCTACACACGTTATTGATGCAAAGATCGCTAGAGGTCTTCTCAGAACAATGACTGTACGTTAGAAAACATAAACGTCATCCACACTGTCCGTGATGGACCTATAGCTCCATACTTAAATTGAGGTGAAAATATGCCTAAAATTCCCAAAAAATTTCACCTTAAATTATTCAGAATAAAATATTGAAAACGGCATGATTGTTATGTTTTTATGTGACCATAATATCACTTCTCCAGAAAATATAGCAATATCATGGGTATATTACACTGTTTTGACGACAACAAACTTGTAATGTGCGAGGTTGTACATAAACGGGGGGGGTGCTTAACTTAATTCTTTGTGTATATATTGCTGCCCGATAAACGGGCTTGTGAGAATACCTGAGCTGTTTTGTTTCAATAAAGCAACTCGGACGAATTCCGTCTTTGGTCGCGTCAATTCTTTCGACTCGCATTGGAGCGCAGCTCCTTCAATGGTGACCTACCGACATGGACACGGCAGTGACTCTTAAACTGCCTACCTTCTGGGAGGCTCACGCGGATGTTTGGTTCGCCCAGGCGGACTCCCAGTTCGCCCTGCGAGGCATCACCGCGGACGACACCCGCTTCCACCACGTCGTGGCAGCGCTCGGTTCCGCCACCGCGGCCCGCGCCCTGAGCCTCCTCGAGCACCCGCCGGCTGCTGACAAGTATGACGCGCTGAAGACGCTCCTCCTCGACGCTTTCGCCCTCTCACCGGCGGCACGCGCACGGCGCCTGCTCGACCTGCCCGAGCTCGGCGACACGCGCCCGTCCGAGCGCATGGACTATATGCTCTCGTTGCTCAGTGAGCACTCTCCGGATTTTCTGTTCCGTGAGCTGTTCCTTCGCCAGCTGCCTCACCCGGTACGCCTCACCCTGGCTGGCACGTCGATCACCGATCCCCGCTCCCTCGCCAGGGACGCCGATAAGATCTCGGCGGGCCAACACATTGGCGCGGCTACCTGGAGCCTGCGGCCGTCCGAGGCATCGCCCACGACGCCCGAGCGCCCTGCGCGATTGGAGGCTGAACTGCCGGTGCAACTGGCGGCCGCCACGCCGCGCCGACCGCTTCCGACACGACGGCTGGGGCCTCCACCTGACCAGGCGTGGTGTTATTACCACGCCAGGTTCGGACACAAGGCTCGGACGTGCCGACCCCCGTGCACTTTCGGCAAGTCGGGAAACGGCCGGGCCAGCGTTCATTCCCAGCCATGAGCGCCGGCCACTCGGGCAACTTGCTTTTTATTCGGGACAAATCGTCTGGGCGGCGTTTCCTTTGTGACACCGGTGCCCAACTGAGCGTCATACCCACCTCCGAGCAGGACAGGCGGGATGCCGTTTGCGGCCCCTCTTTGGTCGCTGCTAATGGCTCGGCCATACTCACTTTCGGCCCACGCGACATCACCCTCTGCTTCGGCAGCCAGCGCTTTCAGTGGACCTTTGTGACCGCCTGCGTCCCCATGGCTTTGTTTTTTCTTGTTCATTTTTCTTGTTCATCTTTCAATGATACTGTTATGATTGTGGAATTAAGGGAAGGATGCCTATAGCTTAGGAGGTGTATAATGGTGATAGGTGCTGTTTAAGTGTCCCACGGATTAAATGCCGGTTCAGTTGTAGAAAATATGAGCACCTGCACTGTCCTTCATGGCTAAGAGCGGAAGACGATGTCTCTTTTTTGGAAAGAGGCAATACATTAACCACTTTGCAACGTAAATGGTTGCTTTGGCGAACTCCTCATGGAAAGTAAATTCTTACTACTAGGGCATGCCCGTACTATATATATATCTAAAATTATATCCCCCCCCCTCTATTTACATGAAATGGTTTGGTCCATTCGCAAAGCCAAAGCGAACGGCTTGCGAGTACGGTGACAATCCCCCCCCCCCCCCCTCTATTTACATGAAATGGTTTGGTCCAAAGCGAACGGCTTGCGAGTACGGTGACAATCCCCCCCCCCCCTCTATTTACATGAAATGGTTTGGTCCAAAGCGAACGGCTTGCGAGTACGGTGACAATCCCCCCCCCCCCCCCCCTCTATTTACATGAAATGGTTTGGTTCAAAGCGAACGGCTTGTGGAGTTTGGTAAAGAAATCGCCATAGCTCGGTAACTACTTCTCCGATTAATTTCAAACCTTGAAAAGGCACATCCTCGGGTCCCCAGCAATATACCTGGCAAGTTTCAAGTATATCGGACCGGTAGTTGTCGAGAAACAGCGGTCACAGACAAACACACACACACACACACACACACACACACACACAGACACACACACACACAGAGATTACTGGAATTATAGATAGATGGACCACATAGAGTGCCCCATTTTCTTTCCGGTTAGTAGGGAAGTGATGAAGGAGGGATGGGTTCAGAGTTTTCTGTTCGAAGACGACGTGCCACTATTTTTCCTCTGTCTCCCATGAAGCAACTTGGCAAATGAGAGATCAGACGGGTGTTGTTGATGCTCTCAGATGTATCTGGACCCGGGGGAGCACTGAAGGATGAACTTGCTGCTCCCCTCCCTTTCATCCAAGAGGAGACCATGAAAATGCAAGCCAAGCAGGCCTGAACCAGAATCCTTTATTTTTGTCTTTTTCATGGCTTTTTGTCCCCCATCGCACCGCGGAACGAAAGGGGGACTATGGTTTTCCCCTCCGTCCGTGTGTCCGTCCGTGCAGGCGTGCGTGCGGGCGTACGTACATGCGTGCGTGCGTAAGCGAAGGACCAAATTCTAATTTGCTGTGTGGATGCAACCCACGTCAAAATCCAAGATCGCCGCCGCCATGTCTGTCTGACGCCATGTATGTCTGAACCTTGTGAGCGGAATATTTCAGGAGTCGCGGAAGGCGAGAGAACGAGGCCATTTCGTAGGGTTTGAAGCTCGTTTATTCGTAAAGAAATCTCCAGCACTCTGAAACGCGAACGGAAGTGATACAGCTTTTATAAAGCCACAACCCTCTTCGGAGGGCGTGGCTCCGACAACCGCGCGTGCGTCACGTCCAACAAACCAAAGGCCCCACAGGCCCGTGCACGTGGATTATGACCAAACATAAGGTAACCGTCACATGCGAATAAGTTAACCGTGACATGCGAATAAGTTAACCGCGACGTGCGAATAAGGTAACCGCTACATGCGCCCCCCCAGAATGCACTCCACGTGCATGTACGTAGTTCGCAGGCACGCTCGGCAGTGCCGAGAAGGCTCGAGCAGTGCTCGGCCTTGGTACGCGTGAAAAAACGCTGCCGTGGGGTTGAGCCGACCGTCGGGCTGGTCAGGTCCTCGGGGGAGGCTGCCGAGGTTCCTCGCGGGCCTCCCGAGGTTGCTGGTGAAATCGAACCGAGCCGCGGGTGGAACAGAACCGAGCCGTGGGTGGAACAGAGCCGGGCCGTGGGTGGAACAGAGCCGGGCAGCAGGTGGAACAGAGCCGGGCCGCGGGTGGAACAGAGCCGGGCCGCGGGTGGAACAGAGCCGGGCCGTGGGTGGAACAGAGCCGGGCCGTGGGTGGAACAGAGCCGGGCTGCGGGTGGAACAGAGCCGGGCCACGGGTGGAACAGAGCCGGGCCGCGGGTGGAACAGAGCCGGGCCGCGGGTGGAACAGAGCCGGGCCGCGGGTGGAACAGAGCCGGGCCGCGGGTGGAACAGAGCCGGGCCGCGGGTGGAACAGAGCCGGGCCGCGGGTGGAACAGAGCCGGGCCGCGGGTGGAACAGAGCCGGGCCGCGGGTGGAACAGAGCCGGGCCGCGGGTGGAACAGAGCCGGGCCGCGGGTGGAACAGAGCCGGGCCGCAGGTGGAACAGAGCCGGGCCGAGGGTAGGCTGCCAAGGTTCCTCGCAGGCCTCCCGAGGATGCAGAGTCGGAGAAGTAGTTGCGCGAGTTGCAGCTTTCTACACGCGAGCTGTAGCTGTAGTTGTAGAGCATTCGCGAGTTGTAGTTGTAGTGTGTAGTCACGCGAGGGTAACGAAGCAGCCGTGCCGCCAACGTCAGTGCGCGCGCAAGAGATGAGCAGCAGCGCGCGCGAAGGTAACGAAGCAGCCGTGCCGCCAACGTCAGTGCGCGCGCAAGAGATGAGCAGCAGTGCCACCTACATCTCGTAACTGCATTCCTTCGGAGGGTCCTGGAGCAGGCTCGCCCCTCTGGTCGTAGAGGAGGAGCCGAGCGCGGTGCGCGAACCACATGGCCGCTCGTCGTTTCCGAAACTCCGGCAGTTCGATCGAAACCGCGCCCGCATCCGTTCGGGAGAAGCCGGGGTCACCAGTTTAGGTGGCTTCCCTGGTCAGGGCGCGCTTGCCGTGTTCGTTTGCACCCCCCAAATCCGTTCGGGGGCAGCCGGGGTCACCAGTTTAGGAGTCGCGGAAGGCGAGAGAACGAGGCCATTTCGTAGGGCTCGAAGCTCGTTTATTCGTACAGAAATCTCCAGCACTCTGAAACGCGAACGGAAGTGATACAGCTTTTATAAAGCCACAACCCTCTTCGGAGGGCGTGGCTCCGACAACCGCGCGTGCGTCACGTCTAACAAACCAAAGGCCCCACAGGCCCGTGCACGTGGATTATGACCAAACATAAGGTAACCGTCACATGCGAATAAGTTAACCGCGACATGCGAATAAGTTAACCGCGACATGCGAATAAGGTAACTGCTACAATATCTTGAAAAATAAGCGAAGTACCAACTTCTAATCTGGTGTGTGGGTGTATCTAGGCACAAGGAAGAACGCTATTGAAAATTGGGTCGCCACGTCAAAATCCAAGATGGCCGCCGCCATGTATGTCTGAACCTTGTGAGATGAATATCTTGAAAAATAAGCGAAGTACCAACTTCTAATTTGGTGTGTGGGTTTATCTCGGCACAAGGAAGAACGCTATTGAAAATTGGGTCGCCACGTCAAAATCCAAGATGGCCGCCACCATATATATGTCTGAACCTTGTGAGCGAAATATCTCGAAAAATAAGCGAAGTACCAACTTCTAATCTGGTGTGTGGGTGTATCTCGGCAAAAGGAAGAACGCTATTGTAAATTGGGTCGCCACGTCAAAATCCAACATGGCCGCCACCATATATATGTCTGAACCATGTGAGCGAAATATCTTGAAAAATAAGCAAAGTACCAACTTCTAATCTGGTGTGCGGCTGTATCTAGGCATAAGGAAGAACGCTATTGAAAAGTGGGTTGCCACGTCAAAATCCAAGATGGCCGCCACCATATATATGTCTGAACCTTGTGAGCGAAATATCTTGCAAAATAAGTGAAGTACCAACTTCTAATCTGTTGTGTGGGTGTATCTACGCATAATGGAGAACGCTATTGAAAATTGGGTCGCCATGTCAAAATTCAAGATGGCCGCCTTGCTTCTTCCACTTTTGTCAACTCGCATCACTTCACCGACGGGGGACCTAGGCGTAATGTTTGTTTAATTAAATCTTGTACAAGGACGCAATTGTTACCACTAAACTCGTAACACAGAACAGATCTCTTGCACAGTAGGAAACTGGCACGACAGCATAAATGTAGCGTAAATGTTGGCCGAGACCATATTGTGTCTGCCCCTCTCCTTCCTCTCCCGCAAAATTGTGCAAGCTTCCAATACTGCTCGGATACCTGGCGGGGTTTAGTCAGGCGGGCTGGACAGGAGGCAGGGCCCCCTTCTCCTTTACAAGTTGGTTTTAACCAATATTCTGCAGTTTTATCTGCGACATGTTGCAGGTCTGCAAGAGCTTCGCGTTGCTGTTGTTCAGAATCTTGTTGGGGGAGGATTTTTGAAATGTGCACCCATTGGTCAGTCAACTATCAGACCACACCTGTCGCTTGACTCCACCCACTATAGCACAGAGAAGAAATCTTGGTTTTTGGTTTTCTGGTTGGCCTAACACAATAGGCCTGTAGGCCTCTGCTGATTATACACCGCCCGAGTTTGTTACGTCAGATTTCCATTGGCTTTGTTTGGTTAGAGTGTTATTCACGATGAGGGACCCCGAAAAATCCAATACACAACAACAACATGCATTTTAAGGCCATTTTCTCTGCTAGAGCGGGAGTTAGCCTTGCGGTCCCCATGACAATCTTCTCCATTTTGCACTATTTTATGCATTTCCCCTTGTTAACCCCCTTGCCTGCATTTCTTATTTCACCACCTTTAGCCAAGTCTTTCTCGGTCTTCCCCGTCCGAAAAATCCAATGATATGTCGAATGTGTAGCTTTAATTAAGAGTGGGCTATACGGGGGTCAAAAATACTTTTATTGTTATTCTTCTTAGGTGACAGTATTTTTGTATTCCATTTGACCTATCTCAACATGAAATGACAATTTTCGGTCTGGGGTCCAAGAAAAAGGTGTACAGGGCAAAAATCCAACATGGCCGCCGTTTTCCCTGAAAAATCACATTTTTAGCCATATGTTTGTCATTTCTGGGTCTTTTTACTTGGTTGTGGTGTCTAAGCCTATGTTTATGGGGTCAAGCAAGCTGTTTATGCATCTAGAAATAGTCACAAACCATCAGATGTTGAGTTAATACCTTTTTTGACCAAATTTACCTCTTTTTACCCCTTAATTAGCATATTTCACGAAACATATCTTCAATTTCAGGGGCATTGCTTAAAACGTAACACGGCTTTCTGCAAGAGAAGTCCCAGGTTCCTGAAACTGCCACAGGCACAATCTGCTGCTCAATAGTGGCCTGGATGTCATCTGTGCCAGGTGGTCGCTGCCAAATTGCATCTCCAGTACCAACGCGCACCAGGTGATCCACTCGGAAGGTTCCATCCCCATTATCATCCAGGTAAAAGCCAATGTACCATCTCCTGTTCCCACTCTCATCCCAAATGACAGCCAAGGATTGATTTGGCTGGAACATGGGTTCTTCCTGTCCTTCTGCCTCTTCAACACTGGTATTGGTCAGTGTTTCCATGATTTCGTCCTTGCATGGGAACACAACAGCCTCCCTGGCTTGATGGTCGTCCCCCAGGATGACAGTCAGGTTCTCAATTAGGTTGTTCTCAGTCAACTTGTTGACCTTGTAGAGGTCATTGCGGGCATCTGAATCCCGTGGATGTGTGACTCGCTGGTATTGTACTTCTTGCCTCAAGTATGTTTTAAGTTCAGGTGGTTTCTTACTGACAAGCATCTTCAGTTCATTGACAGATGTAACAGGCCCTCCGTGTTCTTTACATTTCACAAGAAGTTGGTCAACAAAATCATTGTCCCTCACTTTCTTTTGCAGGTTCTGTCTCAACCTTTGTTTCTTCTTCTGTTTCTGTTTGTTACTCCATGTCACTTCCATTGCATCTAGGTGTTTGAGGACAGCAGTGGTTGACCGCTCAACTTCATTGACATGTCTATCTGTTAGCATAAGGTCATCTTTGATCCTCTTTGCCTTGAACATCCTGTGAGTGTTGGGCTGACTGGGAAGCAAGATAACCAAACTTGGCCAAGTACCTCTCCGCATTCAGGTTGTTTGTCGGCAGGTTTTTTCGTTGGTCTGCATTCAGTGTATGGAGAGGAGTTGCTCGTACAGCATCAGGATCAACGTCCCAATACTCACGCTTACACTGCAATTCTACTCCTTTCGTGGCCTGGACACACATCTCTCCAAGAAGAAGGTGATCAAGATCACTTTGTGGAGCATTGTCCTCCATTTTCACATGTGTCCACTCTACAAGATAGTCACTAAGGGTGTCTGTCTTTTTGTCAGCAAGGTCACTGCAGAGCTTGGGAAGGATGTCAACCAGCAAATCCTGGCTTGCTCTCTCGACGCAGCTGAGGTAGGGCATTGTCACCCTGTACGTAAAATTAGCAAGTGCTTTGAATCCTGCTATTATGAAATCATTCTCAAGGTAAATCTTGCACGCTCGAACAAGAAGATTATTTAGCGGTGTCTCAGCGAGTAGCTGTTTGATGTAGGCTGTAGGGAATGCAATCATAGACCGCACCTGCCTGGTATCCAAGTCTAGTAAAACGTTTCTCTTTGTAGAGGCTAAACGACTTGTGTACCCCAGCCTCCTCTAGAATCAAGTCAAATTGTTCTGCTAGCGATGTTGTCTTCCCATCTCCCCCATGTGCTACAAGCTTTAGAAGCGCTGTCAGAGCAGTTTCAACAACAGATTTATTTTGCCGAAGATATGACTTCAACGCTGGCTCTCTCTTCACAATGAGTTCGTGAAGACTAATCTTGGTCTCAACAGCAGCCATGGTCGTCAGGTTGTCTGCATCAAACCGTTCACATGTATGGGACTTACAAAGCAAATGGTATGGCACATGCTTTGATCCAAGTTGTTCTGCAACACCCATCTCTATCTTGAGATTTTTGCTCACAGCATCTGTCATCAGAGCATCAATCTGCTCCCATAGACATACATCAGTCCAGCTGGGGTCATTTGCAGCTACCTGTAGTCTCTTCAGCATCTCAACAATAAGTGCCACTATCTGGTCCCTATCTTCAAAGGCAAAGAAGAGAGGACGTAGAGAGATCATCTTACATTCAGTGCGATCATCATCACAGAAATTCAAGATAAGACATGGCCAATCACCATCTATTCTACTTCTGTGTGTAGTGTCAAAGTGTGGAGTCACTTTTGTTGAGAGCTGCTTGTTCACAAAGGCCTTTCCAGCTGTTACTTCCTGACAGAGTGCCTTTTTGTGCTTGAAGTTGTTAATAGATTTAGCTGAAGGCAAGACTCTTTCATACAGCTTGTAGTCTGCCGATGATCGTGGTTTCTTTGAGCAGGGTGGTTCATCTGAAGGCGCTGCGGATGACAGTTGTAGGTCATACGGGTGTCCATACAACTTCTCACAAACCACCTGTGTTGCAATACGAGCTTTCTCAACAGAAACTGCTGCCCTGTAGCTTACTGTAGCGATAGTGTCTCTTATCTCATGAGTAGTGTTTCTCACTTTTCTGATGGTTGGGGTCATGTTGATATTAGCCTGGCATTCTTGGTTAATGGTGACTGGGGCATCAATTGGCCTACTTCTCTTAGAAACTGGGGTAAGCTCCAAATCTGCATTTATGAACTCCAACTCTTCTTGTTGCTGCTCTTCCTGTCTTCTTTCTTCATCTTTGGCTGCTGCCTTTTCTTCTTCATAAACCTGATCTACCTCCTGGCTCAGGAGATGGTTTCTGTCACCACACTGATCTTGATAGAAGATTGCTTCATCACCTGTTAGTTGATCCATGTTCTTTCCGATGTCAAACAGCGAGGAGTTCTTGATGTGTTTCCGACGTGGCCCTCTCTTTGGCTGTGGAACATCCATATCCATCCAAAGTTTATTCCGAACACGCCAAGATGACTTATTGTGGGAGCATCTGACTCGGTTTTCATAGTCCTGCATGATATGCTGCAGCTTTCGACGAATTACTTTTAGAGTTATGACAAACTCTTCATCAAAACTGCGGACCCACATGTCTCGAACTGCAATTGCATAAGCGGTGAAATCCGCTTGCTCTTTTGGCAGACCTAAAAAGTAATAAACAAAATGAATGAATTAGAACATACATGTAGAACTGGAACATTGGTATGAATGGTTCAATATGAGTATGAATGGTATTACAATATGAGTGAATGAGAAAGTTTAATGAAAAAATGTAATATTTATTTCCTAATGTTCTTAGAATAGTGAAAGATGGTTTGAGCAGCCTCATAGATTGTTGGTAGCTTATCGCCGATCCACAAATTACTGGTATCCATTCTGTTGAACAAAACCTGAAATAAAAATAGACAATATAACTTATGTCTTAATAAAAATATGATTACTCAACATCGAAAACATCAAAAATATGTCTTAACTCAAAACATACAGCAAAAATATGTCTTAACTCAACATCTGAAGGCTTGACACTACTTCTAATTGCATAAATAGATTGCCTGACCCCATAAACATAGGGTTAGACACCACAACCAAGTAAAAAGACCCAGAAATGACAAAGTTATGGCTAGAGATGTGATTTTTCAGGGAAAACGGCAGCCATGTTGGATTTTTGCCCTGTACACCTTTTTCTTGGACCCCAGGCCGAAAATTTTGTCATTTCATGTTGAGATATGTCAAATGGAATACAAAAATACTGTCACCTAAGCAAAACAAAAAATGACCCATTTATAGCCCACTCCTACTTTAATCAAGCCCGACAGAACGCACGGTATGTCAGAACGCACGGTATGTCAGAACGCACAGTATGTCAGAACGCACGGTATGTCAGAACGCACGGTATGTCAGAACGCACGGTATGTCAGAACGCACGGTATGTCAGAACGCACGGTATGTCAGAACGCACGGTATGTCAGAACGCACGGTATGTCAGAACGCACGGTATGTCAGAACGCACGGTATGTCAGAACGCACGGTATGTCAGAACGCACGGTATGTCAGAACGCACGGTATGTCAGAACGCACGGTATGTCAGAACGCACGGTATGTCAGAACGCACGGTATGTCAGAACGCAAGGTATGTCAGAACGCACGGTATGTCAGAACGCACGGTATGTCAGAACGCACGGTATGTCAGAACGCACGGTATGTCAGAACGCACGGTATGTCAGAACGCACGGTATGTCAGAACGCACGGTATGTCAGAACGCACGGTATGTCAGAACGCAAGGTATGTCAGAACGCACGGTATGTCAGAACGCACGGTATGTCAGAACGCACGGTATGTCAGAACGCACGGTATGTCAGAACGCACGGTATGTCAGAACGCACGGTATGTCAGAACGCAAGGTATGTCAGAACGCACGGTATGTCAGAACGCACGGTATGTCAGAACGCACGGTATGTCAGAACGCACGGTATGTCAGAACGCACGGTATGTCAGAACGCACGGTATGTCAGAACGCACAGTAATCAAGTGTCATGTTATGCAAATTACGAAAAAAAAATCATAGTGTTACGTAATTTTTGAATGGCCTCGTGTTGGGGTTAAGCAATCTGTGACCGTTTGACAAATCAGCTCGTTCTCTGATAAAACCGTAGCGCGGGCTGACATGGATAAGAGGTGTCGAGTTAATTTTTAATTGCGCTTTAAATATGCTTCCCAATGGTGCTGTTCATTTTTAGCTCACCTGGAACGAAGTTCAGGGGAGCTTATGCGATGGTGCGTTGTCCGTCCGTCCGTCTGTCCGTAAATACTTGAAACCTCTTCTCCAAAACCGCTGATGGGATTACGACCAAATTTGGCACAAATGATATTTGTTGTGTTTACAACTAAAGTTTGACTAAAGTCTAAAGTTTGACTAAAGTTTGTTTATGGCATTAAAAAAAATCGGGGTCTAAGTGGGTTTACCAGGGTCAAAGTGGATCCCGGTTTCACAACCCCCCCCCCCCGAACCCGCCCTCAACCCCCCCACCCCCACCCCCTACCCCATTCCCCCAAAAAATCGGAATTTGCTTTTTCCTCTTAAACTACACACAATATTTCGATGAATCTTGATCACAACCTTCATCACCTGTGATGTACTTAAGTTTGTTCATGCCGCTAAGAAAATCAAAGTCTGAGGGGGTCCAGTTTTGTCCCTCCCCCCCCTCCCCCCCCCTCCCCCCCCCCCCCAAAATAGGTATTTGCTTTATTTTCTGGAACTACACACACAGTTTTGATGAAACTTCACCACGACCTTCACCACCCATGCTGTACCAAAGTTTGTTTACGGCATTAAGAAAATCTGCCCCTTTGAGGGTCTATGGGGGGTTGCCCCCCAAAATAGGTATTTGCTTTTTCTTCTCAAAACAACACACATGATTTCGGTGAAACTTGAACACAACTTTCACCACCCATGATGTACCAAAGTATGTATTCACAGCATTAAAAAAAAAATCTGCCCCTTTAGGGGTCTACAGTGGAGGGTTGCCCCCCAAAATAGGTATTTGCTTGCTTCTCAGAAACTACACACGCAATTTCGATGAAACTTCACCACAACCTTCGTCACCCATGATGTACCAATGTTTGTTCAAGGCATTAGAAAAATTGGGATCTTAGGAGGTATATGGGGTTGGGGGAGGGGGTTGCCCCCAAAATAGGTATTATTTTGTTTGTTTGTTTAAAGTCGTATGATTATGTTAGTCTGATTCTACACGCTGCCCTGTCTTCTCGCAACCATTGAAATTAGTTTAAAATACCTTCAATCGGTGCAGTATACTGTTTATTCTACCAGGTGAGTGCCAGGGGTATTGCCCCTATGTTTTAAGAGTACTTTAAATGTGCGTTTCCCAATCGGCCCGTTACCACATTGTGTCGCAGGTTGTGACCACAGTGTGGTCATTCTTTTTAAATAGATTTGTGCTTCTTCATTGCTTGACGCTCAGTATTTAAAATGATAGAACATGGACAAAAAAAACATACATTGCTAATAATACCATCAGCTTTGATGGAACTAATGGATGGCCTTCTCCTGCATTGAAGTTCCTTGTAAGGGTTTGCATGTGTTGGTGTGGAGTTTTCCATTGGCTCTCACCAGGGTTTGCATGTGTTGGTGCGGAGTTTTCCATTGGCTCTCATCAGGGTTTGCATGTGTTGGTGCAGAGTTTTCCATTGGCTCTCATCAGGGTTTGTATGTGTTGGTGCAGAGTTTTCCATTGGCTCTCATCAGGGTTTGCATGTGTTGGTGCAGAGTTTTCCATTGGCTCTCACCAGGGTTTGCATGTGTTGGTGCAGAGTTTTCCATTGGCTCTCATCAGGGTTTGCATGTGTTGGTGCAGAGTTTTCCATTGGTTCTCATCAGGGTTTGCATGTGTTGGTGCAGAGTTTTCCATTGGCTCTCATCAGGGTTTGCATGTGTTGGTGCAGAGTTTTCCATTGGCTCTCACCAGGGTTTGCATGTGTTGGTGCGGAGTTTTCCATTGGCTCTCATCAGGGTTTGCATGTGTTGGTGCAGAGTTTTCCATTGGCTCTCACCAGGGTTTGCATGTGTTGGTGCGGAGTTTTCCATTGGCTCTCACCAGGGTTTGTATGTGTTGGTGCAGAGTTTTCCATTGTCTCTCATCAGGGTTTGCATGTGTTGGTGCGGAGTTTTCCATTGGCTCTCACCAGGGTTTGTATGTGTTGGTGCGGAGTTTTCCATTGGCTCTCACCAGGGTTTGTATGTGTTGGTGCAGAGTTTTCCATTGGCTCTCACCAGTGTTTGTATGTGTTGGTGCGGAGTTTTCCATTGGCTCTCATCAGGGTTTGCATGTGTTGGTGCGGAGTTTTCCATTGGCTCTCACCAGGGTTTGTATGTGTTGCGGAGGATGTTTCTGTCGTCTTTACTTTGTTGTCAGTTCTCGGAATTGTATTTCTGTTCTGGAAGACCGTTCTAACACAACGACCTTGTTTTTGTTCCCTCAGGGGCCGTTAAAAGGACGTGTTGTGCCAGGAGTGGTCTATGAAGATTTTTCTAAACTTGTTTGAATTCGTAATGTAAATAAACCCACTGATATGTAAATATGTCATTTTTACAAGTACCATGTGTGTGTTCTGAGATGTGTAAAAATGCTGCTTTTTAGCTGCGATTTCTAAATAAACTCGTGCGTTATTCACAATGATCCTCTGTCCTTGAATTATTATTTTACAACATGAAGTGAATCCTTTCAAACAGCTTTGGGCACAACATTTGGTCCCCTGACAAAATTTCATTGTAGAACCAATCATTGGGTTTTAGTGCAGAAAGTGCATGTTTCCTCGTCAACCCCAACCCGGTAAGTCCATGAGCAGTGCATCGTGTTATTTCCTTCTATATATACACAGAATGCAAAACCAATACGTACCACAGGAAGGCTTTGCTACCGATGAAGACCTCGAATACTAGTATGATAAGCAGCAGCACAACCAGATCTAGCACGATGAGCCTGTGACACCACCATGAGCTGATGTACCAATATGAGCACTATCATCACTGTCAATGCTATCAACACTATCAGAACGAGCAACACTATCAGAACTAGCAACACTATCAGAGCTATCAACACTATCAGATATATCAACACTATCAGAGATATCAACACTATCAGAGATATCATCACTATCAGAACGATCAACACTATCAGAGCTATCATCACTATCAGAACGATCAACACTATCAGAGCTATCATCACTATCAGAACGATCAACACTATCAGAACGATCAACACTATCAGAGCTATCAACACTATCAGAGCTATCAACACTATCAGAGATATCATCACTGTCAATGCTATCAACACTATCAGAACGATCAACACTATCAGAGCTATCATCACTATCAGAACGATCAACACTATCAGAACTAGCAACACTATCAGAGCTATCAACACTATCAGAGCTATCAACACTATCAGAGATATCATCACTATCAGAGATATCATCACTATCAGAACGATCAACACTATCAGAGCTATCATCACTATCAGAACGATCAACACTATCAGAACTAGCAACACTATCAGAGCTATCAACACTATCAGAGCTATCAACACGATCAGAGCTATCAACACTATCAGAACGATCAACACTATCAGAGCTATCATCACTATCAGAACGATCAACACTATCAGAGCTATCATCACTATCAGAACGATCAACACTATCAGAACGATCAACACTATCAGAGCTATCAACACTATCAGAACGATCAACACTATCAGAGCTATCATCACTATCAGAACGATCAACACTATCAGAACTAGCAACACTATCAGAGCTATCAACACTATCAGAGCTATCAACACTATCAGAGCTATCAACACTATCAGAGCTATCAACACTATCAGAGATATCAACACTATCAGAACGATCAACACTATCAGAACTAGCAACACTATCAGAGCTATCAACACTATCAGAGCTATCAACACTATCAGAGCTATCAACACTATCAGAGATATCAACACTATCAGAGCTATCAACACTATCCGAGCTATCAACACTATCAGAGCTATCAACACTATCAGAGATATCAACACTATCAGAGCTATCAACACTATCAGAACGATCAACACTATCAGAGCTATCATCACTATCAGAACGATCAACACTATCAGAACTAGCAACACTATCAGAGCTATCAACACTATCAGAGCTATCAACACTATCAGAGCTATCAACACTATCAGAGATATCAACACTATTAGAGATATCAACACTATCAGAGCTATCAACACTATCAGAACTAGCAACACTATCAGAGCTATCAACACTATCAGAGCTATCAACACTATCAGAGCTATCAACACTATCAGAGATATCAACACTATCAGAGCTATCAACACTATCAGAGCTATCAACACTATCAGAGCTATCAACACTATCAGAGCTATCAACACTATCAGAGCTATCAACACTATCAGAGCTATCATCACGATCAGAACGATCAACACTATCAGAACTAGCAACACTATCAGAGCTATCAACACTATCAGAGCTATCAACACTATCAGAGCTATCAACACTATCAGAGATATCAACACTATTAGAGATATCAACACTATCAGAGCTATCAACACTATCAGAACTAGCAACACTATCAGAGCTATCAACACTATCAGAGCTATCAACACTATCAGAGCTATCAACACTATCAGAGATATCAACACTATCAGAGCTATCAACACTATCAGAGCTATCAACACTATCAGAGCTATCAACACTATCAGAGCTATCAACACTATCAGAGCTATCAACACTATCAGAGCTATCAACACTATCAGAGCTATCATCACGATCAGAACGATCAACACTATCAGAACTAGCAACACTATCAGAGCTATCAACACTATCAGATATATCAACACTATCAGAACTAGCAACACTATCAGAGATATCAACACTATCAGATATATCAACACTATCAGAGATATCAACACTATCAGATATATCAACACTATCAGAGATATCAACACTATCAGAGCTATCAACACTATCAGAGATATCAACACTATCAGAACTAGCAACACTATCAGAGCTATCAACACTATCAGAGCTATCAACACTATCAGAGATATCAACACTATTAGAGATATCAACACTATCAGAGCTATCAACACTATCAGAACTAGCAACACTATCAGAGCTATCAACACTATAAGAGCTATCAACACTATCAGAGATATCAACACTATCAGAACTAGCAACACTATCAGAGCTATCAACACTATCAGAGCTATCAACACTATCAGATATATCAACACAATCAGAGCTATCAACACTATCAGAGCTATCAACACTATCAGAGCTATCAACACTATCAGAGCTATCAACACTATCAGAGCTATCAACACTATCAGAGCTATCAACACTATCAGAGCTATCAACACTATCAGAGCTATTAACACTATCAGAGCTATCAACACTATCAGAGCTATTAACACTATCAGAGCTATTAACACTATCAGAGCTATTAACACTATCAATCCGATCAGCACTATCAGCATTATGAGCAAGATGAGCAGCTGCTGCTGAAAGTTGTGGGATGAGTGTTGTAGTTACCCCACGCATGAGAGTGTTGTAGTTACCCCACGCATGAGAGTGTTGTAGTTACCCCACGCATGAGAGTGTTGTAGTTACCCCACGCATGAGAGTGTTGTAGTTACCCCACGCATGAGAGTGTTGTAGTTACCCCACGCATGAGAGTGTTGTAGTTACCCCACGCATGCGAAGCGAAAAGTGCAGGTACCGTAAGCAAGACATTCAAGTCATCAATTATTTGTGATCGTTGTCGTTTGTGATTGTTATAGTTTGTGATCGTTATAGTTTGTGTCCGTGATCGTTTCAGTTTGTGATCCTTGTAGTTTGTGATCGTTATAGTTTGTGATCGTTGTAGTTTGTGATCGTTGTAGTTTGTGATCCTTGTAGTTTGTGATCGTTATAGTTTGTGATCCTTATAGTTTGTGATCGTTATAGTTTGTGATTGTTATAGTTTGTGATCGTTATAGTTTGTGTCCGTGATCGTTTCAGTTTGTGATCCTTGTAGTTTGTGATCGTTATAGTTTGTGATCGTTATAGTTTGTGATCGTTATAGTTTGTGATCGTTATAGTTTGTGATCGTTGTAGTTTGTGATCGTTGTAGTTTGTGATCGTTGTAGTTTGTGATCGTTATAGTTTGTGATCGTTATAGTTTGTGATCGTTGTAGTTTGTGATCCTTGTAGTTTGTGATCGTTATAGTTTGTGATCGTTGTAGTTTGTGATCCTTGTAGTTTGTGATCGTTATAGTTTGTGATCGTTATAGTTTGTGATCGTTATAGTTTGTGTCCGTGATCGTTTCAGTTTGTGATCCTTGTAGTTTGTGATCGTTATAGTTTGTGATCGTTGTAGTTTGTGATCCTTGTAGTTTGTGATCGTTATAGTTTGTGATCGTTATAGTTTGTGATCGTTATAGTTTGTGATCGAGTAACAACGTGATTAAATCGAACTGCATTTGAATATGGCTGTCAGTATCAATTCAGCATGACCGCACATGCGCACAGAGCGGTGAGATAATATTTTACTCCGCCTGTCTGGCAGTCAACCAAAATGGAAAATCATTCCAAACAGGAAACTTAGTTTTTTAAGGACGTGATAAAGGACATAAATAACAGGTACGAATAACTAATGGACCGTGTGAGATGGGGTGGTGTAATCGACGCTACGAAAATGGCGGTAAAACACGGAAGTTTTTTTATTTGTAGGTGGGGGCGGAGTGACGTCACTTCCGATTAGTAACGGCGTCACGTGCCCGAGAGCGATGAAAACAATCACGCCGCGCGCTTGCAGTGTGTGTGCTTTGTGTTTTCAGACTTGCGTAGGAAAGTGCTAGATTTTGTGTTGTTGCAACGGTTTAACTTACGAATTTCGTCACATACTACTGGCCACTTATATCAACATGTCTTACAACTATTTTGACAATATTCCAAGCGAAGCTAAAGAGAGATACGAGACCAAATGATCGGCAATTGGCCTTGCAATTTGTCCGTACCGGTTACCGGCAAGTGCGTGGATCAACGTCCCGACGGCCTGGCCGGATGTTCAGTTCGCGGATGTGTACATGTACCTCACGAGCACACCAGGTATGAAAGTACATCTGGGTACTTTCACCCTCTGACACCTGACAACCGAACGGCCGATGAAAGCAAACACGCGTAGCAATGCGTGCGTACATGTTTATACATGCGCGATACACACAACAGTTACTTACTTATATTTTCAGTAGCTGTGATGTAATGAAAATACTAACTGAAGTTAAAAGTAATCTATATATATAAAACACAGTTTGTGTGTGTGTGTGTGTGTGTGTGTAATGTTACCGATAGACTCCTAAACGGAGAGGCTCACGAACTTGATATTTGGCACAAACATGGCCATTGAGCCTGGTACGAACATGGTCGACCTAAAAATTTATTTCATAATATTTTTAAACCATATTTTTACCTCAGCGCATTTCAGCGAGGAATATTATGACCGGAATGGCAGAGCAGCGCGCTGATTCGCTCAGAGCGATCACGTGATGTTCCAACTTTGCCGCCATAATCTTACAGTTATGCGTTCGCACGTAATTCAGTTTTTTCACATTTCACCGAGGAACATTGCCATTCACACCACATAGGTTTTTTTTTCTTTCATCTTTAGATCCATATTTTTAGCCATAATGTAGCGAACGTAGCGTAGCTAACGTAGCGTTAGCATAACGTAGCGATCCTCGCTCAGGATCTTCGTCAGGTTCGCGAGCGAGTTAGCCAAAACGTAAAAGTGAAAATATATCGAATTTTTTATTCATATTTACCTCAGCGCATTTCAGCGAGGAACATTATACACGGAATCTCAGCTGGTCGCAGAGCAGCGCGCTGATTCGCTCAGAGCGATCACATGATGTTCCAACTTTGCCGCCATAATCTCACAGTTATGCATTCGCACGTAATTCAGTTTTTTCACATTCCAGCGAGGAACATTGCCATTCACACCACATAGGTTTTTTTTCACTTTCATCTGATATTTGTGATTTATTTCAAACAAACTGTATTTCCCATCTACACGGCCATGTATTCCTATTAATGTTATGTAAAATACATAAATTGTGTGGATTACATCATTTGTAGATGTGATCAATTGCCAGTAACCATCTATATCCCTCCCCTCCCCTTCCCTCCTCCCCCTCCATCCCCTCCCCCTCCCCTCCCCCTACCCTTCCCCCTCCCTTCCCCCTCCACCCTACCCTCTCCCCTTCACCCCTCCCCCTCCCCTCCCCTCCCTTCCCCCTCCCTTTCCCCCATGCCCCTCCCTTTCCCCCCTACCCCTTCCTTTCCGCCCTACCCCTTCCCCATCCCCCTCCCCCTCCACCCACCCCTCCCCCTCCCCCCTCCCTTTCCCCCATGCCCCTCCCTTTCCCCCCTACCCCTTCCTTTCCACCCTACCCCTTCCGCATCCCCTCCCCCCTCCCCTCCCCTCCCCCTCCCTTTCCCCCATGCTCCTCCCTTTCCCCCCTACCCCTTCCTTTCTGCCCTACCCATTCCCCAACCCCTCCCCCTCCCCCCTCCCCCTTCCCCACCCCTCCTCCTCCCTTTCCCCCATGCCCCTCCCTTTCCCCCCTACCCCTTCCTTTCCACCCTACCCCTTCCCCATCCCCTCCCTCCTCCCCTCCCCCCCCCCTCCCTTTCACCCATGCTCCTCCCTTTCCCCCCTACCCCTTCCTTTCTGCCCTACCCCTTGCCAGAAGGGTGGGAAAGACGGTATACGCAAATCGACTCCCCAAAGTATTCACACCCTGAAGGAAGCTCAAGCAACAAGATTTAGATACAACTGTGACAAGTATCTGGACACAATAGATCGTTTGCAAGGTGATGCAGTGGACCTCGGTGATTGGAGTAAAACATTACTGTGGCACAAGAACTGCTTTTCGTCATTCACAAGTTCATCACACCTTGATCGGCTGAGAAGGAGATTCGAGTCCTCCATGTCCAGTTCCGACAAGCCTATTGGGAATTCCTCAAATGTGTGTGATGGGAAACTCTGTGAACAACAAAAATCGCCTTCCCGGCGAAGTTCTACATCGGCTGTGCAGTGCGACAGGTGTATATACTGTCAATGTCAATCTAAAGCAAAGATTCATCAAATATTGACTTTGGAAACATCTGATAGGATCCCGAATGGTGCTATAGTGGGGCGGCTTAGGCCAAATATTCAAAAGAATTGTGCATTTTGTGAAACAAGCACCAAATTTGGCACAAATGTACATTAATATGTTGCGAACATTTTCAGATATTGGGCCACTTGAAATTCCGTAATTTTTTTTTTCAAATTTTTTCAAATTTCGTAATTTCAAATTTTTCGGGTGACACCGTCACAATTTCGGTCTTCGAGGCCGGCCGATAGGCAAAGTGTGACCGGAAGGGACGAGGTTCTCCTGACCACGTGGCCCTCGATCTGGGAAGCGAGAGGCGTTCCATTAGTGGACGCGCCCCTCACGCCCGACTTTTGGGCGGCCCCGGCAGGCCGTTTGTTTTGACGTTCCGTGACAGGCCCCGCACCCCCACCTCCGGGCCGACCGGAAGCTTGTGCTGAGTACATCATACCTGAACAACTCAGTGAGGCAGAACACAGCAGTGCACACCAGGGTGACCCCTTCAGTGCATAAACCAATTAACCTGTCCACTGCAGGGCATATAGAAATGAAGTTATTTTCTGCATATAATAATAATATAAGTTCAGTTCTATATAACAATTTCTGTTATCACCACTACCACTACAACTACCACTACTACAAGCTTTGTCTGGAATTTTGTGGACTAACAGACAAACAGACATACAGACAAGCTGGGATCAAAACATTACCTCCTTCCACCATTGAGTGTAGAGGTAAACATCATGGAAATTATATCATGCCCTAGATTTAATTCATGCTTACCCGTGTATTTGCTTCACTGGTTCACAAGGTCTTTTGCATACATGTAATTCAGACTCTCGTCTTCATTGCTGACCACACAATGTTCGCAACATATTAATGTACATTTGTGCCAAATTTGGTGCTTGTATCACAAAATGCACAACAGGTTTGCTATGCTGCTACACTATAAACTAGACTGTATTTCGAGGTATCGTTTGGCTGGCACATCAGACCTTGTAGCTGCAGAGGTTAAGTATCATCTACAGTGCCATGCTTCGTGTATGCAGAATCGGAATAAAACCCAAGCAGCAATCGGTACAGACAATTTGTCAAGTAACAACCAAGCTTGCTTTAACGCTGTAGTCCAAGAACTGTACAAAGGACTTGATGGTGGTAATGTGGGAGCTGTGCTCGCACGATAACGCCAGACAAAATGGACGACACAGGAACGGAGTTTCACCGAGCCATTTATTTAGCTCAAAACCAAAGAACTCAAAAGCACACTGAATCCGCCCCTCGAACGGGCGGCAATTTATAACGCAAACTGAACACACAAAAGCCACGCCTCTCAGGTGGGGCGTGGTATGCAAAATAGGTAAGTCACGCCTCTCGACGGGGCGTGGTATGCAAGGCGAGTGTTCGCCCGAGAGGGCAAGTCTGGACACGCCCGGGCGAGTCCGGACACATGACCGCTCGCCGGTTGTGTCATCGGCCGGTGCACGGTAATTGTGTCATGCTTCCGGGTAACCGCTACATGCGCCCCCCCCCCCCCCCCCCCCAGAATTAACCTGCACCGGGAGAGTCAGTTTGAGGGGGGTCCTGATGACCCGGCCGAAACGACCCCTGGCGATTCGTGTGGGGGTGGTCGGCGGCGTGGCGGTGGATGGTCGGGCGGGGGGCTTGGTTGACGGGGGACGGCCCCGTCGTGGAGGAAGGGCCAACCGTGGAGGTTGGTCGAGGTCCAAATGGGCCGGCTGGAGGCGGTCCACAGAGATGCCATCCGGCTTGCCACCGATGTCGACGATGAATGACTTGTCGTCCCTCTGCAGGACCCGGAAAGGCCCATCGTACGGCGGCCGGAGTGGTCCCCGGTGTGCGTCGTGCCGGATAAAAACGTACTCCGCAGTGCGAAGTGCTGGGGGAGCGTGGGGTTGGGGGCAGCCGTGGTGGGACGTGGGCACGGGGGCAAATCTCCTGGCGGCCTCCTGGAGGTCCGAGCGTTGGCGAGCCGCGGACCAGGGGCCGGTGGCATCAGGGATGAATTCGCCCGGCACGCGCAGTGGCTGGCTGTAGACCAGCTCGGCGGTGGAAGCCTGGAGGTCCTCTTTAGGGGCCGTTCGGAGGCCCAATTGGACCCACGGGAGCCTGTCGGCCCAACCGTCGTCCTGGAGGCTGGCTCTGAGAGCGGCCTTCATCGAGCGGTAGAACCGCTCGCACAAGCCGTTGGCTTGTGGGTGGTAGGCCATGGTGCGGTGAAGCTTGACCCCCAAGGCCTGGGCGACCGCACCCCAAAGCTCGGAGGTGAATTGCGGGCCTCTGTCGGAGGACATGTCCGAGGGCGTGCCGAAATGGGCAATCCAAGTGCCAATGAAGGCCTGCGCCACGTTGGCGGATGTTGTTGATGCCAGCGGGATGGCCTCCGGCCACCTGGTGGTCCTGTCCACCATCATGAGGAGGTGGGTGAAGCCCCGCGAGGAGGGAAGGGGTCCCACCAGGTCCACATTGACGTGGTCGAAGCGCCGCGCGGGCACGTCGAATGGTGCCAACGGGGCCTGGGTGTGCCGGTGTACCTTTGCACGCTGGCAGGCGACACAGGCATTGGCCCAGTCGCGGACGTCCTTATGGAGCCCGTGCCAGATGAACTTTGCTGCCACGAGCTTCTGTGATGCTTTCCAGCCCGGGTGAGAAAGGCCGTGGAGGGCGTCAAAAATGTGCCGCTGCCATCCGGTGGGCACGATGGGGCGAGGTTGGCCCAGGGAAACATCGCACAGGAGAACCGTGCCTGTGTCCTCGAAGGGGACGTCGGCCAACCGCAGGCCTGTGTCCGCTGTCCGGAGGGCTTGCACCGTAGGGTCGGCGGTCTGGTCGGCCACCATGCGGGCGAAGTCCACACCCAGGTGGACGGCGTTCGCGCCGGACCGGGAGAGGCAATCGGCCACAGCGTTGTCCTTGCCCGCAACGTGCCGGATGTCCGTCGTAAATCCCCACTACGGGCCCGCCGGTGTACGCCCGGGCTCGCCGTCTCGATCCCGCCAAACTCGCCGTCGCCAAGGCGGAGTTCACCGCGCTGGAGCGCCTCGGCATCGTGCGGCGCTCCGACAGCGAATGGGCCTCGCCGCTGCACATCGTGCCAAAGCCGGGGGGCGGATGGCGGCCATGCAGCGACTACTGCCGCCTTAACGACGCCACTACCCCTGACAGGTACCCCGTCCCTCACATCCAGGATTTTTCCGCCCGGTTGGCGGGGCGGACCATTTTTTCAAAAGTGGACCTGATTCGGGGGTACCACCAGGTGCCCGTCCGCCCAGCCGACATCCCGAAGACAGCCGTTATTAAACCTTTCGGCCTCTTTGAATTCCTCCGGATGTCCTCCGGCCTCAAAAACGCGGCACAGGCGTTCCAGCGCCTGATGGACGGCGTGCTGCGCAACTTGCCGTTCCTCTACACCTTCCTGGACGACATCCTCGTCGCCAGCACGTCCAGAGCCGAGCACCTCCTCCACCTCTGGACGCTGTTCGGCCGCCTCAGCGAGCACGGATTGATCGTCAACCCGGCCAAATGTCACTTTGGTGCGGCGACGATCGACTTTTTGGGCCACCGCATCACCCGGACCGGCGCCGTGCCGCTACCGGCCAAAGTCGAGGCCATCGCCGCTTTCCCGCGCCCCCGCTCCGTCAAGGCGCTGCAGGAGTTCCTCAGGATGGTGAACTTTTATCACTGCTTCGTGCCCCAAGCTGCGCAACTCATGCGGCCCTTGTACGCCGCCCTCCGTGGCCAGCCGGCGAAACGCGACGTTGTCTGGTCCACGGACATGGACACTGCTTTTACCGGCGCAAAACGGGCCCTCGCCAACGCCACGCTGCTGGCCCACCCGGTACCCCAGGCTCCCATCGCCCTCACCACGGACGCCTCCGACTACGCCGTGGGCACGGTCCATGAACAATGGGTAAACGGGGCCTGGCAGCCGCTCGCGTTCTTCAGCCGGCAACTCCTGCCCAACGAGTTGAAGTACAGTACCTTCAACCGCTAGCTCCTCGGGCTGTACCTGGCCGTCCGCCATTTTCGCCACCTCCTGGAGGGCCGCCCGTTCACGGCTTTTGTCGACCACAAGCCGTTGGTTTTCGCCATGGCCAAGGTCACGGAGCCGTGGTCGGCCCGCCAGCAGCGCCACCTCTCCGCCGTGTCGGAGTACACCACGGACATCCGGCGTGTCGCCGGGAAGGACAACACCGTGGCCGACTGCCTTTCTCGAGCCGGCGCCAACACCGTCCACCTCGGCGTCGATTTCACCCTGATGGCAACGGACCAGGCCACCGACGGCATGGTGCAGGTGCTCTGGGTGGCGGACACGGGCCTCCGCTTGGCTGACATCCCCTTCACGGACACGGTCCTGCTGTGCGACATCTCCCAACGACCTCGCCCCATTGTGCCGGTCACCTGGTGGCGTCGCATTTTTGCTTCGCTCCACGGCCTCTCTCACCCGGGCCGGAAGGTGTCCCAGAGGCTGGTGGCGGCACGTTTCGTCTGGCATGGGCTGCAACGGGACGTCCACGACTGGGCCAACGCCTGCACACCCTGCCAGCAGGCCAAGGTCCACCGTCATACCCAGGCTCCGCTGGCTCCCTTCACCGTGCCCGAGCGACGGTTCGACCACGGCCACGTGGACCTGGTGGGTCCCCTTCCCCCATCGCAGGGGTTCACCCACCTGCTTACCATGGTGGACAGGCCCACCAGGTGGCCGGAGGCCGTGCCCCTCGCCTCCACCACCACCACCGACGTGGCCCAGGCGTTCATCGCCACCTGGGTTGCGCGTTTCGGCGCACCAGCGGACATCTCGTCGGACCGCGGCCCACAGTTCACATCTGAACTATGGGGCACGGTCGCCCGCACGTTGGGCGTTACCCTGCACCGCACCACGGCCTACCACCCCCAGGCCAACGGGTTGTGCGAGCGGTTCCACCGCTCCATGAAGGCCGCACTCATGGCCGGCCTCCAGGACGACGGCTGGGCCGACCGGCTCCCGTGGGTCCTTTTGGGGCCTCCGCACGGCTCCCAAAGAGGACCTCCAGGCATCCACCGCCGAGCTGGTGTACGGCCAGGCCCTCCGCGTACCGGGCGAGTTCATTCCCGACGCCAGCAGACCCTGGTCCGCCGCGCGCCAGCGCACGGACTTCCAGGAGGCCGCCCGACGTTTCGCCCCGGTGCCCACGTCTCGCCACGGCGACCGCCAATCCTACGTCCCCCCAGCACTCCGCACGGTGGAGTACGTCTTCGTGCACCACGACGCGCACCGGGGGCCGCTCCGGCCAACATACGACGGACCCTTGCGGGTCCTACGATGGGACAACAAGTCCTTCATCGTCGACATCGGCGGCCGGGCGGACCGGATTTCGCTGGACCGCCTCAAGCCGGCCCACATGGACGTCGGCCAGCCGCCACGGCTGGCTCTCCCACCACGGCGCGGCCGCCCCCCGTCCGCTGCACCCCCCGTCCGACCACCCGCCACCACACCGGACCCCCCCCCCCCCCCCCCCCGCGACTGGTCAGGGGTCGTTTCGGTCGGGTCATCCGGACCCCCCTCAGGTTGACCTTCCTGGATCAAGTCCATTCTGGGGGGGCGTGTGTAGCGACCCATGGGTCCCCCAAGCGAGACCAGCAACAGAATCTCCTTGCTCCAGCCGGTGACGTAACCGGCGGGCAAACCACGGCGCCGGAGTGGCCGGTCACGTGACCACCAAAGCGTGCCTCGCCTGAGAGGCGTGGCTTTCGGTTTCGGTTGTGCTTTCTGGTTGTGATATATATGCAGCCCGATAAACGGGTTTTTCAGAGTTCCCGAGTTGGTTTTTACAATAAACATCTTCTCGGACGAGTTTGTGTCTTGCCCGTCACTTCGTCCGTCTCAAGCAAGAGCCCTGCTCTGCAGTTTCGGACATACAACATATAGTGGAATTGACAAAGACCACACTGTAGATGTTGTGCCACACTCACTGTTCCTCCTTTTGAGCATGATTCTAGGTGAAAATGAGGAGTGTGATAATCATGATAGAATCCTTAACGTAGCACAAGACAAGGTCGATGCTCAGTCAACAGGGCGAAAATTAACTCCCAAACACATTGGCTTGGGTATAATACTCCACCACTTAACGAGAAGCAAACAGGTTATTCAGCTTGTTCATGAAGCTGGGCACTGCATTCGTCAGAGGGTTGATACTAGTATTGCCAAATCTGAGCTGTCCCGATATATGGCCAATGGTAATATGGTGGGAGTGTGTCACAACGCAAACAACCATGTGGATGAGGACAGCGACTAGTTATTCATGTAGTCGTACTTCTTGCACACTCATGGCGACCAGTACCTACAAATGCCTAACCTTTGACCGCTAAACTAAAGTACAGGTACTGTACAGGTACTGTAGTGTGCTGCTGGCCAATGTTCGACGTCAAAGGGTCAATTTTGGACCCTTCAATTATACTATCCAATCATTTTAATCATAGTTAATTATTCCGTGTTGACATAATGCACTAATTTCACAATACATGTTTGTACTTGTCAGATCCTATCAATGTATTTGACTAAAATTAAGTAATTTAGGATTAAAGGGGTCCAAATTCCTCCCTTTTCCCCCCAGACCCCTTGTATTTTTTTTTTTTTTTTTTTTTTTTTTTGTATACAAGATCGAGGCTCGTGAAAGAGCGAACATTAATCACACAGAAAGACAAACCGACACATAAAACATAACATAGGGAGCGGTAGACAAGATGGGGAGAGAGGGGGAAGGACACAAACACAACATTTGAGAGCAGGGACCGAGAGACATGGAGACATCGAGAGATCTGAGAGAGGGTGAGGGCTTGGGGGGGGGGCGTGGGAAGGGGGCAGTGGGAGAGGTATAAAACATATGGACACTGCCAGGACTTCCAGGAAAGAAGTTGGAATTTCAAACAAGGTGGATCTGGGGTGAATTAGCGGGGGTAGAAAAGATCAAGGTTTTGGATGGGGGAAGATAAGAGATGGTGGTGAACAGCTGTTTTAAAGACCTGGAGGGAGGAGTGGGATTGAAGGGAGTGAGGGAGTTTGTTCCAGAGGCGGGAGAAAAGAGGAATGAAAGAGTGAAGGTGAGCGGAGAGCCGAGATTTCGGCAGTTTAACCATCAGAGGGTTGCTGGCAGATCTTGTGCGACCTGTAGGAATATTTGGGGGACAGAGCACAGAGAGAGCTGGGGGTGCAAGGCCGGAGAGGAGTCGGTAGAAGACAGAAAGACCACCTACCTGCCTGCGGTGAGTGAGTGAAAGGCCCTCAGAGATAGCTTCATCGCGGGAGATTCCAATAATTCTGAAAACTCCAATAATTCCAATACTCCAATAAGATTCCAATAATTGTATCCACTAATACATCCTCATCTCTTAGGGCCCAAATATGCAAACTAATTATGAACTGTGGTATCCATGTGATCCTTGCTGAACATGAAGTTGACAAACCCGAAATTCTGATTTTTTCGATTTTTGGGAAAAAAGGCCCAACTTTGACCCTCTTTAATTCATACCCCTTTTAAGACTGAGTAATATGACTTTTTTCAAAAACGGCCCACATATGTCTACTTTAAACCAATATTTGTTTTAAAGATCTATATTGAATGTTAATGTTTATTCTGGGGGTTCAAACTAAGCAGTACCCTAAATTTAGGGGTTTTTAGGGTCACATGACATTTTGGACCCTGGTGCCCATAATAATCAACTGATTGAAAATTTGTTACTATGAACTTATAGCTATTATGTTTGTAGCTACAAGACAAGTGGTCATTTGCTTCTTTGTGACTATTGGTTAATTAGTAATGACCAATCATGTAAACCTCCACCCCACATTTTGGACTATTTTCCAAATTGTGTTTTTTGGGAAAAGGGTTAATTGAAGACTCTTTTCGGAAAAATGTGGGGTGGCATCCACCCTGGTCCAAAGCACCACCCCATGGCCTAACTATCCATGGTGGATGCCAGCTTCTAATATGATATGATTTTTTTTTTAAGTGATTTTCTGGTTTTGCCTCCCGACTATATGACTGTTGTCGTGTTTTAATATAAAACACGTTTCCAAACGGATGTTTTCCCCAATTCTGCAGCTCAACGGAACGACATTGGGCGTGGTATAACGGAAAGGGGCGTGGTATAACGGGAAAGGGGCGTGGTATAACGGGGAAGGGGCGTGGTATAACGGGGAAGGGGCGTGGTATAACGGGGAAGGGGCGTGGTATAACGGGGAAGAGGCGTGGTATAACGGGGAAGGGGCATGGTTTAACGGGGAAGGGGCGTGGTATAACGGGGAAGGGGCGTGGTATAACGGGGGAGGGGCGTGGTATAACGGTGAAGGGGTGGGGGTGAGCGAATGTGGGCGGGACGAATGCGAATGTGGGTATTGAGGGAGTTGAAATGATCGTGGTGAAGGCTTGAGATGTGCTCTTCCGAAATGTTGTTGTCACTGGTAACGTTGTTGGCGGTGCTGGCTCCGGTGTACCAGGCCGCATTGGTTATTTCTCCACTCAACGATGCTTCTCCGAGATCTGTGAGTGGAGATGAAAGTTCTTTTTATCGATTTCGATCCAACTTTGTTTTCACTTTTACCGATCATTTTCAAACAAATTTCCCCCAATGAGAGAGGGGGAAGGGAGGAAGAGGGGTGCGGAGGGCATGCAGAGGGGAAAAGGAGGCAGAGGGGCATGCAGAGGGAGAAAGTGGGTGGGGGAGGCCAAGGTGAGATGTCATGCGGAGGAGGAGAGGGGGGAGGCAAGGTGGGGGGTGCAGAGGGGATAGGGGGAGGAGGAGAAGTTGAGGTGTCATGCAGAGGGGGAGAGGGGTGGAGGGGAGGTGGGGGGGGGGGGGGGGAATGCAGAGCAAGATAAGGGGAGGAGGAGGAGGAGAAGGTGAGGTGTCATGCAGAGGGGGAGAGGAGTTAGTATGCAGAGGGGGGAGGGGGCAGAGGGACAGAGGGGGAGGTGGAGGAGAACGGGAGGTGGAACGTAGAGGGGAGAGAGGTGAGGGCCTGCACTCTTGCACTCTCTCTTTCTCTCTTTCCCCCCCCCCCCCCCCCCTCTCCCTCCTCTCTCTTCCCCCCCCCCCCCCTCTCCCTCTCTCTCTTTCCCCCTCTTTCTCTTTCCCCTCTTTCTCTTTCCCTCCCCCCTCTCTCTCTTTCCCCCCACTCTCTCTTTTCCCCCCTCTCTCTATTTCCCCCTCTCTCTCTTCCCCCCCTCTCTCCTTCCCCCATCTCTCCCTCTTTCCCTCCCCTCTCTCTCTTTCTCCCCCTCTCTCTCATTCCCCCCTCTCTCTCTTTCCCCCCTCTCTCTCTTTCTCCCCTCTCTCTCTTTCTCCCCCTCTCTCTCTTTCCCCCTCAAACTTTCCCCCCTCTCTCTCTTCCCCCCCTCTCTTTCCCCCCATCTCTCCCTCTTTCCCTCCCCTCTCTTTCTTTCTCCCCTCTCTCTCTTTCCCTCTCTCTTTCCCCTCTTCTCTCTCTCTCTTCCCCCCACCCTCTCTCTCTCTTTCCCCACCTCTCTCTTCCCCCCCTCTCTCTTCCCCCCCCTCTCTCTTCCCCCCCCTCTCTCTCTTCCCCCTCAAAACTTTCCCCCCTCTCTCTCTTCCCCCCCTCCTCTCTCTCTTTCCTCCCCTATCTCTGTTCCACTCCTCTCTCTCATTCCCCCCTCTCTCTCTTTCCCCCCTCGCTCTCTTTCCTCCTCCTCTCTCTCTTTCTCCCCCTCTCTCTCTTTCCCCTCCTCTCTCTTTCCCCTCCTCTCTCTCTCTTCCCCCCACCCTCTCTCTCTCTCTTTCCCCACCTCTCTCTTCCCCCCCTCCTCTCTCTTTCCCCCCCCCTCCTCTCTCTCTTTCCCCCCCTCCTCTCTCTCTTTCCCCCCTCTTCCTCTTTCCCCTCCTCTCTCTCTTTCCCCTCCTCTCTCTCTTTCCCCCCCTCTAATTCACCCTCTTTCCTCTACCTCTCCCTCTCTCTCCTTCCCTCTCTCTACCTCTCCCTCTCTCTACCTCTCCCTCTCTTTCCACTTCTTTCTCTTTCCTCCTCTTTCTCTTCCCCCTCTTTCTCTTCCTCCTCTCCCTCTCCCACCCTCTCTCCCAACCCCATGTTGGATTTACACAGCTCGCCCCTGCTTATTGCTGATAAACTGCACAATGTTTGTTTCAAATTTCTGCTGACGGAAGCTCAACTTATCAGACTTGGCAAACTTTGATTACATATTGACCCACGTTGTCCTTGTTTTCCAGCGTCGGGAGGCTGAAGGCCATCAACAGGTACAAAGCACCAACGGAGGTCATTGGACCTTGAACCCCCTCGAGGAGACCAGAACTCCAACAGAACAACAATTTTTAACTTTAAAACATCACACATTGAAAACATCAAGCCCTCCTCGCACCCCTGCCTTACCATCTCGAGCTGCCCGCTTCACACCTGCACACCTTCACACCACCATCTCTTATCTTCCCCCATCCAAAACCTTGATCTTTTCTACCCCCGTTATTTCACCCAGATCCACTTTTTTTAAATACCAACTTCTTTCCTGGAAGTCCTCGCAGTGTCCACGTGTTTTATACCTCCCCCCCTCCCTCCCTCACACGCCACCTCCCCCCAAGCCCTCTCCCTCCCACAGATCTCCCGATGTCCTCGTTCTCTCCTGTTGTACTTGTGTGCTTCCCCCTCTCTCCCCATCTTGTCTCCCGCTCCCTTTATTATATGTTTTATGTGTTCGTTTTTTGTGTGTGTGATCAATGTTCGCTCTTACATGAGCCTCGATCTTGTATACAAAAAAAAGAAAAAAAAAACTATTTCCACGAACACTTGTATGTTCTAATGTCCTTGTCATTAGACTTGCCCTGTAGGGGATGCAAGGTTGTTATTGCAATGCCCCTGTCCGTCTCTGTCTTTCTGCCGGTCTGTCCTGAGTGTCCACGTCCCCATATTTTCACTTTTAAAATGTTTTTCTCTGCAACCGCTTGTCCGTTGAGTGCAAAACTTAAAACATAGGAGGGACTTTCCTTGGAGAATATTTTATTGCTAACTCTGATGTTATAGGTCACATGGTATGGCAGCCATATTGGATTAAAGGAAGAAAATTGGACATAATTTTCTCTGAAACTGCTCAAATAAAAAAATTTAAACTTGGTAAATGTCATCTCCTCCCCAGGGGGTATACAGGGTGATAACGATGACCTCATTGGTGAAGTGGTATTTCAGCCATAATTGACATTGAAATACATTGACATATTTATCAGAAAAATCTGAAACTACATAATATATATGATCGACGACCAGATATGAGGGAATAATTTTTTTTATGACATCCATAACCCATGCCAGGAAATGATGTGACATAATAGGGGTGATACGGGTATATGGGCCATAATAGCAGCATGTTCCATAAACAATAGTATTTTTGTTCAGACTGAACGTGCGAGGTGAGACCATGAGCTCTGCGAGTGCAGTTCTAGTTAATGCGAGAACACACTCAAAACTCGTATCTTGTAATGTCCTTGCAATTAATGTGAAAGTAAAGTCATAATCTCTTATATTTTAATGTACACGATCAATGGGAATAAAAAAACCCATTCCTCTACTCCACTCTCCCTCCTCCTCTGCTCCACTCGACCACTCCATTATTATCCTCTCCATTCCACTCTCCACCTCCATTCCACTCCTGCAAAGCCTCTCCCCTCCCACTCCACTCCCCTCCCACCACTTCACCACTCCACCACTCTCCTACTCCCCGCTCCATCCACTGCTCCCACCACTCCACCACTCCACTTCTCCCACCACTCTCCTACTCCCCGCTCCATCCACTGCTCCCACCACTTCACCACTCCACCACTTCACCACTCCACCACTCTCCTACTCCCCGCTCCATCCACTGCTCCCACCACTCCACCACCCCACCACTCCACTTCTCCCACCACTCCACCACTCCACCACTCTCCTTTTCCCTGCTCCATCCACTCCTCCCACCACGCCACCACGCCACTACTCCACCACTCCACCACTCTCCTCCTCCCCGCTCCATCCACTCCTCCCACCACTCCACCACTCCACTTCTCCCACCACTCTCCTACTCCACGCTCCATCCACTGCTCCCACCACTCCACCACTCCACTTCTCCCACCACTCTCCTACTCCCTGCTCCATCCACTGCTCCCACCACTCCACCACTCCACTTCTCCCACCACTCTCCTACTCCCCGCTCCATCCACTGCTCCCACCACTCCACCACTCCACCACTCCACCACTCTCCTTTTCCCTGCTCCATCCACGCCTCCCACCACGCCACCACGCCACTACTCCACCACTCCACCACTCCCCTCCTCCGTGCTCCACTCCACTCCTCCCACCACTCCACCACTCCACCACTCTCCTTTTCCCTGCTCCATCCACGCCTCCCACCACGCCACCACGCCACTACTCCACCACTCCACCACTCTCCTCCTCCCCGCTCCATCCACTCCTCCCACCACTCCACCACTCTCCTACTCCCCGCTCCATCCACTGCTCCCACCACTCCACCACTCCAATTCTCCCACCACTTCACCACTCCACCACTCTCCTACTCCCCGCTCCATCCACTGCTCCCACCACTCCACCACTCCACCACTCCACTTCTCCCACCAATCCACCACTCCACCACTCTCCTTTTCCCTGCTCCATCCACGCCTCCCACCACGCCACCACGCCACTACTCCACCACTCCACCACTCCCCTCCTCCGTGCTCCACTCCACTTCTCCCACCACTCCACCACTCCACCACTCTCCTCCTCCCCGCTCCATCCACTGCTCCCACCACTCCACCACTCCACTCCTCCCACCACTCCACCACTCCACAACTTCACCACTCTCCTCCTCCACACCCCAACTTTAACTCTCTCTCCACTCCTCTAGACAGATTGAAATGTTGTTGTTTTTTGAAACAACCGTCTTGTGCCAATTCTTCCATTCACTTTTCCCTTTGCTCCCATTTGTGCCCGAAGGACATCTCCAAGGATGGAATCGACATGTACAGCGTGCGCATCGTTTCAACTATTACGTCACGCTTCGCTAACACCGTCACCACGAGTCGCCTGAAGAACAAAAACCCCGATGCCAGAGAAGTGAAGTTTGAGCTGCAGCTTCCTCCTCACGCTTTTATATCCAACTTCACCATGTGAGTCACGTCTGAGTCCGGATCCTGTGTCCAGTAACCGCACAATCAAGGCCTACAAGGCCGTCGTGAAATCATCCAATTGACATGAAATCTTCACCATAGGAGGGCCTCCTCCTGCAGAATATTCTTGTGAATATTATGACGTCACAAGTCACGTGGTACGGGCGCCATCTTGGAAAACCCAAAAACACTTTGCACCTCTATATCTCAAAAACCGCTGGGCAGAAATAATTGAGACAGGTCTCATTGCAAAGAACTCTCCATGCGGAATAACATATGTGAATGATGACGTCATAGGTGCCGCCGTTACGACGTCATAATTCGACAAGTAAAAAACTTTATCCGATCAGGATGAAATTTCTTGAGCATATTCTCGGTATAAATTGATGCAGAAATAAAATTATAATGACGTCGTAGGTCACGTGGTTCGGTCGCCGTATTGTTTTGAGTGAAAAGCCTGAAAAACCACTAAAATCCAATTTTCTCCAAAACGCCTGAACAGATCGAGGCCAAACTTTGCACACAGAATCGCATACCCATCGCATACCCAAGTCAGTGAGCATGAACTTCATGCGTCACATGGTTTCAGAGTTTCGTCGTTTTAAAGCATAAACATTTAAAACCTAGCTCCTCCCTCATTTTTGATTCTATCGAGGGGACACATCACAGATGTGTTCAGCATATCAGTCTCTACTAAAATCACCTTTTGGAATTTGCGATAGGTGAGGTGGTTTGGCAGATATAAATAATTAAACGAAAATATTTATAAATTTATAACCCTTGAACCGCTTCATTAATCGACGTGAAACTTTATATTATCGTAGAGGTAATGAAGTGTAACAAGTTTGCAAATTTTCAAGATGATTGTATGTACGCTCTGTAAGATGGAAGTTGTTATTGCGTGAAGAAGAAGAGTATTCTAGAGTGGGCATGGAATTAATTATAACTCTGCGCGTGACGAGCAGGCAAAGTACGGAGCGACCTCACGGGGTCATTTTCACCTCAAATAAAATTCTGATTTCAGATTTGTCAATCGCTGAGGTATATTAACACACGACCAAAACAGATTTGGCGAAATTCCGACGATTTTTGACGAAAATATAACATTTGTGTCTGCATTTCAGTAAAGTAAAGTGTGTGCCATGTCAGCATTTAAAAAATTGAAACGTGGCTCATTGTAAATAACTCCATATGGGGAATAGGTGTTGTTAACGATGACGTCATTGTTGCCATAATTATGACGTCATAATTCGACGAGGACAATGCTTAGTCTGATCAGTTTGAAATTTATTCAGCATGATCTCTGCAACAATTATTTAGAGAATATAAATTTATGATGTCATCGCTCACGTGGTCTGGCAGCCATATTGGATCAGAAAAAAAAGAAACGTTCAAAAAGAGAAGAGTTGGCTCACACCAAGTTGACTGCGCACTGCGCAGGGTAAGTATTCTATAAATACCATGTAGTTGCTCTCGTGGAAGATAATTGCCACTTACCCAAGAACCCTCCTCTTCCATGAGCCTCGACACTGCCAAACAGCTCATCCTGGATGTGTTTCCACTTTACCTGTGGCAATTCTATCATCCGAGTCGGCTTAACCAAAGGGAACGACGAATGTTATTTCCAAACCACACGTTTGATTTAATCACACTTTTTTCTTAACTTCGAACTGATTTTTGCTGTTGAACTCATTTGTATTTTCCTCTCTTTGTTAGGGTGATCGACGATGATCTGTACATCGGTGTTGTCAAGCAGAAAAAGGTCGCCAAGGTTCAGTATGAAAAGGCCAAGTCTCAGGGCCAGTCGGCTGGTCTCATTCGGTGATTTTATTTGTTTTTTTACTACATTACTTTGATGCATTTCTTTATGTAAGCCCACCTCCACTCTTACAATTCCTCATCCCCCATACATACATACAATACATACATACTTACATACTTATGCACTTACAAACTTACATACCTACTTACATACAATACATACTGTCGCGCAACTCCAATTAACATCAGAGTTGCAGATTGCCGATTACGAGGCTTTAACTCCCGAGGCGGAAGCTCAATAGCGGATTCCAAAATCTAAGCGCACGGAATGGAGGGAAACGGCAAGAGCCCCGCAGCCTTATCTATGAAAACCAAACAGGAAACTGCGTTCAGGTATTATATACAAGAAAAATAATATAAGGGTTTATTGGGAAGAACAAGACAGGAAAAGCACGCGCCGGTAATAGATATCCTAATCGGGATCCCGCACACCAGCCCACAAATACAAAACGGGGGAATATGAATACGAAAATAAACACGTCTTTTGTTCACAATGTACGCGGAGCTCGGGCTTATCTGTCTCGTCGTCTTCTTCCCGGCGTGGACGAATCCTCCGTCCGCCTCACACGCCCCGCTAGGCCAGAGCCAATGCCCTCGCCACCGCACCCGAGGTCCCGCTCCAAGCTCCGAAGCACCACGAGGTCCCACAGCAGGACAGCGAGCTCCACCCAAGCTGCACCTCAGCCCAACTCGGGTCAGGGTCTCTGAACTGTGCTGCCAGGAATCCAACTGCTTGCAAAGGCGTCCGGTGCTCACTCTCAACTCAACTCAACTCAGGATCTCCATTCAGGATCCAACTCTCCAGACTGCCTCTCTCAACTCGAACTCCTTCGAACCAACTCTTCTGCACTGCTCACTCAACTCGTACTGAACTCGACTCGGGTGCACACGAACTCTTAACTGAACTCGACTCACTCGCACCGGGAAACCAACTCAGGTCGGGGCTCTGATCTCATCTGAACTGCCGAAAATGGCGTCCGACCCTCACTAATATCTCCGGCCGATGACGTCACATTGGCGCACTGCTCTGCCAATCAGAGCCTCCTACGACGCCGGCTCGTCCAGGTCACGCCCTCTGCATCACTCCAACTCTCCCCACTCCTGCTCCTCGCTCATAGCACGTGCTATGCGAGGCGGATCGGCCTCTCGGAGGTGTAAATGGTGGCGGCCAATTGTGGCGGTGTTTCAGCCTGATTTCTTCCTAAGTCATGTCGGGGGGGGGGGGGGGGAAGGCGTCATTTAGTGTTGTACTAAAGGTCCTAACTAATGTTTATGTGGTCTGCAGTGCCATAATGGACAAAGGTTTGACTACTCGGTGAGACATACAAGGGCTTTACTGATTAACCCCTACACTAACTAACACACGAATCTCCTGGTAGAGTCACAATTATACACCTTAACCGACAAAACGCCTAAACATGGATTTATTACAGGAAGTGTTCCTTATCACGACATCTCGAAGCATGTTACCTACTCAGATCTACTCTGCTCTACATTTTACCCTACCAAGTTCATAACAATACATAATTACATACCTTGACACTGGTCGAAGTAAGCAAGTCTCAGTTTCAACTGTGAAGAGAAGACTTCGAGCTGCAGGTTTGACAGGTCGAGTGGCAGTAAGAAAGCCATTGCTAAGATGGCGAAATAAGAAAAAGAGGCTTGCCTGGGCCATGAAGCACCGCCAGTGGGCTACTGAAGACTGGAAGAAGGTCTTATGGACCGATGAATCAAAATTTGAAATCTTAGGTTCATCACGCAGGGCTTATGTATGCCGTCGAGTAGGCGAAAGGATGGTTCCTCAGTGTGTGACACCAACTGTCAAACATGGAGGAGGAAGCGTGATGGTCTGGGGCTCTTTTGCTGGATCCAGAGTCGGCGACTTGCACAGAGTGACTGGCACCCTGAACCAAAAGGGCTACCACAGCATTTTGCAGTGCCTTGCAATACCCTCTGGTATACGCCTAGTTTGTCAGGGGTTCATCCTACAGCAAGATAATGACCCTAAACACACCTCCAGGCTATGTCAAAACTACCTTCGAGGAAAAGAACAAGACGGTAGGCTTCAAATCATGGAATGGCCAGCACAGTCTCCAGACTTAAACCCCATCGAGCTGGTTTGGGATGAACTGGACAGAAGGGTGAAAGCAAAGCAACCTACAAGTACAACACATTTGTGGGAACTTCAGCAACAGTGTTGGGAAGAACTTCCCGAACAATATTTGATTTCCATTGTAGAAAGAATGCCACGAGTCTGTTCGGCCGTTATATCTGCAAAAGGTGGCTACTTTGCTGAGTCAAAAATTTAAATTAAATTTTGTTAAACAAAATGATTCTATGATTTATTTTTTATCTCCAATTGTTTTATTTGTTCTATGCTTAATTTCAGAGTACATCGAGACGTAAAACTGCGTAAATTTCAATAAAAACTGGAAAAATTGAGGTGTTCCAAAACTTTTAACCGGTATTGTACATACATACTGTAGTGGAAATCAATCAGTTCCACGACATTGTCCTGTAGGTAGGTTTAATGACAATTCGATCTCTGGCAATATCCTGTAGAAATACAATCATGCAATATATCAGGATCATGGAATCATAAAGAAAGTTCAGTAATATCAATCAATGCAAGCAAGCCTAGATTATCTACATATACGCACCATCTGAGTCTACAAGTCTTAGATTAAATGTCACAGGAGTGTGCCGGAGCAGCAGTCGTCCGAGTTCTTATAGACGCCTCTCAGTGGTTAGCGAGCGCATCACACCTGGGTGCAACTTCGGAACAATTTCATTACATTCTCCCCGCCATTAGATCTGCACTTCTGCTAGGCAGGAATCAAGCATGCAGTAGCATTAGTAGAGTAGCGATATCTGTCCATGTCAGTCGGTCCATCCGTAGCGATCAGGGCGGTGGATTTCCCTGCCAGCACGGGTCTGGAAACTACCGGGTACTAGCTCCCCAAGCCCGGATTTCCCTGCCAGCACGGGTCCGGAAACTACCGGGTACTAGCTCCCCAAGCCCGGAGTCCCCCGCATCAGAGTAGCCGCCTGAGGCAGGCGACGGAGGGGGCACCACAGTGCCTACAGGCAGAGGGGTATTTTGCAATGGGAGGGACAGCAGATGCTCCATAGGCAGAGCCACGGAAGAGTCCATAGACTCGTAAATTGGTTCGTCGATGTCCCCGCAAGGGTCGATGGCCCCGCAAGGGGCCAGATTACATACGGAGACAGTGGACTCGCATCCATCAGCCAGCAACACGCGAGCATGCTCGGGATTAGCCTGGAGTACCTGCACCTTATCCACTAGTGGATCATACTTACTCGTGCGAACCACACGTTTGAGGTAGGCCGGCCCGGGCTCAGCGAGCCAACTAGGTAAAGATCGAATACCCCCCAAGCTCCTCGGGTGATGAAACATCCGTTCGTGTGGAGTCTGGTTGGTGGCCGTACATAGTAAAGTCCTGTTTGAGTTCAGCGCCGCAGGTAACGACCAAGCCCATTTATCTAGGCCCTGGCCGAGGGACCTAAGACTTAGCGTGACGGCCCTCCATATAATCCCATTGAAGCATTCAAGCTGCCCATTCGCCTGTGGTCTATACGGGGTGGTATAGCTAGAAGCGACATTATGCTGAAGTAAGAAGCTCCTCGCTTCCTGGGACAGGAACACCGCACCTCGATCAGTATGCACGTAGGCCGGATTCACAAACATAGAAAACAAGTTCTGCAGACACTGTATAACTGTGGCGGCCATCATATCTGCACAAGTGAAAGCGAAAGAGAATCGTGAGTACTCATCAACGATAGTGAGCAGATAACGAGAGTTACCCGACACCGGCAGCAGCCCTTTGAAATCCATCGCCAATCGCTCCCACGGTCTAGTAGCCCTGACCAGTGTCCCCATGGGTGGGTTGTAAAAACACGGTTTGAGTTCTGCACATACAGCACAGTCACGACAGACCTGGCGAACGTCCTCAACCGAGTATGGCAGATTACGACAACGCACAAAATGAGCGAAACGCGCCACCCCAGGATGACACAGAGTGTCGTGCAAAGCGCGCAGACCCTCCAAAGATGTGAGGCCCGCACACGTTGCCGACCAAGCGTCGGCAACCGCACACGTTGCCGGCCGCAATAAAGCGTCAGCAACCAGGTTATCCCTCCCCGGGCGATATTTGATGGTGTAGCAGAAATCGGCGAGTTCGATACGCCAGCGAGTGATTTTCTCATTCTTAATGCGTTGAGCATGCAGAGTGTCGTACATAAACGCAACGCTCTGTTGGTCCATGATGATTTTGAAGCATCGTCCGAGCAAATATGGAAGATGTGGTTGAGCTTGAAAGTGGTTGGATGTCAATGAAAGCTAGTCTGTTGGGAGCCGTTGGTGAGGTATGTGGATGGACAAAAGGACCACTGAGGCACTCGGAAACATGGTGGTGGGATGATGAAGTTGGAAAGAGGATTGACGAGAAGAGGAAGAAGTTCAAGGAGTGGCAGAAGGCAAAGGGTACGGGAGCAGAAACAGCAGAGCATGAAAGTTATAAGGCAGCCAGGAAGGCTGCAAAGAAAGAGGTAGCAAAGGCGCAGGAGGCATGTAGGAAAATGTTCGGAGAACGCTTGGATTCGGAAGAGGGTCAGAGAGCGGTATTCAGGATTGCAAAGCAGATAGCGAAAGAGAGGTGTGAGGTGATGGGGGTGAGCTGCTTGAAGGATGAAGTGGGACAAATCGTTGTCGACCCAGATGGAATTAAAGGAATATGGAAAAGATATATGGAAATGCTATTGAATACAGAGAATGAATGGCATGGCAACATAGAGAGTAACCCAGTTTTAGGACCGGCAGAGAAGATAACTGAGAAGGAAGTTGAGGAAGCGATAAAAGCAATGAAGGGTAGAAAAGCGGGAGGGCCGACGGGAGTTGTGGGAGATATGTTGAAGGCAGCAGGAAGTTGGGGTGTGAAGAGAATGACAGAGATCTGTAATCTGGTGGTGAAAGAAGGCCGCATTCCAGTGGATTGGGAACTGAGTACCCTCGTCCCTCTATACAAGGGGAAAGGTGACCCTCTGGAGTGTGGCTCGTACCGAGCGATAAAGTTATTGGAGCATGGAATGAAGTTATTGGAAAGGGTGTTGGAGAGGAGGATAAGGAAGAAAGTGAAGATCGACGAAATGCAGTTTGGATTTATGCCAGGAAGAGGAACGACAGACGTGCTTTTCATTGTGAGGCAGTTGCAGAAGTACATGGAGAAGAGGAAGAAGTTGTTTCTTGGGTTTGTTGATCTGGAGAAAGCATTCGATCGGGTTCCACGCAAAGTATTGACATGGGCATTGAGGAAGTTAGGAGTGGAGGAATGGTTGATCAGAGTAGTGATGGCAATGTACAAAAGAGCGCGCACAGCTGTAAGGACGAAGGACGGGAACAGTGGTGAGTTTGAGGTGAAGGTGGGAGTGCATCAGGGGTCGGTACTAAGTCCACTACTATTTGTAGCTGTGATGGAGGTGCTGGCTCAGAACGTAAAGGAGGGTTTACCATGGGAGTTGTTGTATGCAGATGATCTGGTGTTGATTGCGGAAAGTATGGATGGACTGAAGGAAAAGATGAACACATGGAAGGAATGTATGGAGACAAAAGGTCTGAAGGTGAATATCGGAAAGACGAAGGTGATGGCAAGTGGTAAAGCATGTGGTGAGGTGGAAAGAACTGGGAAGTGGCCCTGTGCTGTGTGTAGGAAGGGTGTCGGAGTGAACTCCATTCAGTGTACAATGTGCGCTGAGTGGGTTCATCAAAAATGTAGTGGTCTGAGAGGGTCATTAACCAGTGTGGCAGCTACATTCAAATGTAAGGTGTGCACAGAGGGAGCTGCAGATGGAGGAAATGTTGAGTTGGATCTTGGAGACGGTGTGAAGCTGGAAGGTGTGAAAACATTTTGCTACCTCGGAGACATGCTGAATGGAGAAGGTGGATCAGACTCGGCAACGGTTGCTCGAGTGAGATGTGCATGGAAGAAGTTTCAGGAATTGAGTGAAGGTGGGAGTGCATGCTGATGTGCTGTGTGCTGATGATGAGGGGAGTGTCGTTGAAGCTGAAGGGAAAGGTGTATGCTGCATGTGTGAGAAGTGTTATGATTTATGGGAGCGAGACATGGGTAATGAACGTAGAGCAGCAACGAAGGTTGGAAAGGGTGGAAATGCGAATGGTTCGACGGATGTGCGGAGTATCGTTGAGAGAGAGGAAGACAAATGATGAATTGCGAAAGATGATGGGAATAGAGCCTGTGATTTATGCTGTGAAGAGGAACAGGTTGAGATGGTTTGGTCATGTGTTGAGGAAGGATGAAAGTGACTGGTTGAGAAGAGTGATGGAAATGAATGTAGAAGGAAGTAGAAGACGGGGAAGACCGAGAAAGACTTGGCTAAAGATGGTGGAAGAAGAAATGCGGGCAAGGGGGTTAACAAGGAGAGATGCAGAAAATAGGGCAAAATGGAGAAGATTGTCATGGGGACCGCAAGGCTAACCCCTGCTTTAGCAGGGAAAATGGCCTTTTTTTTTTTCTTTTTTTTTGTATACTGAATCGAGGCTCGTGAAAGAGCTAACATTTACTTCACAAACAATGCATGTTGTTGTATGTTGTTGCATGTTGTTGCAACTTTACTTTAAAATGCATGTTGTTGTATGTTGTTGTCCGAGCAAATAGGGACGCCATCGCCTAATTGACTCGACGATCGCATACGCTTCCTTTTCGACAGACGAATGTCTCCGCTCAGCGGAGGTGAGATTTCACGAAAAGAAAGCCACAAGGCGCCCCCCTTGGGAGAGTGTTGCTGCTATCGCATGATCCGAGGCATCACTTTCCAAAACGAAATATTTATTATCGTCAATCATCACCACAGTGGCCCCAGCGATGTCGGACTTAAGGCCATGAAAGGCAGCCTTGGCTTCAAGGCTCATTAGGAACGCTTTGCAGTCCACAAGCGGGCGGAGTTTTGCGGAGAAATTTTGCACCTACTTGGAATAATGGGCGAACAGCCCGAGAGCCCGCTTCAGCAAAGCACGATCGCAGGGCGGTGCCATGTCGAGCAAGGGTCGCAGACGCTCCTTATCCGGAGCAACAGAACCATGGGTCACGGTGTACCCCAGAAGGTCTATCGTATGCGCGGAGTAACGACATTTAGCCTCATTGATAGTTAAGCGATACCTCTGCGCGACCTCGAGGAAGCGCTTCAGATTTGCATCATGATGTTCCTGGTCATGCCCGCAAACCGTAAGATTGTCCAGATATACAAATACGTCGGTCAAGTGCTCCTTAGCGATGAGGTCGTCCATAGCCCTCTGAAAACACACGACCCTGTTCGTGACCCCAAAAAGTAGCCGGGTGAACTGGTATAACCTTTGACCTGATTCAAACGCGGTATAGATACGGTCGGCCTCGGAGATGCGGATTTGGTGATATGCACTACACAGATCGAGAGTGCTGTAGACCGAGTACTGGGCCACCTGTCAAACCAGGGAGTCCATCCCCGGAAGGGGGTAGGCGTCCAGCTGTGTAAATCGATTAATCGTCTGCGAATAGTCGATTACCATGCGTTTGCGATGCGCTTCACTGTGTAACACCAGGATCTGGGCCCGCCACGGCGACCGACTAGGTTCTATCATACCTTCCTTTAAGAGCTGGGCCGTTTCCTCCACAATGAATTGCGCGTCAGCTCATGAGTAGCGTCGCGATTTTACCGCTACAGGTGTGCAGTCCATGGTCATATTGGGGAACAGCGACAGTGGCTCAATTTCCATCCCTGCAAGAGCGCACACAGCGAGCGTATCAGTGCCACCAAATTCCATTTCCAACCGTCCATGTCGCTTAAGAAAATCATGTCCTAGCAAAACATCGGCACATAATGCTGGTAAGACCATGAGATGCACATCTGGGAATATTCGTCCCTTAATCACTAGCTTCAATCGACATTCCCCTTTTGTGCTGAGCCTAAGCCCTTGGGAGGCCATAAAGATCCGACGTCTTGTCCCAAGGATCGGCCAGCCATGTTTTTGCACCAGTCGATAATCAACATAACTATCAGTAGACCCTGTATTGATTAAAGCCCGAGCAAAAATTCCTTAGATCATAAGTGGGATAATAGCCTGGGCCAGGCCAGGTGGTCCTGCAGGTAACGAGCCATCCAGGCGAGTCGGTCGCACCTCGTGTGTGGATCCCATGCCAGCTAGAGTTTTCCATGCCGCCGTAACTTGTAGTTTGGACGGGCAGCCTCCGGATGGCGCTCGTGTCACGCGTGAAGTTTCATAGCCAGCTGGCTATGTCGAAGCAGGAGCTTGTAGTTTGTACGAGCAGCCTTCGGATGGCGCTCGTGTCACACGCGGAGTTTCAGAGCCAACATGAGACATTGGGATGCCGGCCAAGGACGATCGCTCCACGTTCTGTCGTGTTTGCGCCACTTGTTTTGACGGCGCGATGAATCCCACCAAGGTCGAGTGCGCAGCCGGGGGCCCACGAGGAGGTGCGATTCTCATCAAAGTCGGGTGAGGCGCCCCGTTCTTTGCTCGGCCCACTGGCTCGGCGATAAGCACATTCATTGTCGAGTGTGTTCGTTTGCCCCGCGCAGCCTTTTGGCAAACCTTTGCAAAATGCCCTTTAGTTGTGCACAAATGACAAATAGCATCACCAGCAGGGCAAATCGACCTGGGATGTTGTCGATTTCCGCAGAAGTAACACGTAGCGTTATGTCCGGGCTTGGGTCCCGCAGCTTCCTCGGGAGCGGCCGGGGACTCCAGCAGAGATGCCGTGTCTGCATCCGCGTCCTCGGCGGTAGCTCTCTCCGGTCGAGCTTGTCGAGACGTCCCCGCTGTGACGTATGAGTGTTCATACGCATCAGATTGTTCCCTAGCCTGGGTGTAGGCGTGAGCTAGCCGTAATGCTTCAGCGAGCGTCAAATCTTCAGCTTCAAGAAGTCTTTGTCTGACGGTTGAGGAGCTAAGTCCGGAGACGAAAGAATCGCGTACACGATCATCTTGTACTTGCTCATGTGTACGTACCACCGGAGCACTATCGGCAAGCAGACATCGTAGCTCTTGAGCGAACTGATCCTGGGTCTCCGTAGGCCATTATTTCCGTATTGTGAGCAGGTGCCGGGAATAAACCGCACTCCGTTTCTTGATGTAAATTCGTTTTAGCTCTGTCACTGCGGCATCGAACGTCACACTGTTCGATCACCCGGTAAACGTTATGATGCACCTTTGTCTGGAGCACCTCTAATTTCGTTTCATCAGAGACAGCGGTTTCCTGGGCCTTAAATTGATTATCCAAGGTTTTCAGCCAATGCGTCAGCTCCGAGCCCGAATCCACTGCTTGCGCGTCAGCTGCAAATTGCGGCACTTGAATCATCCGGTGTCCCGCCATGTCGCTCACGTTCGCCTCTTGTTCTCGATTGGACAGCGAGATGAATTGTCATTAATTGTAGTGGAAATCAATCAGTTCCACGACATTGTCCTGTAGGTAGGTTTAATGACAATTCGATCTCTGGCAATATCCTGTAGAAATACAATCGTGCAATATATCAGGATCATGGAATCATAAAGAAAATTCAGTAATATCAATCAATGCAAGCAAGCCTAGATTATCTACGTATACGCACCATCCGAGTCTACATGTCTTAGATTAAATGTCACAGGAGTGTGCCGGAGCAGCAGTCGTCCGAGTTCTTATAGACGCCTCTCAGTGGTTAGCGAGAGCATCACACCTGGGTTCAACTTAGGAACAATTTAATTACACATACATACTTACATACTTACATACATACATACATACATTCTTACATACTTACATACATACTTACATACTTACATACTTATATGCTACCATATTTACATACTTACTTGCATACCTACATACTTACATACCTACATACTTACATACTTATACATACTTACATACTTACATACTTACATACTTACATACTTACATACTTATACTTACATACATACTTACATACTTATATACACACTTACATACTTACAAACTTACAAACTTACAAACTTACATACATACTTGTATAGCCCGAGGGTGGTCGACCAGATTGCGGTCTCAACGAAATCTCCAAGTTTACTTATTTCTCAGAGCTCGCACACTTGTTTTGTCATTTCACGGCGGGCGGTCCTGTGGGCCATTAACGAGAGGTGTTTGGGCTAATAATATAATAATCCCTAATAATCTATATTATAATCCCCCTTATAAAAAAAACTACACAAAGAACAAACTGTGCTAAGGACCTTAAATTTCAATTATTTTTTACAGCTAGCCCATGACGCATAGCTGAAAAGTGTGTGATGAAAAGGGTATGATGAAAAGTGTGTGATGAAAAGTGTGTGATGAAAAGGGTATGATGAAAAGTGTGTGATGAAAAATGTATGATGAAAAGTGTGTGATGAAAAGTGTATGATGAAAAGTGTGTGATGAAAAGTGTGTGATGAAAAGTGCACGAAGAAAAGTGCATGATGAAAAGTGTGTGAGGAAAAGTGTGATGAAAAGTGTATGATGAAAAGTGTATGATGAAAAGTGTGTGATGAAAAGTGTGTGATGAAAAGTGTGTGATGAAAAGTGTATGATGAAAAGTGTGTGATGAAAAGTGTGTGATGAAAAGTGTATGATGAAAAGTGTGTGATGAAAAGGGCGTGATGAAAAGGGTATGATTAAAAGTGCACGATGAAAAGTGCATGATGAAAAGTGTGTGATGAAAAGTGTGTGATGAAAAGTGTGTGATGAAAAGGGTATGATGAAAAGTGTGTGATGAAAAGTGTATGATGAAAAGTGTGTGATGAAAAGTGTGTGATGAAAAGGGTATGATGAAAAGTGCACGAAGAAAAGTGTGTGATGAAAAGTGTACGATGAAAAGTGTGTGATGAAAAGTGCACAAAGAAAAGTGTGTGATGAAAAGTGTGCGATGAAAAGTGTGTGATGAAAAGGGTATGATGAAAAGTGCATGAAGAAAAGTGTGTGATGAAAAGTGTACGATGAAAAGTGAGTGATGAAAAGTGTGTGATGAAATGTGTACGATGAAAAGTGTGTGATGAAAAGTGTGTGATGAAAAGTGTATGATGAAAAGTGTATGATGAAAAGTGTGTGATGAAAAGTGTATGATGAAAAGTGCACGAAGAAAAGTGTATGATGAAAAGCGTGTGATGAAAAGTGTGTGATGAAAAGTGTACGATGAAAAGTGTGTGATGAAAAGTGTGTGATGAAAAGTGTGTGATGAAAAGTGTGTGATGAAAAGTGTGTGATGAAAAGTGTGTGATGAAAAGTGTGTGATGAAAAGTGTGTGATGAAAAGTGTGTGATGAAAAGTGTACGATGAAAAGTGTACGATGAAAAGTGAACGATGAAAAGTGTACGATGAAAAGTGTACGATGAAAAGTGTGTGATGAAAAGTGTGTGATGAAAAGTGTACGATGAAAAGTGTGTGATGAAAGGTGTACGATGAAAAGTGTGTGATGAAAAGTGTACGATGAAAAGTGTACGATGAAAAGTGTACGATGAAAAGTGTACGATGAAAAGTGTACGATGAAAAGTGTACGATGAAAAGTGTACGATGAAAAGGGTGTGATGAAAAGTGTATGATGAAAAGTGTACGATGAAAAGTGTACGATGAAAGGTGTACGATGAAAAGTGTGTGATGAAAAGTGTACGATGAAAAGTGTACGATGAAAAGTGTATGATGAAAAGTGTGTGATGAAAAGTGTATGATGAAAAGTGTATGATGAAAAGTGTGTGATGAAAAGTGTATGATGAAAAGTCTACGATGAAAAGTGTACGATGAAAAGTGTGTGATGAAAAGTGTATGATGAAAAGTGTACGATGAAAAGGGTGTGATGAAAAGTGTGTGATGAAAAGTGTACGATGAAAAGTGTGTGATGAAAAGTGTGTGATGAAAAGTGTATGATGAAAAGTGTATGATGAAAAGTGTGTGATGAAAAGTGTATGATGAAAAGTGTGTGATGAAAAGTGTACGATGAAAAGTGTACGATGAAAAGTGTACGATGAAAAGTGTGTGATGAAAAGTGTGTGATGAAAAGTGTACGATGAAAAGTGTGTGAAAGGTCTCGCGAGAGATCTCGCGAGATCTTGGAGACGGCGGCAGGGATTTTCGAAGCTCCACACGGTCTCCACGTTTTTCGAAGTTAAGTCTGTTCACAATTGTATTTTGTCGAAACTGTATTTATCTTTCGGTGTGTGAAGTTATTGTGTGCAACTTTGGTTGTTTCTCGGTGTTTATCTTTCATAAATTGATCGTCTGTTTGCCGTGTCGCGAGCAAGGCCTTGTACAGTGTGCACTGTACAACCTTGAGGCTTTGTTTTTCTCTCAGTGGTCCGTCGTTTGTGATCCAATAACTTTCGTTCTCTGTATTCCCAGTCTTTTCACCCATAGCCTACTTCCTTGTGTAAATCTCAACTCAAAAAAAAAACAAACAAACAAAAAAAAAACATTTCCTTCTCTGTTCTCATTCGTTTATTCATTCTTATTCGTTCGTTCGTTCTTCGACCACGTGTTTCTCCCCCATTTCCCCAGATAGTTTTCACTCATTAACCTTCAATGTTTACACTTTCCCCTCAAGTTATGTATTCCGTCATATTTTATAACACCTTTTTCTTCTTCTTCTTTAAAAGGCTGCTTTCCACTTGCTCACCAAATCAATTCATCCCAAAAAAAATATCCATCTCCTATAGTGCCTTTTTTCTACATTCCCTAAACTCTCCTGCACTCCATCCTCCATCCAGCGTCCTTAAACGTATTTTTAACTCGAAGGTCACAAGAAACTCATTTTGCAATAAATGTTCGTTTCCCATAAATCGTACACTTTCAAAAATCCAATCTCACCCCTCCCCTCCAAATCTTCCCCATAACCCCTCCCCTCCAAATCTTCCCCATCACCCCTCCCCTCCAAATCTTCCCCATCACCCATCCCTTTCAAATCTCCCCCCTTGCCCCCTCCCTCCTAAACTACTCCCTCACCCCTCCCCGCCAAGACGCCCCCTCGCCCCTCCCCGCCTAGACTCCTGCCTCACCCCTCCCCTCCAAATCTCCCCCATATCCCATCCCTTTCAAATCCCTCCCCTTGTCCCTTCCCTCCCAAACTCCCCCCTCACCCCTCCCCTTCAAATCTCCCCACCCTCATTGCTTCTCAATTTCCCCCCGCTCACTCCCCCTCCTCAAAGCGTCCTCCCCGCTTCTTCCCCCTTCAAACTCTCACCTCCATCTCCCCCAACCTTCTGCCTCGCTCTTCCCCCTCCTCAAATAACACCTTATTGTGGCTCACCCAATCACCATCAAACCTTTTGTCCGCCCCATCCTTCCCTTTCTCCGAGCTATTCTGAAATCTCTGACACACCTTCAACAGCTCTCCCTACCTCTTCCACCTCTTCCACATCTTACACTACCCCTCCTCCCCCCTGTTCTGTATCTGATGCTCCCCCTTCCTCTTCATTAACGGTATGGACCTCAAACATCCGGGGCCTTCGTTCAAACTTAACTGATCTCTCCATACAGGTTGCTTCTGTCAAACCAGACGTGATCTGCTTAACAGAAACTTTCCTCCTTTATGATGTCTCTGATTCCATAGTATCTCTCCCGGGCTACTCCCTCCTCCGGTATGATAGACCTGAGCCTCGTCCTGGAGGCGGGGTTGCTATCTTTATCAAAAACACTCTTCCTCACTCGCCCTGCACTGCACTCTCTCCACCTCACCCCCAGGAATACCTCTGGCTACGGCTTCCCCTTCGCTCCCACCTCTTGTTCATATGTGTGTTGTACCGTCCACCAAACAGTGATGACTCCATCTACATCTCGCTGTCTGATGATATGGACCAACTTCTATCTACTCATCCCAACTCTCTCTTCCTCATATGTGGTGATTTCAACTGTCATCATGCCAGTTGGCTGGGTGTGGGTACCTCTCTCACCAGCCATGGCTCCTCAGCAAAGGACTTCTGCGACTCACTGGGACTGACACAATCTGTCAATTTCCCGACCCGGATCTCAGTCAACGGAACATCTTCTCTTCTGGACTTGGTTATGACTAACTTCCCTGAAAATGTCTGCTGCTCTTCTTCTGCTCCGATCGGATCATCTGATCATGTCCTTGTTAAAATGGACATCTCTCTGACCATCCTCAGGGAGCCTGCTCAGCGTCGACGAGTCTGGCATTTCACTCAGGCCAACTGGCACGGTCTTCAAGCAGCCATCAATCATCTGGACTGGTCTCCCATCTCTACCACCTCTGACATCAACTCATCCTGGGAATTCTTCCAAAGTAAATTGCTCTCTCTCATGCACAGATTTATCCCATCTCGTCTTCAGTTGTCATACCCTTCCTCCCGTCCATGGTACACGGAATCTTGTGGTGAGGCTGTTGCCCAGAAACAACTTGCCTTCGTCTCCTGGAAAGCAAATCCAACGGAAGGAAATCTCATTTCCTTTCACAAAGCCCGAAACAAGTGTGTGTCCACCCTCAGGAGAGCCAGGAAACAATATCTCTCCGTTCTCAAGACCGAACTCTCTTATCTGTCTCCCTCTTCCAAATCCTGGTGGTGTCTGGTCAAATCCGTTTCTGGTGTTTGTTCCCCCTCCATCCCCTCCCTTACCTCAAACGGCTACACAGCTGACTCCGCACGTGAAAAAGCTGAATGCCTCAACTCTGTGTTTGCCTCTAAATCTTGTGTCCCAAACCCATCCCTCTCTGTACCCACCATACCCAGTCGTACCCTGCTGCTCCTGGACTCCATGTCCTTTCCTCCTGACAAGGTGGAAAAGTTTCTGTCAACACTCGACTCTGATTCTGCAACTGGACCCGACGGCATCAGCCCACGGATCCTAAAATCCTGCTCTGCTGCTCTATCTCACCCTCTCTCTGTTCTCTTCACCCTCTCTTTTGCTCAAGGTCAACTGCCATCTGCTTGGAAATCAGCCAACATCACCGCTTTGCACAAAAAAGGTGCAAAAACAGATCCTAGCAACTACAGACCAATCAGCCTTCTCCCAATTATCAGCAAAGTCATGGAATCCATCATTGCTTCTGATATGAAATCTTTCCTCTTCTCCAATGGCTTGATCTCTGATCATCAATTTGGTTTCAGACCAGGTCACTCTACTCTGGACATGCTGCTTCTGCTGTCTCAACAATGGATGGAGGTCCTCAATGCCAAACAGGAAATTAGAGCTGTCTCCCTCGACATATCACGTGCCTTCGACACGGTCTGGCACCCCGCTCTGCTCACCAAACTCTCCTCCTTTGGTATCCATGGAAATCTCCACGCATGGCTGGCGGACTTCCTCTCTAGTCGTCGTCAACGTGTGGCCCTGAATGGGTTTCTCTCATCTCCTCTTCCTGTTCAGGCTGGAGTTCCCCAAGGCAGTGTTCTGGGCCCCGTGCTTTTTCTGGTCTTCATCAATGATCTCTCTGACTCTCTCGAAAATCCTCTCTATCTCTTTGCTGATGACTCCACTCTCTGCCGCTCCATTCCTCTTCCCTCAGATCGGCAGTCTGCTGCCTCCTCACTCTCTGAAGACCTGGACAAAATCACAGACTGGTCAAACAAGTGGAACATGTCTTTCAATCCTGACAAATCTCACACTCTTACTATGTCTCTCCGAAAAGATCGACTGGACAACCCTCCCATCTACTTTCTCAACAATCCTCTCCAAGAAGTTCTGTCGCTCAAGATTTTGGGTCTCACTATCTGCCATGATCTTTCTTGGGAAAACCACATTTCCAAGCTGGCCTCCAAAGCCAGTCGCCGACTGGGCATCCTCCGTCGTGCGAAGTCCTTCCTCGGCACACCTGAGCTCCTCACCACATACAAGGCTTTCATCCGCAGCTCAATGGAATACTGTTCTCCCCTATGGGCCGGTGCTCCTGCCTCACACCTAGCTCGGCTTCACGCTGTTGAAACCAAAGCTTTCAGAATTATTGGAATCTCCCGCGATGAAGCTATCTCTGAGGGCCTTTCACTCACTCACCGCAGGCAGGTAGGTGGTCTTTCTGTCTTCTACCGACTCCTCTCCGGCCTTGCACCCCCAGCTCTCTCTGTGCTCTGTCCCCCAAATATTCCTACAGGTCGCACAAGATCTGCCAGCAACCCTCTGATGGTTAAACTGCCGAAATCTCGGCTCTCCGCTCACCTTCACTCTTTCATTCCTCTTTTCTCCCGCCTCTGGAACAAACTCCCTCACTCCCTTCAATCCCACTCCTCCCTCCAGGTCTTTAAAACAGCTGTTCACCACCATCTCTTATCTTCCCCCATCCAAAACCTTGATCTTTTCTACCCCCGCTAATTCACCCCAGATCCACCTTGTTTGAAATTCCAACTTCTTTCCTGGAAGTCCTGGCAGTGTCCATATGTTTTATACCTCTCCCACTGCCCCCTTCCCACGCCCCCCCCCCCCCAAAGCCCTCGCCCTCTCTCAGATCTCTCGATGTCTCCATGTCTCTCGGTCCCTGCTCTCAAATGTTGTGTTTGTGTCCTTCCCCCTCTCTCCCCATCTTGTCTACCGCTCCCTATGTTATATGTTTTATGTGTCGGTTTGTCTTTCTGTGTGATAAATGTTCGCTCTTTCACGAGCCTCGATATTGTATACAAAACAAAACAAAACAAAACAAAACAAAACAAAACAAAACAAAACAAAACAAACAAAAAAAACAAAAAAAAACAAAAAAAAACAAAAAAAAAAACAAAAAAAAAAACAAAAAAAAAGTCTACGATGAAAAGTGTGTGATGAAAAGTGTACGATGAAAAGTGTACGATGAAAAGTGTATGATGAAAAGTGTGTGATGAAAAGTGTGTGATGAAAAGGGTATGATGAAAAGTGTGTGATGAAAAGTGTATGATGAAAAGTGTGTGATGAAAAGTGTGTGATGTTTGTTTTTGAGAAAGAGAGATTAAAGCTTGCCCAGAAGCTCTAGTTTGAGTGAGACAGCATAAATAAAGCCCCAACAATTGCAAAAAAGACAAAAGAGAAATACAAGATGTAATACCAGCAGATATATCGTGACAACTGGGAGAAAGCAGGAAAATATTTTTTTTAAGTTGGACAGATTGGGGATAGACAAAGAAGCATCACTGGAATGGCTAGGAAGAGGTCAGCTCAACTGGGACAAAGAACGAATCATTATTATTAATGCCCAAGTTCAAGGACACTACACAAATGGCTTTAAGAGGATGGTGGAAATGAGTCAATCGGCCAAGTGCAGGTTCTGCAAGGTACAAACAGAAAGTACGAACCACCTCCTATCAGGATGAAAAAACTCATGTCAGAGCAGCTGTACACACAAAGGCACAACAAGGTATGTCAAGTAATCCACTGCCACATCTGCAGAAATTTCAATATCCCAGTTCCAGAAAACTCATGGAAACATGAACCAAAAGCCATCATTGAAAACAAGGACATAAAACTCACATATGACCTGATGATCCCATTCAGCGTGAACATAGAAAACAAAGCACTGCGACCAGACCTAGTACGCAGGAACAAAAAGGAAAATACAGCATTGCTAATTGAGGTTTCGCTACCCAGCGATTCTGGCCTAAATAATGCAGAAATCAAGAAAATGACCATACACCAAGACCTCAATAATGAAGTAAAAAGATCCTGTAAGCTGAAGTGCACCGAAATTGTACCAGTGATTATTGGAGCAATGGGAATGATGAAGAAGAACCTCACAAAGATCCTACAAAACATCCCTGGGAACATTACCACAAACAAGTTACAGTTGGATACTGCATGGGACTCAATTGACGATCCTGAAAAGAGCTCGCGGACGAAAATTGTGAGAACAACATAACTTCACAAACTGGTCCATGAATCGTGACCCTCTCCCCTTTACCTAAACAAAAGTGAATACTTAGAGATCTGGTAGGTCACACACACACACACACACACACACACACACACACACACACACACACACACACACACACACACACACACACACACCTATATATTACACATACACACCTATATAAACGATGACAGAGCCCATGTTCACTGACTCACTCACTGTAAGTTGATACTTCCCCAACCCTCGAGTGTGTTTGAGATATCCGTCCTTGTGTCATGGCGTGTGTTTTACAGCACAGCAAACACTAGTCCGGATAATTTTGTGATTGCGGTGAACGTGGCATCTCAGAGTAAGGTCACTATGGAGGTCACCTACCAGGAACTACTGCAGAGGCAGCTCGGCCGCTATTCCCATGTCATCAGCTTGAGACCACACCAGCTCGTTCACCATTTCCAGGTACGACCGTGAATAAAGTGGTCTTTAAATTGAGGTTCGATTTAAAGGGTATGATGGATTTCATGGTACATTTCGTACATTGGATTCGCCGTGACTCTCGTAACTCCATCGTCGGGATGCTGAAGTTGGGCACAAGCCTCGAGCTCCGTAGCGCGGACGCCCCTGTAGTGACGCTGGCTAGGCACAAGCCTCCACCTCCGCAGCGCGGACCCCCCTGTAGCGAACATGGCTGGGCACGAGCCTCGAGCACCGTAGTGCAGACCCCCTGTAGCGACTCTGGCTGGGCACGAGCCTCGAGCACCGTAGCGCAGACCCCCTGTAGCGACCCTGGCTGGGCACGAGCCTCGAGCTCCGTCGCGCGGACCCCCCTTTTGGCAAACCTGGCTGGGCATGAGTCTCGAGCTCCGTAGCGCGGACCCCCCTGTAGTGACCCTGGCTGGGCACGAGCTCCGTAACACGGACCCCCCTGTAGCGAACATGGCTGGGCACGAGCCTCGAGCACCGTAGTGCAGACCCCCTATAGCGACCCTGGCTGGGCACGAGCCTCGAGCACCATAGCGCAGACCCCCTGTAGCGAACCTGGCTGGGCATGAGCCTCGAGCTCCATAGCACGGACCCCCCCTTTTGGCGACCCTGGCTAGGCACGAGTCTCAAACTCCATAGCGTGGACCCCCTGTAGCGATCCTGGCAGGGCACGAGCCTCGAGCTCCATAGCGCGGACCAACTGTTGCGACCCTGGATGGGCACGAGCCTCGAGCTCCGTAGTGCGGACCCCCCTCTAGTGACCCTGGCTTGGCATGAGCCTCCACCGCCGTAGTGCAGACCCCCTATAGCGACCCTCGACCCTGGCTGGGCACGAGCCTCCACCTCCATAGTGCGGACCCCCCTATAGCGACCCTGACTGGGCACGAGCCTCAAGCTCTGTATGGTGGACTCCCCTGTAGCGACCCTGGCTGGGCACGAGCCTCGAGCTCCGTACCGTGGACCTCCCTTTAGCGACCCTCGCTGGGCACGAGCCTCCACCTCCATAGCGCGGACCTCCCTATAGCGACCTTCGACCATGGCTGGGCACAAGCCTCCACCTCCGTAGCGTGGACCCCCTGTAGCGACCCTGGCTGGGTACGAGCCTCGAGCTCTGTAGCGCGGACCCCCCTGTAGCAACCCTGTCTGGGAATGAGCCTCGAGCTCCGTAGCGTGGACCCCCCTGTATCGACCCTGGCTGGGCACGAGCCTCAAGCATCGAAGCGCGGACCCCCTGTAGCGACCCTGGCTGGGCACGTGCTTCGAGCACCGAAGCGCAAACCCCCTGTCGCGACTCTGGCTGGGCACAAGCCTCGAGTTCCATAACACGGACCCCCTGTAGCGACCCTGGCTGGGCACGTGCTGCGAGCACCGAAGCGCGAACCCCCTGTCGCGACTCTGGCTGGGCACAAGCCTCGAGTTCCATAGTACGGACCCCCCGAAGCGACCCTGGCTGGGCATGTGCCTCGAGCACCGAAGCACGGACCCCCTGTAGCGACCCTGGCTGGGCACGTGCCTCAAGCACCGAAGCGCGGACCCCTTGTAGCGACCCTGGCTGGGCACAAGCCTCGAGCTCCATAGTACGGACCTCCCTGAAGCGACCTTGGCTAGGCACGAGCCTCGAGCACCGTAGCGCGGACCCCCTGTAGCGACCCTGGCTGGGCACCAGCCTCGAACTCCATAGCGTGGACCCCCTGTAGCGAAGCTCGACCCTGGCTGGGCATGAGCCTCCACCTACGTAGCGCAGACACCCATGTAGTGACCCTGGCTGGGCACGAGCCTCGAGCTCCGTAGCGCGGTCCCCCTGCAGCGACCCTGGCTGGGCACTAGCCTCGAGCTCCATAGCACGGACCCCCCTGTAGTGACCCTGGCGGGGCACGAGCCTCCACCTCCGTAGTGCAGACCCCCCTATAGCGAACCTCAACCCTGGCTGGGCATGAGCCTCCACCTCTGTAGCGCAGAGCCCCCTGTAGCGACCCTGGCTGGGCACGAGCCTCGTGCTCATTAGCACGGAACCCGCTGTCGCGGCCCTGGCTGGGCATGAGCCTCGAGCTCCATATCGCTGACCCCCCTGTTGCGACCCTGGCTGGGCACGAGCCTCGAGCTCCATAGCGCGGTCACTCCTGTAGCGACTCTGGCTGGGCACGAGCCTCCAGCTCCGTAGTGCGGATTCCCCTGTAGCAACCCTGGGAGGCCAACACAGCCGAGCCTCTCTGTGAACATTCGGAACAATGTTGATGTTTTCCATCTGTTCTCCAACCAGACGAAACATACCCGCACACCTTGAACTGCAATGTCCTTCATAAATGACGTCCCCAGTGCAACCTCACAAACGACTACCTACATGATGGAACCAGCATACCATAAGTGGGGTATGTTCAACGGTAGTGGGGCAACTTAGCATAACAATTGTGCATTTTGTGAGGAAAGCACCAAATTGGCACACTAGTAGACTATCATATTTTGAAAAGATCTGGATATTGGGCCATCTCAGATTCAGAGATTTGATTTTTGCAAGATTTCGATTCGATTGGGATCGAAGAGAACACCTTCTTCATCTTCTGTACAGTGAAGTTGCCAGCCCTGAATTATCTGGCTACATCTGGGTGCTTCATTGGGAGTGCAACCATGTCCCTCAGGTGAACAGGGACCCACCTGGCATCGTGTGTGTGGTCTAAGGCATGGAACCATGGGACCAGTTCCGTCAGGGCATCAAGGTACATCGTGAATGAAGCCTGCCGCAGAGAACGCACGTAGACCAGTACCAACATCTCTAGTTCCAGCACAGTTGCCCAGTACTGAAAGTTGGGAATGTCTTCTCCTCTCTGGTGACACCAGTCTTCGAACTCAGGCAGGTCTTCTGCATCATCAGCATATGTCATACAGTGGCGTTCATACGAACGGTGTTGCAGGATGTGCAGTGCCGCTGCAGTGATTTGATGAGCTCTTCTTGTGCGGGTGACGTGGGCAGCTCGCAGGAAGGAATCGGCCGTCCCTGGCCTTTCAATCTCAGCTTGCAAATCTGCAAAATCCGCAAATCTTGCAAAAATCAAATCTCTGAATCTGAGATGGCCCAATATCCAGATCTTTTCATAATATGATAGTTTACTAGTGTGCCAAATTTGGTGCTTTCCTCACAAAATGCACAATTGTTATGCTATATTTAGCTTAGCTGCCGGACTATGGTGGGTCCCCCGATAGTGCAGTTCTCCAATGACCAAGCATCGTGAATCTTAATCATTGCGGAGAGAGTTATGAGGATGATCTGAAAGGCAGGTAGGTATGTGATCACAGGTATGAAAAGCAGGTATGTGATTGTTGTGAAAATCAAGATACAACAGCAACCCAAAGTAGGTTTTAATCGTAATTCGTTCTTAACAGCATCTAGAGAGAAACCAATAAACATGGTATTAATATTACATACAGGTGAATACAGGTGCGGACAGGTGGTATGACTATTTGATACATATAGCAGACTCGTTACCTTTCTATGGAAGCCCAGAGAAGCTCTAGAGTTCCATCGCTAGAATTACATCGTGGTGATGGATCTACATCGCCTGTCCGCGCTGATATATATATAGGAACCGAGAAAGGGTCGCGTAGCGGCCATGAGGCGAATAACATCAGTGTCGTAACTTGGATGACGATTTCATTACATTCTCCCCGCGCTTAGATCCAAACTCGGCGGTGAAGAACAGCAGACACATACAGAGGAATACATAGGAATGCAAAGAACGAAATACATTGGAAAGATGTCACTGCCGGTCGAACGTCCAAGGGGCCATCAATCCCGATGGCAGGGTTACTGCATTTCAGCCTGTTAGCCTGGTTAGCAATCAAACTCCAACTATAGATATATCGAGGAGGAAGTCCCAGTCAAGAAGATATCGGACCGAGCAAGCAGTGGTCATCCCAGGGAGAAGACGTTGAGCCCGTGGGTAGTAGTAGTCTTCCTGTGGGGTAGTCTGAGTAGATAAGTGTACCTCGTTGAACAGTGAGGAACGGCACAGTAGCTAGATGGTTAAGGTGTACCTTCGAGATTCGCAACTCATTACATAAGGTGTGCCATGACGAAGAGCGACTGTCCATACGACGCATTGCAACGCATTACAGGCAGATGTGTCGGTGTGGCAGATGTGTAATTCAGTAAACCATAACAGGAAGTAAGAAGACCATTACAGTAGGTCTGTTTTATCGACCAGCGACTTGTGCTCAGGCATGGATGGCGGATCGGGCGGTCTACGAGACGGATCTTCATGGCTTCCCAGGGACTTCGGCTCAACGGGTACATACGCAGTACAAGCGCATGTAGCGGCACGCGAATCTACCGTTGGCAGCGATCGCACGAGACACGAGCGGCCTCTGAAGGCTGCCTGGACGATCGGCATGGCCGGTTACGACGACGCACAAACGGCCGAAACGCGCCTCTCCAGCGAAGCGCGCAGGACCGCCGGGATGCATATGGCAAGCTTGTCCATCTGCACCGCGCGCGGAGGATCGGAGAAGATCGGCAGACCGAGAGAGTCCCGGCTGGACAAACCATGCTTGTCCCAGCGTCGTCCCGGATCGTTATGATTGATTGTCATGATTGTCACGCCAGATGGCCCGGATGGATTGGCCATCCCGGATGTCCGACCGATCCATCCAGTTAACGCCAACGTGGCATGGCACGGATCCAGCCGGACCGCGGTTGGATCGTCCATCCACGGACGCAATACCGCAGTGCAGCTCATTGAGGCTGCATTGGGAGGGAGAGGTGTACACTAATTGATTGATTAATTGTATAATAAAACCAATAAAACATTATCACAAAATATTTTCATAATCAATTGGCTCATCGCATAACTAAACCACAAGGGGCGAGGAGGGAGTCGCCATACCGGACGGCACCCGGGCGAGCAACAAGAACCTCCCGGGTCCCCACAAGAGTCGAGGTGGCCCGATCACAGGGAGGGGCCATGTCGAGAAAAGGTCGCAGGGGCCATGGGTCACGGTGTACCCCAGAAAACTATCCATCGTGCGTAGGGAGTATGTGCACTTATCCTCGTGCATAGTTAAGTGAGGCCAGCGTGACCTCAAGGAAGCGCGACAGATTAGCTACATAGTAAAGTGAGACCAGCGCGACCTCAAGGAAGCGCGGCAGATTAGCTACATAGTAAAGTGAGACCAGCGCGACCTCAAGGAAGCGCGGCAGATTAGCAACATGGTCATATCCCTTGGACATACTATCCACAAACCGCAAGAATATCGTGGTAGACTAAACATCTGTTAAGGAGGTGGCTGCAGCGCGCTGCATACCGAAGACAGACGACCTTCACAGTCTGGGTCAGGCCGAGTCACAGTCAGACTGGGGCAGAGGGAAATGGAATCGGACGAGGCGTCTCGCAGTCCCGAAATGTACGAGGCAAGAGCTCTGTCCGATAACAACGAGCCCAGAGTCAAGGGCTAGCAGGCAGTACGGTGTCACCGTGTACTCCCTAAACGGTGCTGGCGCGCGACCCTGAGGTCACGTCGTTACGTAAAGGTCAATTGGTACGTAGTTATCAAGGTACATCGAAAGGTAAACGAATCCCCGATGAGATCGCAGGAAGCACGCCATTACGTTAATGACGCCGTGAAGCGAACGCGTCAATGACGCTGTAAAGCGAACGCGTGATATAGTCGATGACGTCATCAATTAGGTCGGGCGGGTTTAACGGCGAGTTCTAGCTGAGCGGTATCCCCCAGACGGAGTACAGTAGCACACCGAAATCTAACGTCTCGCGTGCAGCAGCATTCGAGCGAGCTCGAGATCGGCATACGAACCCGGCCGACGGTGAAAGTAACATCTAGGGCGCACCGCGTACGAGGGAAACCGAAAGTTGAGCTCGGCCTGTTGATCCGGTGCGGGTGAGCCCGCCGAGTCGAGGGGCGAGCACGCTTGGCAGCGATAGACTGCACGACTAAGGAGCGAATACATATAACGCCCTGAAGTAGCATCTCATTTGAGGTGCATTGAGCATGAAGGATGAAGAGGGGCCTTTCGGTCCGTCAAGCCTGCTCTACATCAACACCACATTAACTCAATCCAACAGCTTATCAAATTAATTTAATTGAGTGAAATGCGGGGTGTGTGAAAAAGGAACGATAGCATTCGGTCAACATACATTCCATGCACAGCATGTTTACAATGGTCGCAGGTGTTTAGCGAAAACGCCGTTTGAGAGCGGGAACACCAAATCAAGTAAAACAAAGGACGAAGACGAACGAAGAAGAACGAACGAAGAACTACACATGGTAGCCAGGTATACGAACAACCATCATAAGCAGAACCCGAGTGCCGTGAAAGGCTATGAAGGTCCCGCTCGACGTCCTTAGAAATTCATCCGTGCTGCGACGAGTCCTCGCATGGTGCCAAGCGAGCCTCCATTGAGGCGATTCCGGGCAGCGGTCCTTAGAAATTCATCCATGCTGCGACGAGTCCTCGCATGGTGCCAAGCGAGCCTCCATTGAGGCGATTCCGGGCAGCGGAGTTCGTCGGCCTCGGGAAGTAGCCACATGCAGGTGGGATTGCGACGGCTGCCCGCGAGAGGAACCGCATGCAAAGGGGTTCATCCAGCGAAGATGCGGCGCGCGCAACTGGCGCGTCGAGCATTGTAGTGATTCCATCCAGCGACGGTGCGGCGCGTGACTCGCGCGTAAGAGGGGTTCCGTCGATCGGTGATAGGAATCGCCGGCGTTGGGCCGCAGAGAGGGCCGCGATGGGTTTTGGAACATGCCACACGTCGCCACGTGTGGCTTCTTTTGATCCACGCGTAGCAACGTTCGGATTCGCGGCGAGGAGGTGCTCGGAAGCAGGATGGGATCGCGGGCCTCCCAGAGTATTGGCACGCGATGGGTGCAGTGCACGACGATTCGCGTGGAGGAGGTGGTTCCACCGAGTATCGAGTGGTCGGAGTGAGCCGGTCGTGACGGCGTGATTCCGACGAGCAGTGCGCGCTTCGCGCGGAGGAGATGGGCCACCGAGTAGCGAGTGGTCGGAGTGAGCCGGTCGTGACGGCGTGCTTCCGACGAGCAGTGCGCGATTCGCGCGGAGGAGATGGGCCACCGAGTAGCGAGTGGTCGGAGTGAGCCGGTCGTGACGGCGTGATTCCGACGAGCAGTGCGCGATCCGCGCGGAGGAGATGGGCCACCGAGTAGCGAGTGGTCGGAGTGAGCCGGTCGTGACGGCGTGAGTCCGACGAGCGGTGTGCGATTCGCGCGGAGGTGATGGTTCCACCGAGTAGCGAGTGGTCGGAGTGTGCCGGCCGTGTGGAGGCATGGCCGACATGGGAGACGTGATCACTCGCGTGGGAATCTCAACTCGGGCCGAGGCACGCATATCTAGGATGAATCCCTCGGACGGAGCCGTTAGCGCTTCCGAGCTGCGATCGGACGGGTAGGCCGGCGGCTCCAAGCGGGTCCGTCATTCCGACGGGGTTTCAGCCGCAGGACGTTGCCCAGTAGCATCGTGCTCCAGGCATCGAGCCGGAGTCCGTCACGCCTGCTCTGGCGTTCGGGTCTCATGAGAGCAGGTCGCTTTTTGACGATGCGGTCCCGCGAAGGCTTGCGACGTCCCATCTTTCGAGGCAGGCCGGCAGCGAGAGTAGTCGGAGCTCCGTTGCTGGAGCTAGCTCGACGGGTCCTCCGCTGGGCATTCTTCTCCGAGGCGAGCAGTGCAGGAGCGATGTCAGGAGAGGAATTACGATTAAGTGTTGTGAAAATCAAGATACAACAGCAACCCAAAGTAGGTTTTAATCGTAATTCGTTCTCAACAGCATCTAGAGAGAAACCAATAAACATGGTATTAATATTACATACAGGTGAATACAGGTGCGGACAGGTGGTATGACTATTTGATACATATAGCAGACTCGTTACCTTTCTATGGAAGCCCAGAGAAGCTCTAGAGTTCCATCGCTAGAATTACATCGTGGTGATGGATCTACATCGCCTGTCCGCGCTGATATATATATAGGAACCGAGAAAGGGTCGCGTAGCGGCCATGAGGCGAATAACATCAGTGTCGTAACTTGGATGACGATTTCATTACAGTGATCACAGCCTCATTGATTGTTTTTAAAGATAGGATTTTGAAAGTAGAGGAGTTCTATCTGTTACTTTAATCTATGGTCTTTCATGTTCCAGATAAGTATAAATGAATATGATATCATGTTAATTTCAATGTTTTCCATGCCATCTTCCATGGGCGGAACACGCTTTACATACAAAACTCTCATTTATACCAAACAAAACATTGGGTTTCCCTCCAGACAACCTTTAACGATCCCATAAGTCTCATGTTAAAGTTGCATTTTTTACATGTGTACACAATCAAGGTGCATTGTCATTTCCAGACGAAGCCAGGTGTTGTATTAACTGCCTTCGATACAGTCTGGCACCGTGCTCTACTCACAAAACTCTCCATGGAAATCTCCACGCATGGCTTGCGGACTTCCTCTCTGGTTGTAGTCAACGTGTGGCCCTGAATGGACTTCTCTCATCTCCCCCTTCCTGTTCAAGCTGGAGTTCCCCAAGGTAGTGTTCTGGGCGCTGTGCTTTTTCTGGTCTTCATCAATGATCTCTCAGACTCTCTGGAAAATCCTCTCTATCTCTTTACTGATGACTCCACTCTCTGCCGCTCCATTCCTCATCCCTCAGATCGGCAGTCTCCAGCCTCCTCACTCTCTGCAGACCTGGACAAAATCACAGACTGGTCAAACAAGTGGAACATGTCTTTCAATCCTGACAAATCTCACATTCTTACTATGTCTCTCTGAAAAGACTGACTGGACAACCCTCCCATCTACTTTCTGAACAATCCTCTCCAAGAAGTTCTGTGACTCAAGCTTTTGGGTCTCACTATCTGCCATGATCTTTCCTGGGAAAACCACATTTCCAAGCTGGCCTCCAAAGCCAGTCGCCGACTGGGCATCCTCCGTCGTGTGAAGTCCTTCCTTGGCACACCTGAGCTCCTCACCACATACAAGGCTTTCATCCGCAGCTCAATGGAATACTGTTCCCCTCTGGGCTGGTGCTCCTGCCTCACACCTAGCTCGTCTTCACGCTGTAGAAACCAAAGTTTTCAAAATCATTGGAATCTCCCACGAAGAATCTAATTCTGAGGGCCTTTCACTATCTCACCGCAGGCAGGTTGGTGGTCTTTCTGTCTTCTACCGACTCCTCTCCGGCCTTGCTCCCCCAGCTCTCTCTGTGCTCTATCCCCCAAATATTCCTACAAGTCGCAAAAGATCTGCAAGCAACCCTCTTATGGTTAAACGGTCAAAATCAAGACTCTCTGCTCACCTTCACTCCCTCATTCCTCTTTTCTCCCGCCTCTGGAACAAACTCCCCCACTCTCTTCAATCCCACTCCTACCTCCAGGTCTTTGAAACAGCTGTTCACCACCATCTCTTATCTTCCCCCATCCAAAACCTTGATCTTTTCTATCCCCATTCATTCACCCCAGATCCACTTTTTTGAAATTCCAATTTCTTTCCTGGAAGTCCTTTCAGTGTCCATGTGTTTTATACCTCTCTCTCCTCCCCCCAAGCCCTCTCCCTCCCACAGATCTGCCGATGTCCCTGCTCTCAAATGTTTTGTTTGTGTGCTTCCCCCTCTCTCCCCGATAGTTACCATGCACGCAAACCTCCATTTTGAGATAACCCTTCAAATAGTTACCCTGCATGCAAACCTCCATTTTGAGATAACCCTTAAAATAGTTATCCTGCAGTGTTTCTCCCTGTGTGTCTCTCTGTCTGTCTGTCTCTCTGCCTGTCTGTCTCTCTGCCTGTCTGTCTCTCTGCCTGTCTGTCTCTCTGCCTGTCTGTCTCTCTGCCTGTCTGTCTCTCTGCCTGTCTGTCTCTCTGCCTGTCTGTCTCTCTGCCTGTCTGTCTCTCTGCCTGTCTGTCTCTCTGCCTGTCTGTCTCTCTGCCTGTCTGTCTATCTCTGTCTGTCTCTCTGTCTGTCTGTATATCTCTCTGTCCTTGTTTGTCTGTCTACAAAAGGGAGTTTTATGATCGAGGACCAATTTAATGTAAATAGAATTTTATATTTTGAACACGCATTGGAACACGCATCGGAACACGCATCAGAACACGCATCGGAACACGCATCGGACCAAGCATAGGACCATGCATCGGGCCACGGATCGGACCACGCTTCGGACCATGCTTCGGAACACGCATCGGAACTTGGATTGGACCACGCATCTGACCACGCATCGGAACACGCATCGGACCACGCTTCGGAACATACATCGTAACATGCTTCGGAATACACATCAGAACACGCTTCGGAACACGCATCAGAACACGCATTGGACCACGCATCCGACCATGCATCAGAACACGCATCGAACCATGCATCAGAACACGCATCGGAACACGCATCGGAACACACTTCGGAACATGCTTCGGACCACGCATCGGAACACGCATCGAAACACGCATCGGAACACGCATCGGACCACGCATCAGAACACGCATCAGAACACGCATCGGAACACGCATTGGAACACGCATCGGAACACGCATCGAAATACGCTTCGGAACACGCTTCGGAACACACATCGGAACACGCATCGGAACAGGCATCGGACGACATCCGATGCGTGTTCCGATCCAGTTTCATTCGTTTTGATGACTTCCGGTCACTTTGTTATCCTGCTGATTGATCATGAGTTAACCGTAATGGTTTCCGCATTATCGATAATCTCACCTGAGATGTTCTCCGTGTGCCGTTCCTCGACCCAGGTGGACGTGTACATCTTTGAGCAGCAAGGGTTGACATTTGTGGAGGTCGAAGATTTCCACTCGTCTCACGCCGTTAACCTCACCCGTGGAGAGCAAAAGGTGAGCAACGCAACAAGTGTCCTCATATACTTTATATAAACGAGGTTTTTATGAAATAAAATGTTTACCTCAGCTCCTTTTCCCATAATGATCTTCATTGTTATTGTCAAAAAATGATCTCTATTGTTATTGTCTCCATAATGATCTTCATTGTTTGTTGTTTCTATAATGATCTTCATCGTTTGTTGTTTCTACAATGATCTTCATTGTTTGTTGTTTCTCCAATGATCTTCATTGTTTGTTGTTTCTACAATGATCTTCATTGTTTGTTGTTTCTCCAATGATCTTCATTGTTTGTTGTTTCTACAATGATCTTCATTGTTTGTTGTTTCTCTAATGATCTTCATTGTTTATCGTTTCTGTAATGATCTTCATTGTTTGTTGTTTTTCTCCAATGATCTTCATTGTTTGTTGTTTCTAGAATGATCTTCATTGTTTGTTGTTTCTCTAATGATCTTCATTGTTTGTTGTTTCTATAATGATCTTCATTGTTATTGTCTCCATAATGATCTTCATTGTTTGTTGTTTCGATAATGATCTTCATTGTTTGTTGTTTCGATAATGATCTTCATTGTTTATTGTCTCCATAATGATCTTCATTGTTTGTTGTTTCGATAATGATCTTCATTGTTATTGTCAAAAAATGATCTCTATTGTTATTGTCTCCATAATGATCTTCATTGTTTGTTGTTTCTAGAATGATCTTCATTGTTTGTTGTTTCTCTAATGATCTTCATTGTTTGTTGTTTCTCTAATGATCTTCATTGTTTGTTGTTTCTATAATGATCTTCATTGTTTGTTGTTTCTCTAATGATCTTCATTGTTTATTGTTTCTCTAATGATTTTCATTGTTATTGTCTCCATAATGATCTTCATTGTTTGTTGTTTCTAGAATGATCTTCATTGTTTGTTGTTTCTCTAATGATCTTCATTGTTTGTTGTTTCTCTAATGATCTTCATTGTTTGTTGTTTCTATAATGATCTTCATTGTTTGTGTTGTTTCTATAATGATCTTCATTGTTTGTTGTTTCTCTACTGATCTTCATTGTTTATTGTTTCTCTAATGATCTTCATTGTTTGTTGTTTCGATAATGATCTTCATTGTTATTGTCAAAAAATGATCTCTATCGTTATTGTCTCCATAATGATCTTCATTGTTTATTGTTTCTCTAATGATCTTCATTGTTTGTTGTTTCGATAATGATCTTCATTGTTATTGTCAAAAAATGATCTCTATCGTTATTGTCTCCATAATGATCTTCATTGTTTGTTGTTTCTCTAATGATCTTCATTGTTTATTGTTTCTCTAATGATCTTCATTGTTTGTTGTTTCGATAATGATCTTCATTGTTATTGTCAAAAAATGATCTCTATCGTTATTGTCTCCATAATGATCTTCATTGTTTATTGTTTCTCTAATGATCTTCATTGTTTGTTGTTTTTATAATGATCTTCATTGTTTGTTGTTTCTATTATGATCTTCATTGTTTGTTGTTTCTCTAATGATCTTCATTGTTTGTTGTTTCTATGATGATCTTCATTGTTTGTTGTTTCTCCAATGATCTTCATTGTTTGTTGATTTTATAATAATCTTCATTGTTTGTTGATTTTATAATAATCTTCATTGTTTATTGTTTCTGTAATTATCTTCACTGTTTGTTGTTTCTCTAATGATCTTCATTGTTTGTTGTTTCTCTAATGATCTTCATTGTTTGTTGTTTCTCTAATGATCTTCATTGTTTGTTGTTTTTATTTTGATATTCATTGTTTGCTGTTTCTCTAATGATCTTCATTGTTTGTTGATTTTATAATAATCTTCATTGTTTGTTGATTTTATAATAATCTTCATTGTTTGTTGATTTTATAATAATCTCCATTGTTTGTTGATTTTATAATAATCTTCATTGTTTGTTGTTTCTCCAATTATCTTCATTGTTTGTTGTTTCTCTAATGATCTTCATTGTTTGTTGTTTTTATTATGATATTCATTGTTTGTTGTTTCTATTATGATATTCATTGTTTGCTGTTTCTCTAATGATCTTCATTGTTTGTTGATTTTATAATAATCTTCATTGTTTATTGTCTCCATAATGATCTTCATTGTTTATTGTTTCTCTAATGATCTTCATTGTTTGTTGATTTTATAATAATCTTCATTGTTTGTTGATTTTATAATAATCTTCATTGTTTATTGTTTCTCTAATGATCTACATTGTTTATTGTTTCGATAATGATCTTCATTGTTTATTGTTTCTCTAATAATCTTCATTGTTTGTTGATTTTATAATAAACTTCATTGTTTGTTGATTTTATAATAATCTTCATTGTTTGTTGATTTTATAATAATCTTCATTGTTTATTGTTTCTCTAATGATCTTCATTGTTTGTTGTTTCGATAATGATATTCATTGTTTATTGTTTCTCTAATGATCTTCATTGTTTGTTGTTTCTCTAATGATCTTCATTGTTTGTTGTCTCTCTAATGATCTTCATTGTTTGTTGTTTCTCTAATGATCTTCATTGTTTGTTGTCTCTCTAATGATCTTCATTGTTTATTGTTTCTCCAATGATCTTCATTGTTTGTTGTTTCTCTAATGATCTTCATTGTTTGTTGTTTCTCTAATGATCTTCATTGTTTGTTGTTTCTATTATGATATTCATTGTTTGTTGTTTTTATTATGATATTCATTGTTTGCTGTTTCTCTAATGATCTTCATTGTTTGTTGATTTTATAATAATCTTCATTGTTTGTTGATTTTATAATAATCTTCATTGTTTGTTGATTTTATAATAATCTTCATTGTTTGTTGATTTTATAATAATCTTCATTGTTTGTTGTTTCTCCAATTATCTTCATTGTTTGTTGTTTCTCTAATGATCTTCATTGTTTGTTGTTTTTATTACTTGCAAAATCGAAGATTTTTCAAGTATATTGGTCGGTTGTGTTTGTGACTCTGTCTGTCTGTCTGTTTGTTTGTTTGCTTGTTTGTTTGCTTGTTTGTTTGTCACCGGCCTACAGGTCACAATTTTCAACCGATCTTCACCAAACTTCCCCAAATGGTAGAGTTGGTCAAAAGCCAGAAGCCTATTGTTTTTGGGGTCAATAGGTCAAAAGGTCAACATAGGCCAAAGGTCACCAAATTTGCTAAATTTCTAAAATCCACAATTTTCATCCGATTGACTTGAAATTTGAAGACCACTTGCATATCTGGTCACTGAATTCAACCACCAAGTATTCTTGAGGTCAACTTCGGCCAAAAGGTCAACATAGGCCAAATTTCTAAAATCCTCAATTCTCATCCAATTGACTTGAAATTTGAAAAGGACTTGCATATCTGGTCACTGAATTCAACCACAAATTATATTTTAGGTGAACATAGGCCAAAAGGTCAACATAGGCCAAATTTCTAAAATCCTCAATTTTCATCCAATTGACTTGAAATTTGAAGAGGACTTGCATATCTGGTCACTGAATTCAACCACAAACTATATTTGATGTCAACATAGGCCAAAAGGTCAACATAGGCCAAATGGTCAACATAGGCCAAATTTCTAAAATCCTCAATTTTCATCAGATTGACTTGAAATTTGAAGAGGACTTGCATATCTCGTCACTGAATTCAACCACCTAGTATATTTGAGGTCAACATCAGAAGTTCAACATAGGCCACATTTCTAAAATCCTAAATTTTCATCTAATTGATGTGAAATTTGAAGAGGACTTGCATATCTGGTTACTGAATTCAACCACCAAGTATATTTGAGGTCACCATAGGCCAAAAGGTCAACATAGGCCATCATGTATCATTGGAAAACTTTTGGGGGAGGGTGGATTTTGCAAGTATCGTGCTACGCATGACGTCTTCTTGTTATGATATTCATTGTTTGTTGTTTCTATTATGATATTCATTGTTTGCTGTTTCTCTAATGATCTTCATTGTTTGTTGATTTTATAATAATCTTCATTGTTTATTGTCTCCATAATGATCTTCATTGTTTATTGTTTCTCTAATGATCTTCATTGTTTGTTGATTTTATAATAATCTTCATTGTTTGTTGATTTTATAATAATCTTCATTGTTTGTTGATTTTATAATAATCTTCATTGTTTGTTGATTTTATAATAATCTTCATTGTTTGTTGATTTTATAATAATCTTCATTGTTTGTTGATTTTATAATAATCTTCATTGTTTGTTGTTTTTATTATGATATTCATTGTTTATTGTTTCTGTAATGTTCTTCATTGTTTGTTGTTTCTGTAATGATCTTCATTGTTTGTTGTTTCGATAATGATCTTCATTGTTTGTTGTTTCTGTAATGATCTTCATTGTTTGTTGTTTCTCTAATGATCCTCATTGTTTGTTGTTTCTGTAATGATCTTCATTGTTTGTTGTTTCTGTAATGATCTTCATTGTTTGTTGTTTCTGTAATGATCTTCATTGTTTGTTGTTTCTGTAATGATCTTCATTGTTTGTTGTTTCTCTAATGATATTCATTGTTTATTGTTTCTGTAATGATCTTCATTGTTTGTTGTTTCTCTAATGATCCTCATTGTTTGTTGTTTCTGTAATGATCTTCATTGTTTGTTGTTTTTATTATGATATTCATTGTTTATTGTTTCTGTAATGTTCTTCATTGTTTGTTGTTTCTGTAATGATCTTCATTGTTTGTTGTTTCGATAATGATCTTCATTGTTTGTTGTTTCTGTAATGATCTTCATTGTTTGTTGTTTCTCTAATGATCCTCATTGTTTGTTGTTTCTGTAATGATATTCATTGTTTATTGTTTCTGTAATGTTCTTCATTGTTTGTTGTTTCTGTAATGATCTTCATTGTTTGTTGTTTCTGTAATGATATTCATTGTTTATTGTTTCTGTAATGATATTCATTGTTTATTGTTTCTGTAATGATCTTCTTTGTTTGTTGTTTCTGTAATGATCTTCATTGTTTGTTGTTTCTGTAATGATATTCATTGTTTATTGTTTCTGTAATGTTCTTCATTGTTTGTTGTTTCTGTAATGATCTTCATTGTTTGTTGTTTCTGTAATGATCTTCATTGTTTGTTGTTTCTGTAATGATATTCATTGTTTATTGTTTCTGTAATGATCTTCATTGTTTGTTGTTTCTGTAATGATCTTCATTGTTTGTTGTTTCTGTAATGATATTCATTGTTTATTGTTTCTGTAATGTTCTTCATTGTTTGTTGTTTCTGTAATGATCTTCATTGTTTGTTGTTTCTGTAATGATCTTCATTGTTTGTTGTTTTTATTATGATATTCATTGTTTATTGTTTCTGTAATGTTCTTCATTGTTTGTTGTTTCTGTAATGATCTTCATTGTTTGTTGTTTCGATAATGATCTTCATTGTTTGTTGTTTCTGTAATGATCTTCATTGTTTGTTGTTTCTCTAATGATCCTCATTGTTTGTTGTTTCTGTAATGATATTCATTGTTTATTGTTTCTGTAATGTTCTTCATTGTTTGTTGTTTCTGTAATGATCTTCATTGTTTGTTGTTTCTGTAATGATCTTCATTGTTTGTTGTTTCTGTAATGATATTCATTGTTTGTTGTTTCTGTAATGATATTCATTGTTTATTGTTTCTGTAATGATATTCATTGTTTATTGTTTCTGTAATGATCTTCATTGTTTGTTGTTTCTGTAATGATCTTCATTGTTTGTTGTTTCTGTAATGATATTCATTGTTTATTGTTTCTGTAATGTTCTTCATTGTTTGTTGTTTCTGTAATGATCTTCATTGTTTGTTCTTTCTGTAATGATCTTCATTGTTTGTTGTTTCTGTAATGATATTCATTGTTTATTGTTTCTGTAATGATCTTCATTGTTTGTTGTTTCTGTAATGATCTTCATTGTTTGTTGTTTCTGTAATGATATTCATTGTTTATTGTTTCTGTAATGTTCTTCATTGTTTGTTGTTTCTGTAATGATCTTCATTGTTTGTTGTTTCGATAATGATCTTCATTGTTTGTTGTTTCTGTAATGATATTCATTGTTTATTGTTTCTGTAATGATATTCATTGTTTATTGTTTCTGTAATGTTCTTCATTGTTTGTTCTTTCTGTAATGATCTTCATTGTTTGTTGTTTCGATAATGATCTTCATTGTTTGTTGTTTCTGTAATCATCTTCATTGTTTGTTGTTTCTCTAATGATCCTCATTGTTTGTTGTTTCTGTAATGATCTTCATTGTTTGTTGTTTCTGTAATGATCTTCATTGTTTGTTGTCTCTCTAATGATCCTCATTGTTTGTTGTTTCTGTAATGATCCTCATTGTTTGTTGTTTCTGTAATGATCTTCATTGTTTGTTGTTTCTGTAATGATCTTCATTGTTTGTTGTCTCTCTAATGATCCTAATTGTTTGTTGTTTCTGTAATGATCTTCATTGTTTGTTGTTTCTGTAATGATCTTCGTTGTTTGTTGTTTCTGTAATGATCTTCATTGTTTGTTGTTTCTGTAATGATATTAATTGTTTGTTGTTTCTCTAATGATCCTCATTGTTTGTTGTTTCTGTAATGATCTTCATTGTTTGTTGTTTCTGTAATGATCTTCATTGTTTGTTGTCTCTCTAATGATCCTAATTGTTTGTTGTTTCTGTAATGATCTTCATTGTTTGTTGTTTCTGTAATGATCTTCATTGTTTGTTGTTTCTGTAATGATCTTCATTGTTTGTTGTTTCTGTAATGATATTAATTGTTTGTTGTTTCTCTAATGATCCTCATTGTTTGTTGTTTCTGTAATGATCTTCATTGTTTGTTGTTTCTGTAATGATCTTCATTGTTTGTTGTTTCTGTAATGATCTTCATTGTTACAAATTCCGAATCTTGAACCTTCAAAATATCCCATTTATTGGAGATAATGAGCATATTTTTTATTTTGATTTGTTACATCTTGTTGTCAAGGTAACGTCTTTGCTTGTTGGTCCATATGCACCATTCCTCCTCTCCTGTGCCCTCTTCTTATTTTCTCCCTTCCATCCCTTTCCAATATCCTCCTCTCAGGCACACCTGTAGGGACAATAACTCTGCTTCGTGTTACCTGTGCCGTGTGCCATGATGTGTTTTTTTCCTCCTCCTCATCTCAGGCACACATCACCTTCAAACCAACACTGGAGGACCAACGAATGTGTCTCAATTGTTTGGAGACGAAGTTGGATAACGACTTCACCATACATTATGACGTGAACAGAGACCTGGACGCAGGACAAATCCAGGTGTGACGTCACCATGGTTTTGTGCTTTTGAAGATTCCATTGCTTGTCCTTGAGAATTCCGATTAAATTGACCTCGAGTTTTGTGTTATTTCTCTACTCTGCACAACACGATGTAGCAATTAGAGTTTGGAGCACACCTTGGGCCTCTAAAAAGCAAAGTCTTTAACTCTTCCTTACACCCTTAGCTTAAGAAACTCACGTTCAAATCCGTTTCAGTAGATACTTGTCCATTGTCCACTGATGTCTTTGTCCTGCTTGAGATGGATTCGCAAACTCCTCCGAGTGCCTATGATTTCGGGAGGTTGGGGGTTTGAACCCCATCCAAGTCATATTTGTGATGTGCTTTGTGATCTTTTGTTTGCGATTTTAACAAGACGACCCGTGTCTGTCTGTCGCGTTGCCGCCAAATTTCCCCAAAACCACCCCTTCTTTTATTGGTTCCCACTCCCTTTTATTGGTTCCCACTCCCTTTTATTGGTTCCCACTCCCTTTTCTTGGTTCCCACTCCCTTTTCTTGGTTCCCACTCCCTTTTCTTGGTTCCACTCACTTTTCTTGGTTCCCACTCCCTTTTCTTGGTTCCCACCCCCTTTATTGGTTCCCACCCCCTTTTCTTGGTTCCCACTCCCTTTTCTTGGTTCCCACCCCCTTTATTGGTTCCCACTCCCTTTTATTGGTTCCCACTCCCTTTTATTGGTTCCCACTCCCTTTTCTTGGTTCCCACCCCCTTTATTGGTTCCTACTCCCCTTTATTGGTTCCCACTCCCTTTTATTGGTTCCCACCCCCTTTATTGGTTCCCACCCCCTTTTCTTGGTTCCCACTCCTTTTTCTTGGTTCCCACCCCCTTTATTGGTTCCCACTCCCTTTTATTGGTTCCCACTCCCTTTTATTGGTTCCCACTCCCTTTTCTTGGTTCCCACTCCCTTTTCCTGGTTCCCACTCCCTTTTCTTGGTTCCCACCCCCTTTATTGGTTCCCACCCCCTTTATTGGTTCCCACTCCCTTTTCTTGGTTCAACTCACTTTTCTTGGTTCCACTCCCTTTTATTGGTTCCCACTCCCTTTTCTTGGTTCCCACTCCCTTTTCTTGGTTCCCACTCCATTTTCTTGGTTCCCACTCCCTTCTTTTGGTTCCCACTCCCTTTTATTGGTTCCCACTCCCTTTATTGGTTCCCACTCCCTTTTCTTGGTTCCCACTCCCTTTTCTTGGTTCCACTCACTTTTCTTGGTTCCCACTCCCTTTTCTTGGTTCCACTCACTTTTCTTGGTTCCACTCACTTTTCTTGGTTCCCACTCCCTTTTCTTGGTACCCACTCCCTTTATTGGTTCCCACTCCCTTTTCTTGGTTCCCACTCCCTTTTCTTGGTTCCACTCACTTTTCTTGGTTCCATCTCCCTTTTCTTGGTTCCACTCACTTTTCTTGGTTACACTCCCTTTTCTTGGCTCCCACTCCCTTTTCTTGGTTCCCACTCCCTTTTCTTGGTTCCACTCACTTTTCTTGGTTCCACTCCCTTTTATTGGTTCCCACTCCCTTTTCTTGGTTCCCACTCCCTTTTATTGGTTCCCACTCCCTTTTCTTGGTTCCCACTCCCTTTTCTTGGTTCCCACTCCCTTTTATTGGTTCCCACTCCCTTTATTGGTTCCCACTCCCTTTTCTTGGTTCCCACTCCCTTTTCTTGGTTCCACTCACTTTTCTTGGTTCCCACTCCCTTTTCTTGGTTCCCACTCCCTTTTCTTGGTTCCCACTCCCTTTTCTTGGTTCCACTCACTTTTCTTGGTTCCACTCACTTTTCTTGGTTCCACTCACTTTTCTTGGTTCCACTCACTTTTCTTGGTACCCACTCCCTTTATTGGTTCCCACTCCCTTTTCTTGGTTCCCACTCCCTTTTCTTGGTTCCACTCACTTTTCTTGGTTCCATCTCCCTTTTCTTGGTTCCACTTACTTTTCTTGGTTACACTGCCTTTTCTTGGCTCCCACTCCCTTTTCTTGGTTCCCACTCCCTTTTCTTGGTTCCACTCCCTTTTCTTGGTTCCACTCCCTTTTCTTGGTTCCCACTCCCTTTTCTTGGTTCCACTCACTTTTCTTGGTTCCACTCCCTTTTCTTGGTTCCCACTCCCTTTTATTGGTTCCCACTCCCTTTTCTTGGTTCCCACTCCCTTTTCTTGGTTCCCACTCCCTTCTTTTGGTTCCCACTCCCTTCTTTTGGTTCCCACTCCCTTTTATTGGTTCCCACTCGCTTTTATTGGTTGCCACTCCCTTTTATTGGTTCCATCTCCCTTTTATTGGTTCCCACTCCCTTTTCTTGGTTCCATCTCCCATTTATTGGTTCCCACTCCCTTTTCTTGGTTCCCACTCCCTTTTCTTGGTTCCCACTCCCTTTATTGGTTCCCACTCCCTTTATTGGTTGCCACTCCCTTTTATTGGTTGCCACTCCCTTTTATTGGTTCCATCTCCCTTTTATTGGTTCCCACTCCCTTTTCTTGGTTCCCACTCCCTTCTTTTGGTTCCCACTCCCTTTTCTTGGTTCCCACCCCCTTTATTGGTTCCCACTCCCTTTTATTGGTTCCCACTCCCTTTTATTGGTTCCCACTCCCTTTTATTGGTTCCCACTCCCTTTTCTTGGTTCCCAATCCCTTTTCTTGGTTCCCACTCCCTTTTCTTGGTCCCCACTCCCTTTTCTTGGTTCCCACTCCCTTTTCTTGATTTTCACTCCCTTTTATTGGTTCCCACTCGCTTTTATTGGTTGCCACTCCCTTTTATTGGTTCCATCTCCCTTTTCTTGGTTCCCAATCCCTTTTCTTGGTTCCCACTCCCTTTTCTTGGTTCCCACTCCCTTTTCTTGATTTTCACTCCCTTTTCTTGGTTCCCACTCCCTTTTCTTGGTTCCCACTCCCTTTTATTGGTTCCCACTCCCTTTTCTTGGTTCCCACTCCCTTTTATTGGTTCCCACTCCATTTTATTGGTTCCCACTCCCTTTTATTGGTTCCCACTCCCTTTTATTGGTTCCCACTCCCTTTTATTGGTTCCCACTCCCTTTTATTGGTTCCCACTCCCTTTTCTTGGTTCCCAATCCCTTTTCTTGGTTCCCACTCCCTTTTCTTGGTTCCCACTCCCTTTTCTTGGTTCCCACTCCCTTTTCTTGATTTTCACTCCCTTTTATTGGTTCCCACTCGCTTTTATTGGTTGCCACTCCCTTTTATTGGTTCCATCTCCCTTTTATTGGTTCCCACTCCCTTTTCTTGGTTCCATCTCCCTTTTATTGGTTCCCACTCCCTTTTCTTGGTTCCCACTCCCTTTAATGGTTCCCACTCCCTTTTCTAGGTTCCCACCCCCTTTTCTAGGCACCCACCCCTTTTTCTTGGTTTCAAACCCTCCCCCTTTTGTAACCTCATTAACCCTCTCCAAACCCACCCTAGCAAGTCTCTTCTCTTCTCATTTCTCTTGCACTTTTATCTCACAAGTGGATCTGGCAGGATAGGTGAGAGGAAGCATTCTCAATATTGTGAGGTTTCTCGTCTGGATTTGATTCCTGCCTTGATGACGCAGTTTGTACATCGATGAATCCCCATTGTTTACACTCACCTCGCACTGGACAATCAGCCGGTTGTACCATTCATGATCTTTCACAGTTGGATGTTAAAGATCCCTCAGCACCTTTTGAAAAGGACACCATTGTGCGCTGATACCGTGGTGAAGAATGGTACCTGGGCCACATTATCAAATTATCACAATGATCTACAGGAGACATCAGAAAAGAGGCAACCAACAGACAGAAACGTATAATGTTTACGGAATTCTTCCCTTCACATGTTGACCAAGTTTAACCCTCTCTTCGCTCCCATTCAGTACTTTCTGCTGTTCTTTTCATTCACTTGTGTCCTGATCCACACAAGGTTCTTCTTGCTCCTTAATGAACCTCGACACCGTATACAGAAAAGCACCTGCTGGTGAAACCTGTCTTTGTTTTATCCTCGTATTGCATGTCTGTCCATGAGTCTCAATGAGGATGCAAAATGAGGTGTAACACCTGAAAAATATATTTTTAACATGTTGTTGTTGTTGTTGTTTGTGGGTTCCTTCAATGTACTTTTACATACTTTTCTCTTACTTTGACAAGTATTACGATATATCTTTTTGTGCTCCTTCTGTGTGCATCAATTACACTTTATTATAAAGGGTTCCTGTCGTCAAAGAAGATTAACGGTCGGAAACGCTATATTAAAGCTCAGTTCCTGCTGCTTCTTCATCCATCCGAAAATTCGGACTTTTAAAATGGGCATTTCTGTGATTAGACAGACAGGAATTTTGGTTCCAAGTCCACCCAAGCAAAACGATTAACTATTATTATTATTATTATACACAGCAGAAAACTTTTCGAATGAGAAGAAAAATATATAAAACGTCATAGCCTCGGTCCGTGGTTTTAGTAATATTGCTGTACGGATTTAAAGACCGTCAGTCGGCCATCTTTGGTCAGATTACAAAACAAAATCTTCTGCATATGCACACTCTCATGTGTTGCCTCTGTGCCAAGTTTGAACAAAATCGGTCCATGCATGTCGAAAAATGGTTGGGGACACGTTTAAGCAACAAAATGGCCACAAGTCGGCCATCTTTGATCTGATCTCAGGGAAAAAATGACGTGCATATGTAATCCATCATATCTTTTCTGTGTGCCAGGTTTGAACAAGATCGGTAAATGCATGTACGAGGAATGGTTGAGAACATGTTCAATATCGGGTTTTTAACAACCAAAATGGCCGCCAGTCTACCAGTCGGCCATCTTTGATCAGATCGCAAAATAAAGTGAGGTGTATGTGTATTCCGCCATGTGCTGTGCTCGTGCCAAGTTTGACCAAAATCGAACCATGCATGTTCAAGAAATGATTGAGGACGCGTTTTAGTAACAAAATGGCCGCCAGTCAGAATATGAATCCTGAAAGAATATGGCGTGTATAAGCCAACGTAAAGAATATGGCATGCGTAAAGAATATGGCATGCGTAAAGAATATGGCGTGCGTAAAGAATATGGCGTGCGTAAAGAATATGGCGTGCGTAAAGAATATGGCGTGCGTAAAGAATATGGCGTGCGTAAAGAATATGGCGTGCGTAAAGAATATGGCGTGCGTAAAGAATATGGCGTGCGTAAAGAATATGGCGTGCGTAAAGAATATGGCGTGCATAAAGAATATGGCGTAAGCCAACATTCATGATCTGTGTGCCGAGTTTGAACAACATCGGTAAATGCATTTCTGAGAAATGGTTGAGGACGTGTTCAACAACTAAAATGGCCGCCAGTCGGCCATCTTTGATCGCATCGCTAAACAAGATGAGGTGCATATGCATACCGTCATGTATTGTCTTTGTGCAAAGTATGAACAAAATCGATCCACACATCTCCGAGATATGTTTGCGGACGCACGCACGCACGCACACACGGACGGACGAACGAACAGATGGACGAGACCCAATACATTAGCCCCTTTTTTGGACCAAGTCCAACGGGAGCTAATAAAAATGTGTCGGACATACAGATAGACAGACGGACGGACGCTTCTCCTTTTATGAGTGGAAGATGTGATGAATGTTGTCATCACGTGGGTTGGGAATGGAAAATTTAATTTGTATTTTATCTTGTCATATCTGAATCATATATTGATGGTTTTATAATGCTTTTCAACTTGATGTATCCCATATTTATACTTTATTCCTTCTCTTACCCACAATGAATTGAGATTCATCTCTCCATACTTTTAGATGTTTTTAGCTCACCTGGAATGAAGTTCAGGGGGAGCTAATGCGATGGCGCGTCGTCCGTCCATAAACACATGAAACTTCTTCTCCGAAACCGCTAATGGGATTGTGACCAAATTTGGCACAAATGATATTTGTTCTATTGCGACTAAAGTTTGTTCACGGCGTTCAAAAAAAAAATCGGGGTCTAAGGGGTTTGCCGTGGTCAAAGTGGATCCAGGTTTGTTACCCCCACCCCTCTCCCCCCCCCCCCCCCCCCCAAAATAATAATAATAGGAATTTGCTTGCTTCTCTGAAACTACACACACGATTTCGATGAAACTTCACCACAACCTTCACCACCTGTGCTGTACCAACGATTGTTCACGGCATTCAAAAAAAATCTGCCCCTTTGGGCGTCTACAGGGGGGGTTGCCCCCCCCCCCAATATGTATTTGCTTTCTACTCAAAAACTACACATGCAATTTCGATGAAACTTCACCACAACCTTCATCACCCGTGATGTACCAATGTTTGTTTGAGGCATTAGAAAAATGGGGATCTGAGGAGGTACACAGGGTTGGATGGGGTTGGGGGATGAAGGGGGGGGGGGGGGGGAGGAGATTGCCCCCAAAATAGGTATAATTTTGTTTGTTTGTTTAAAGTCTTATGATTATGTTGGTATGATTCTACATACTGCCCTGTCTCCTAGCAACCATATAAATTGGTTTAAAATAACTTTAGTCAGTGCAGTTTACTGTTACACGTCTCCCCTATAACCGTCTCCGTCACCTGTAGTAACACACTTTTCGCGTCAACCCTATAACCTTTCACCAGCGAGAGTTTAATTCCGCTCTGTTTGCTCCATCATTTCCCATTCCTGACTTTTATACCAAGTTGATAAACAACACAAGGTTCTACATCTGTGTTTCATGATGAGGCACTGGAACATATTCTCACAACATTCTCCTGTCATTCTAAAACAGATCGTGAATGGATACTTCGTTCATTTCTTTGCACCTGTGAACCTTCACCCTCTGCCCAAAAACATCGTGTTTATCATTGATATCAGCAGCTCCATGTGGGGTCAAAAGATCATCCAGGTGAGTAGGCCAGGTCATCCCCAAGGGATTCAAAGCAAATGACCAAATACAGACGGAGTTTCTGTGAAAAGATGTATGTGGAGTTTGTCTGCCTTTCACTTCTACACAATGATGCTCCCTGTATTACTGGTATTCACCTTCACCGCTGACATTCGTCTACCTCGCTGATGTTCGTCTTCCTCGCTGACATTCGTGTTGCTCGCTGACGTTCATCTTCACCACTGACGTTCGTCTTCCTCGCTGACATTCGTGTTGCTCGCTGACGTTCATCTTCACCACTGACGTTCGTCTTCCTCGCTGACATTCATATTGCTCACTGACGTTCATCTTCACCACTGACGTTCGTCTTCCTCGCTGACGTTCGTCTTCCTCGCTGACGTTCGTCTTCACCGCTGACGTGCGTCTTCACCACTGATGTTCGTCTTCCTCGCTGATGTTCGTCTTCACCGCTGACGTTCTCTTTCACTGCTGACATTCTCTTTCATTGCTGACGTTCATCCCCACCGCTGACATTCCTCTTCACCACTGATGTTCGTCTTCCTCGCTGATGTTCGTCTTCACCGCTGACGTTCTCTTTCACTGCTGACATTCTCTTTCACTGCTGACGTTCATCCCCACCGCTGACATTCCTCTTCACCACTGATGCTCGTCTTCCTCGCTGATCTTCATCTTCACCGCTGACATTCTCTTTCACTTCTGACGTTGTCTTTCACCGCTGACGTTCATCTTCACCGCTTACGTTTGTCTTCACCGCTGACATTCGTCTTCACCGCTGACATTCGTCTTCACTGATGTTCGTATTCCTCGCTGATGTTCGTCTTCACCGCTTACGTTCGTCTTCCTCGCTGATGTTCGTCTTCACCGCTTACGTTTGTCTTCACCGCTTACGTTTGTCTTCACTGCTTACATTCGTCTTCACCGCTGACATTCCTCTTCACCGCTGACATTCGTCTTCACCACTGACATTCGTCTTCACCGGTGACGTTCGACTTCACCGCTGATGTTCGTCTTCACCGCTGACATTCTCTCTCACCGCTGACGTTCATCTTCACCGCTGACGTCCATCTTCACCGCTGACGTCCATCTTCACCGCTGACGTCCGTCTTCCTCACTGATGTTCGTCTTCACCGCTGACGTTCTCTTTCACTGCTGACATTCTCTTCCATTGCTGACGTTCATCCCCACCGCTGACATTCCTCTTCACCACTGATGTTCGTCTTCCTCGCTGATGTTCATCTTCACCGCTGACATCTCTTTCACTTCTGACGTTGTCTTTCACCGCTTACGTTTGTCTTCACCGCTGACATTCGTCTTCACTGATGTTCGTATTCCTCGCTGATGTTCGTCTTCACCGCTTACGTTCGTCTTCCTCGCTGATGTTCGTCTTCACCACTTACGTTTGTCTTCACTGCTTACATTCGTCTTCACCGCTGACATTCCTCTTCACCGCTGACATTCGTCTTCACCGCTGATGTTCGTCTTCACCGCTGACATTCTCTCTCACCGCTGACGTCCATCTTCACCGCTGACGTCCATCTTCACCGCTGACGTCCATCTTCACTGCTGACGTCCGTCTTCCTCACTGACGTTTGTCTTCACCCCTGACGTCCATCTTCACCGCTGACGTCCATCTCCACCACTGACGTTCGTCTTCACCGTGGACATGCGTCTTCCTCGCTGACGTTCATCTTCACTACTGACATCTGCCTTCCTCATCTTCTCCATGGACATTCGTCTTCCTCGCTGACGTTCGTCTTCATCGTTGACGTCTGTCTTCACCGCTGACGTTCGTTTTCCTCGCTGACATTCGTCTTCACCGCTGACGTCTGTCGTCACCACTGACGTTCGTTTTCCTCGCTGACATTCGTCTTCACCGCTGACGTTCGTCTTCACCGTGGACACGCGTCGTCCTCGCTGACGTTCGCCTTCACCACCGATGTTCATCTTCACCGCTGACGTTCATCTTCACCACTGACGTTCATCTTCACTGCTGACGTTCATCTTCACTGCTGACGTTCGTCTTCACTGCTGACGTTCATCTTCACCGCTGACGTTCATCTTCACTGCTGACGTTCGTCTTCACCACTGACGTTCATCTTCACCGCTGACGTTCATCTTCACCGCTGACGTTCGTTTTCCTCGCTGACGTTCATCTTCACTGCTGCCGTTCATCTTCACTGCTGCCGTTCATCTTCACTGCTGACGTTCGTCTTCACCACTGACGTTCATCTTCACTGCTGACGTTCGTTTTCCTCGCTGACGTTTGTCTTCACCGCTGACGTTCGTTTTCCTCGCTGACGTTCATCTTCACTGCTGACGTTCGTTTTCCTCGCTGACGTTCATCTTCACTGCTGACGTTCGTTTTCCTCGCTGACGTTCATCTTCACTGCTGACGTTCATCTTCACTGCTGACGTTCGTTTTCCTCGCTGACGTTCATCTTCACTGCTGACGTTCATCTTCACCGCTGACGTTCATCTTCACTGCTGACGTTCATCTTCACTGCTGACGTTCGTTTTCCTCGCTGACGTTCATCTTCACTGCTGACGTTCGTCTTCACTGCTGACGTTCATCTTCACCGCTGACGTTCATCTTCACTGCTGACGTTCGTTTTCCTCGCTGACGTTCATCTTCACTGCTGACGTTCGTCTTCACTGCTGACGTTCGTTTTCCTCGCTGACGTTCATCTTCACTGCTGACGTTCGTCTTCACTGCTGACGTTCATCTTCACCGCTGACGTTCATCTTCACCGCTGACGTTCATCTTCACCACTGACGTTCATCTTCACTGCTGACGTTCGTTTTCCTCGCTGACGTTCATCTTCACTGCTGACGTTCGTCTTCACTGCTGACGTTCATCTTCACCGCTGACGTTCATCTTCACTGCTGACGTTCATCTTCACTGCTGACGTTCAACTTCACTGCTGACGTTCGTTTTCCTCGCTGACGTTCATCTTCACTGCTGACGTTCATCTTCACTGCTGACGTTCGTTTTCCTCGCTGACGTTCATCTTCACCGCTGACGTTCGTTTTCCTCGCTGACGTTCATCTTCATTGCTGACGTTCATCTTCACCGCTGACGTTCATCTTCACCGCTGACGTTCGTTTTCCTCGCTGACGTTCATCTTCACTGCTGACGTTCATCTTCACTGCTGACGTTCGTTTTCCTCGCTGACGTTCATCTTCACTGCTGACGTTCGTTTTCCTCGCTGACGTTCATCTTCACTGCTGACGTTCATCTTCACTGCTGACGTTCGTCTTCACTGCTGACGTTCATCTTCACCGCTGACGTTCATCTTCACCGCTGACGTTCATCTTCACTGCTGACGTTCGCCTTCACCACTGACGTTCATCTTCACTGCTGACGTTCGTTTTCCTCGCTGACGTTTGTCTTCACCGCTGACGTTCGTTTTCCTCGCTGACGTTCATCTTCACTGCTGACGTTCATCTTCACTGCTGACGTTCGTCTTCACTGCTGACGTTCATCTTCACCGCTGACGTTCATCTTCACCGCTGACGTTCATCTTCACTGCTGACGTTCGTCTTCACCACTGACGTTCATCTTCACCGCTGACGTTCATCTTCACCGCTGACGTTCAACTTCACTGCTGACGTTCGCCTTCACCACTGACGTTCATCTTCACTGCTGACGTTCGTTTTCCTCGCTGACGTTTGTCTTCACCGCTGACGTTCGTTTTCCTCGCTGACGTTCATCTTCACTGCTGACGTTCATCTTCACTGCTGACGTTCGTCTTCACTGCTGACGTTCATCTTCACCGCTGACGTTCATCTTCACCGCTGACGTTCGTTTTCCTCGCTGACGTTTGTCTTCACCGCTGACGTTCGTTTTCCTCGCTGACGTTCATCTTCACTGCTGACGTTCGTTTTCCTCGCTGACGTTCATCTTCACTGCTGACGTTCATCTTCACTGCTGACGTTCGTCTTCACCGCTGACGTTCATCTTCACCGCTGACGTTCATCTTCACCGCTGACGTTCATCTTCACCGCTGACGTTCATCTTCACTGCTGACGTTCGCCTTCACCACTGACGTTCATCTTCACCGCTGACGTTCGTTTTCCTCGCTGACGTTCATCTTCACTGCTGACGTTCGTTTTCCTCGCTGACGTTCATCTTCACTGCTGACGTTCGTTTTCCTCGCTGACGTTCATCTTCACTGCTGACGTTCATCTTCACTGCTGACGTTCGTCTTCACCGCTGACGTTCATCTTCACCGCTGACGTTCATCTTCACCGCTGACGTTCATCTTCACCGCTGACGTTCATCTTCACTGCTGACGTTCGCCTTCACCACTGACGTTCATCTTCACTGCTGACGTTCGTTTTCCTCGCTGACGTTTGTCTTCACCGCTGACGTTCGTTTTCCTCGCTGACGTTCATCTTCACTGCTGACGTTCATCTTCACTGCTGACGTTCATCTTCACTGCTGACGTTCATCTTCACTGCTGACGTTCATCTTCACTGCTGACGTTCATCTTCACCGCTGACGTTCATCTTCACTGCTGACGTTCGTCTTCACCACTGACGTTCATCTTCACCGCTGACGTTCATCTTCACCGCTGACGTTCAACTTCACTGCTGACGTTCGCCTTCACCACTGACGTTCATCTTCACTGCTGACGTTCGTTTTCCTCGCTGACGTTTGTCTTCACCGCTGACGTTCGTTTTCCTCGCTGACGTTCATCTTCACTGCTGACGTTCATCTTCACTGCTGACGTTCATCTTCACTGCTGACGTTCATCTTCACCGCTGACGTTCATCTTCACTGCTGACGTTCGTCTTCACCACTGACGTTCATCTTCACTGCTGACGTTCGTTTTCCTCGCTGACGTTCATCTTCACTGCTGACGTTCATCTTCACTGCTGACGTTCGTCTTCACTGCTGACGTTCATCTTCACCGCTGACGTTCATCTTCACCGCTGACGTTCATCTTCACTGCTGACGTTCGTCTTCACCACTGACGTTCATCTTCACTGCTGACGTTCGTTTTCCTCGCTGACGTTCATCTTCACTGCTGACGTTCGTTTTCCTCGCTGACGTTTGTCTTCACCGCTGACGTTCGTTTTCCTCGCTGACGTTCATCTTCACTGCTGACGTTCGTTTTCACCGCTGACGTTCGTTTTCCTCGCTGACGTTCATCTTCACTGCTGACGTTCGTTTTCCTCGCTGACGTTTGTCTTCACCGCTGACGTTCGTTTTCCTCGCTGACGTTCATCTTCACTGCTGACGTTTGTCTTCACTGCTGACGTTTGTCTTCACCGCTGACGTTCGTTTTCCTCGCTGACGTTCGTCTTCACTGCTGACGTTTGTCTTCACCGCTGACGTTCATCTTCACTGCTGACGTTTGTCTTCACCGCTGACGTTCGTTTTCCTCGCTGACGTTCGTCTTCACTGCTGACGTTCATCTTCACCGCTGACGTTCATCTTCACTGCTGACGTTCGTCTTCACCACTGACGTTCATCTTCACTGCTGACGTTCGTTTTCCTAGCTGACGTTTGTCTTCACCGCTGACGTTCGTTTTCCTCGCTGACGTTCGTCTTCACTGCTGACGTTCATCTTCACCGCTGACGTTCATCTTCACTGCTGACGTTCGTCTTCACCACTGACGTTCGTTTTCCTCGCTGACGTTTGTCTTCACCGCTGACGTTCGTTTTCCTCGCTGACGTTCATCTTCACTGCTGACGTTCGTTTTCACCGCTGACGTTCGTTTTCCTCGCTGACGTTCATCTTCACTGCTGACTTCCGTTTTCCTCGCTGACGTTCATCTTCACTGCTGACGTTCATCTTCACTGCTGACGTTCGTTTTCACCGCTGACGTTCGTTTTCCTCGCTGACGTTCATCTTCACTGCTGACGTTCATCTTCACTGCTGACGTTCATCTTCACTGCTGACGTTCGTTTTCCTCGCTGACGTTCATCTTCACCGCTGACGTTCATCTTCACTGCTGACGTTCATCTTCACTGCTGACGTTCGTTTTCCTCGCTGACGTTTGTCTTCACCACTGACGTTCGTTTTCCTTGCTTACATTCATCTTCACCACTGACGTTCGTTTTCACCGCTGACGTTCTCTTTCGCCGCTGACGTTTGTCTTCAGCACTGATATTCACCATTAACATTCGTGTTCACTGCTGACGTTTGCCTTCACCACCCTGCTCAGAGAGAGACAGAGAGAGAGACACAGAGAGAGAGAGAGAGAGAGAGAGAGAGAGAGAGAGAGTGAGTGAGTGAGTGTGTGTGTGTGTGTGTGTGTGTGTGTGTGTGTGTGTGTGTGTGCATGTTGAAATGTTTGTGTGTGTGTGTGTGCTGGAGTGTTGATGTGTTTGAGTGTGTGTGTGTGCTGGAGTGTTGATGTGTTTGTGTGTGCGTTGGCCTGTTGAAATGTTTGTGTGTTGGAGTGTTGCAGTGTTTGTGTGTGTGTGTGTGTGTGTGTGTGTGTGTGTGTGTGTGTGTGTGTGTGTGTGTGTGTGCGTTGGCATGTTGAAATGTTTGTGTGTTTGTGTGTTGGAGTGTTGATGTGTTTGTGTGTGTGTGTGTTTGTGTGTTGGAGTGAGTGTGTGTGTGTGTTGGAGTGGTGAAGTGTTGGAGTGGTGAAATATTTGTGTGTGTGTGTGTGTGTGTGTGTGTGTGTGTGTGTGTGTGTGTGTGTGTGTGTGTGTGTGTGTGTGTGTGTGTGTGTGTGTTGGAGTGGTGAAGTGTTGGAGTGGTGAAGTGTTAGAGTGGTGAAGTATTTGTGTGTTTGTGTTTGTGTGTGTGTGTGTGTGTGTGTGTGTGTGTGTGTGTGTGTGTGTGTGTGTGTGTGTGTGTGTGTGTTGGAGTAGTGAAGTGTTGGAGTGGTAAAGTGTTGGAGTGGTAAAGTGTTGGAGTGGTAAAGCGTTGGAGTGGTAAAGTGTTGGAGTGGTAGAGTGGTGAAGTGTTGGAGTGGTGTGTGTGTGTGTGTGTGTGTGTGTGTGTGTGTGTGTGTGTGTGTGTGTGTGTGTGTGTGTGTGTGTGTGTGTGTGTGTGTGTGTGCGTGCGTGCGTGTGTGTGCGTTCCATGTGCAATTTTTATTTTCCCTTCTTGTGTTTTTAAATATTTATCTGCACTTACTTTGTGTTCTTTGTTATTGATGTAATTTTTCTGTTTGATCTGTATTGCGTTTTTCTATTGTATTTTTGTATTCGTGATTTTTTTTATTGTCCCCTCCCCCAACATGTGCGATACCTTGCCCCCATTTTGTGGGTCACTTCCCCCCTCCATATTAGAGATACCTCATCTCCCTGTTTTGAGAGATATTCTTTTTGTATTTTTCTTCTTTTAATTTGTGATTTACGGTGGGTTTTCTTTTTCTGCATTTTTCTGTTTGCTGTTGTTTATAGACTCGTGAAGCGATGGTGACAATTCTTGGTCAGTTGAAACCAGAAGACCACTTCACATTGGTTCAGTTTAGTCACCGAATCTCAACATGGAATGATGAGATGACAATCGCAAATGAGGACAACATTGAGAAAGCACAGGAGTTTTCCAGGCAACTCACACCATCGGGAAGTGAGTTTCCTTTTATCACCATTAGGTGGTGTGGACATTACTGACTTTGTGAGACTGATAGAGACTCTCAGAGCACCCATGGCTGGCCAGTGCTGGTGTATGTGTGAAGTTATACATGTTGAGGTGAATATAATACAAACGATCAATGCCAGAATCGATTCTCGGGGTGATTTACTTCATATCACAATTTACAAGAGGACAGACCATATCCGGCGCATGTATACGTGCGCGTAACAGGCGTCACTAGTATCTGGATCCGGATCTGGATCTTGACCAAAATTTAATCAATTCTTCCTTGTCACACACCCAATCAAGTTTCTTCCAAATTCGTCCACTACTTTTTGAGATATCCTGTTCACAGACAAACAGGCAGACAAATAGACAGGGGGTGAAAACATAACCTCTCTCCACATTTGGTGGCAGAGGTATAAAGTAGTTTTTTTATATCACCACGTTGTGGGTATGATGTGCTTTCCTTTACCTGTATGGAATGATTCCATGCTGTGTGTTCACCTCTATAATGTGTCGTCATGCTGTGTTCCCTAGTGACGAACATTAACGACGCCGTCCTTCGAGGAAGTGCAATACTCAGAAAGGCCCGTGAAGAGGAAAAGCTCCCTGCTCAGTCGGCATCAATCCTCCTGCTTCTTACCGATGGAGATCCCACATACGGTGCGTGCACTCCTCGCAAATCTGACAGTGTATGCACTGTTGTGGAATCAAACTCAGACCTCTTGCAAGAAATGAGGCTTTATTGAACTATTTCTCATACTATTCCTACAACACAAGAATACAGATTATTAGTTCCATAAAAGGCAATCAAAGCATATATCTCTTTCTAGTTCCTCGCCAGCAAGCATTTACGTACCTGTTAAATCTCAGTAGTCTAAAGCGCTGGGACGCAGTATGTCACCCCTCGCGCACCGAATGGACACCGTTTATATAAGCTCTCTCAAGGTCATCCCTTCGCGCCGGCTCGTCTCTTCGTTCAGCTCGAGACATTACAACATATTTCACCACATGCACTCACCCTTGTCCTGTACTATGTTGGTATGTCCAATTACAGCAAATTATCGAAGCCATTATTTTTTTGCAGGAGAAAAAAACAAGGAAAATATTCGTCGCAATGTGAAAAACGACCTGGGAGAAGACGTAGTGCTTTTCTGCCTCGGTTTCGGGATGCACTTGGATTACGGATTCCTGGAAAAAATGGCTCTAGAAAACCAGGGGCTGGCACGAAAGATCTTTGAAGGAGCAGATGCTCCCCTGCAACTGAAAGTAAGCACTGCCGAGCATTTTTAATGTAGAAGTCTCGACTGATGGAAGTGCTAGATGACATAGAGCAATATGGAGTCGTTATAGACTGACAGTTGATGAAAGGGGACTGCACAGACGCAACTAGAACGAGTGCTTGAGTAGCAATCAGAGATAATGAATATAGGAATGATTGACTGAGGGCCAGCAACAGTACGAGACCACAGGTGGGAATGGGAAGAGGCATGAGGGTATGGGAAGAGACACCTGATACGAGGTCACAAGTGAAGCGATAGAAAACTGAGTCCACAAACCTTCATGCAGTGTGTGAGAAGCAATCTCTTGAAGTCAAACTCCTGCTAGGAGACGCCAATGATCTGAAAAACATGGACCTGACTGTCTTCACGGCAGCATGATAGAAAATGGCTGCCCAGTCTGGGCCGCTTCTAGCTGTATCCTATGGTGCTCCAGACGAACGTCTTCTACACTATGAGGAGTTCTGTGTAGCTCAGGATTGAATTGGCACAAAGAACAATATGAAGGCGTCCTCCAGCATTTGGAGGCCAGTTCATGGATAAGGTCTATCTAGCCAGAAAAGTAAAATGGAGGATTTGACAGCCGATCTTTATTGAGAGACGGAGTGAGAGCACGGGACTTTTCCGCGATGATATAGAGGTTCCAGGTGGTTGGCAATTGTGTTTTTTTTTGTAGATCTGCAGAGGATGGTGCAACAGAGGTCTGCCTGTCTTGCGGCACACCACCTCAATAAGAACATCACACAACAAGAATACCCTCAGGGGCCGAAGTGTCAATTTGTGCAGAAAATTGGATAATCATTCCGAGACCCCTTTTTACATTTCCAGTGACCTTAAAAGAAAGACTGGGTTCCAGGCGGTACCGACCGAGGCCTAATTCTTGAATTCGAGCATCCATCCATTGTTGAGTTAAAAGAAGCAACATGTATATGATGGAACGGTGGGGCAGAGGCCGAACTGAAGAGGCAAGATGAAAGAACTGGAGTAAAGATAACACCTGATGTCCACAGCAATCAATGATTCCAACACTTTGCTTTCAAAGCGGAGAAGACTGATCAGTTTGGAATTGGCGCTGAATAAGGGCGATGTTAATAGCTTTCCAAAACGAAGGCAGTTGACTATCTGAGAAATACCTGGAGGATAGCAAATTAAGAAAATAATAGGCGAAAGTTTGGCAGTTTCTGAGAGTGAAAGCACCAATATGAAGAGTGAAGTTTGTTGATTGAATTGACCAGACGATAAACCACTCAAAGGCAGATAGAATGTTGCAGACCAGACCAATCTGCCTTGTTGAACCGTCTCACATGCGAGAACTCTGAAAACCAACAAGGGGATAAGATACTTTCAGAACGACATTGTGAGAAAAGGCAAGAAGCAGAGGATGAGCAGACATCATATAAGTACTGTAACACACTGTGACGTCATATCCTTTTTTTGAATGACGATTTATGGTTGTCTCATAGTCCCCACAGATATGTACGATCCCATCAGCTTTCAGCACTGGTACAATTAGAGCAGCCCAGTCGGAGTATTCAACTTGGGCGATGATTCCTTCATCGAGAAGACGATCGAGCTCCTGCTCAATTTTTGCTCGCATCATGTACGGTACAGGTCTTGCCCTATGGAAAATAGGCCTAGCCTTGGCATCCACGTGAATCTTAACCTTGGTGCCTTGAAAAGTGCCCACACCATCACGAAATACATCAGGATACTTGTCGACAATCGATGCACATCCAGCACTGGTGGACATACGGTTCACATTATGCTAGTTGAGTCTGATGACCTTTAACCGGTCTCTGCCAAACAAAGCCGCACCCTTGCCCTTTGTGACAAGCAACGGTAAAGTGTGAGACGCACAATCGTACTCGATGGACACAATGGCTGAGCCGATCACAGGCACAATTTGTCCACAGAGAAAACTGAATCATTCTCACCTTCGACTGCGGTAGTGCCTGATGTGCTGTTGGTTACGTGAAGTATGCGATCAGTTGGCTCTGCATTGGCATTGTCGACATCGACATGGTGAGTGGAAGAGGTGGGTCTGAGACATCGGGCTTGCAGATTCCTCCTCCTCCCACAGGTGTGGCACGTGATTCGTTGATAACAACATTGGAATGCGCCATGTCCACCACCACAACGCCAGCAGGTCATGCCGCCAGTCTTCTTGGGATGTCACGTCTCACGGGCATATAGAGGTAGAGAAATCTGACACTTATCTCTAAGTTGTGACTCTGTGCACATCCGGCATTGACCTTGTGATGACCCATAGAATCTCATCAGTTTGCATACACGCAGTGGCAATGTCGGTAACCTTCTTGGAGTCTGGATCTGTCTCAAAGAGCAGTTTACGCAAGATGGAATCGCTGTTAATTCCAATCACAAAAAAGTCTCTCAGCATCTCGTCCAGTCTTGCGCCAAACTCACAGTGTTCAGCCAGACGTCTGAGATCAGTTACAAACTCACAATGTTTAGCCAGACGTCTGAGATCAGCTACAAACTAACAGTGTTTAGCCAGACATCTGAGATCAGCTACAAACTAACAGTGTTTAGCCAGATGTCTGAGATCAGCCACAAACTCGCAATGTTCAGCCAGACATCTGAGATCAGTTACAAACTCACAGTGTTCAGCCAGACGTCTGAGATCAGTTACAAACTCACAATGTTCAGCCAGACGTCTGAGATCAGTTACAAACTAACAGTGTTTAGCCAGACGTCTGAGATCAGCTACCAACTAACAGTGTTTAGCCAGACGTCTGAGATCAGCTACAAACTAACAGTGTTTAGCCAGATGTCTGAGATCAGCTACAAACTAACAGTGTTTAGCCAGATGTCTGAGATCAGCCACAAACTCACAATGTTTAGCCAGACGGCTGAGAGCAGCTACAAACTCACAGTGTTCAGCCAGACGTCTGAGATCAGTTACAAACTCAGAATGTTCAGCCAGACGTCTGAGATCAGTTACAAACTAACAGTGTTTAGCCAGACGTCTGAGATCAGCTACAAACTAACAGTGTTTATCCAGACGTCTGAGATCAGCTACAAACTCAGAATGTTCAGCCAGACGTCTGAGATCAGCTACAAACTAATGGTGTTTAGCCAGATGTCTGAGATCAGCTACAACCTAACAGTGTTTAGCCAGACGTCTGAGATCAGCTACAAACTCGCAATGTTCAGCGAGACGTATGAGATCAGCTACAAAGTCGCAGTGTTTAGCCAGATGTCTGAGATCAGCTACAAACTCGCAATGTTTAGCCAGACGTCTGAGATCAGCAACAAACTCGCAATGTTTAGCCAGATGTCTGAGATCAGCTACAAACTCGGAATGTTTAGCCAGACGTCTGAGATCAGCTACAAACTCGCAATGTTCAGCCAGACGTCTGAGATCAGCTACAAACTAACAGTGTTTAGCCAGACGTCTGAGATCAGCGACAAACTCGCAAAGTTCAGCCAGACGTCTGAGATCAGCTACAAACTCGCAATGTTCAGCCAGACGTATGAGATCAGCTACAAACTCGCAATGTTTAGCCAGATGTCTGAGATCAGTGACAAACTCACAATGTTCAGCCAGACGTCTGAGATCAGCTACAAACTCGCAATGTTTAGCCAGATGTCTGAGATCAGCTACAAACTCGCAATGTTTAGCCAGATGTCTGAGATCAGCGACAAACTCGCAATGTTTAGCCAGATGTCTGAGATCAGCTACAAACTAACAGTGTTCAGCCAGACGTCTGAGATCAGCTACAAACTCGCAATGTTTCGCCAGATGTCTGAGATCAGCTACAAACTCGCAATGTTTAGCCAGATGTCTGAGATCAGCTACAACCTCACAGTGTTTAGCCAGACGTCTGAGATCAGCTACAAACTCGCAGTGTTTAGCCAGATGTCTCAGATCAGCTACAAATTCGGAATGTTTAGCCAGACGTCTGAGATCAGCTACAAACTCGCAATGTTCAGCCAGACGTCTGAGATCAGCTACAAACTAACAGTGTTTAGCCAGACGTCTGAGATCAGCGACAAACTCGCAAAGTTCAGCCAGACGTCTGAGATCAGCTACAAACTCGCAATGTTCAGCCAGACGTATGAGATCAGCTACAAACTCGCAATGTTTAGCCAGATGTCTGAGATCAGCGACAAACTCACAATGTTCCGCCAGACGTCTGAGATCAGCTACAAACTCGCAATGTTTAGCCAGATGTCTGAGATCAGCGACAAACTCACAATGTTCAGCCAGACGTCTGAGATCAGCTACAAACTCGCAATGTTTAGCCAGATGTCTGAGATCAGCTACAAACTCGCAATGTTTCGCCAGATGTCTGAGATCAGCTACAACCTCACAGTGTTTAGCCAGACGTCTGAGATCAGCTACAAACTCGCAATGTTCAGCCAGACGTCTGAGATCAGCTACAAACTCGCAATGTTTAGCCAGATGTCTGAGATCAACGACAAACTCGCAATGTTCAGCCAGACGTCTGAGATCAGCTAAAAACTCGCAGTGTTCAGCCAGACGTCTGAGATCAGCGACAAACTAACAGTGTTCAGCCAGACGTCTGAGATCAGCTACAAACTAACAGTGTTTGTCCAGACGTCTGAGATCAGCTACAAACTAACAGTGTTTAGCCAGATGTCTGAGATCAGCTACAATCTCGCAATGTTTAGCCAGATGCCTGAGATCAGCTACAAACTCACAATGTTCAGCCAGACATATGAGATCAGCTACAAACTCACAGTGTTTAGCCAGATGTCTGAGATCAGCTACAAACTCGGAATGTTTAGCCAGATGTCTGAGATCAGCTACAAACTCGCAGTGTTCAGCCAGACGTCTGAGATCAGCTACAAACTAACAGTGTTCAGCCAGATGTCTGAGATCAGCTACAAACTAACAGTGTTCAGCCAGATGTCTGGGATCAGCTACAAACTAACAGTGTTTAGCCAGATGTCTGAGATCAGCTACAAACTAACAGTGTTTAGCCAGACGTCTGAGATCAGCTACAAACTAACAATGTTTAGCCAGATGTCTGAGATCAGCTACAAACTAACAGTGTTCAGCCAGACGTCTGAGATCAGCTACAAACTAACAGTGTTCAGCCAGATGTCTGAGATCAGCTACAAACTAACAGTGTTTAGCCAGATGTCTGAGATCAGTTACAAACTAACAGTGTTTAGCCAGACGTCTGAGATCAGCTACAAACTAACAGTGTTTAGCCAGACGTCTGAGATCAGCTACAAACTAACAGTGTTTAGCCAGACGTCTGAGGTCAGCTACAAACTCGCAATGTTCACCCAGACATATGAGATCAGCTACAAACTAACAGTGTTTAGGCAGATGTCTGAGATCAGCTACAAACTCGCAATGTTCACCCAGACATATGAGATCAGCTACAAACTAACAGTGTTTAGCCAGATGTCTGAGATCAGCTACAAACTCGCAATGTTCACCCAGACATATGAGATCAGCTACAAACTCGCAATGTTTAGCCAGACGTCTGAGATCAGTTACAAACTAACAGTGTTTAGCCAGTTGTCTGAGATCAGTTACAAACGAACAGTGTTCAGCCAGACGTCTGAGATCAGCTACAAACTAACAGTGTTTAGCCAGACGTCTGAGATCAGCTACAAACTAACAGTGTTCAGCCAGACGTCTGAGATCAGTTACAAACTAACAGTGTTTAGCCAGACGTCTGAGATCAGTTACAAACTAACAGTGTTCAGCAAGACGTCTGAGATCAGCTACAAACTAACAGTGTTCAGCCAGATGTCTGAGATCAGTTACAAACTAACAGTGTTCAGCCAGATGTCTGAGATCAGTTACAAACTAACAGTGTTCAGCCAGACGTCTGAGATCAGCTACAAACTAACAGTGTTTAGCCAGACGTCTGAGATCAGCTACAAACTAACAGTGTTTGTCCAGACGTCTGAGATCAGCTACAAACTAACAGTGTTTAGCCAGATGTCTGAGATCAGCTACAAACTCGCAATGTTTAGCCAGATGCCTGAGATCAGCTACAAACTCACAATGTTCAGCCAGACATATGAGATCAGCTACAAACTCACAGTGTTTAGCCAGATGTCTGAGATCAGCTACAAACTCGGAATGTTTAGCCAGATGTCTGAGATCAGCTACAAACTCGCAGTGTTCAGCCAGATGTCTGAGATCAGCTACAAACTCGGAATGTTTAGCCAGATGTCTGAGATCAGCTACAAACTCGCAGTGTTTAGCCAGACGTCTGAGATCAGCTACAAACTAACAGTGTTCAGCCAGATGTCTGAGATCAGCTACAAACTCGCAATGTTTAGCCAGATGTCTGAGATCAGCTACAAACTAACAGTGTTCAGCCAGATGTCTGAGATCAGCTACAAACTAACAGTGTTCAGCCAGATGTCTGGGATCAGCTACAAACTAACAGTGTTTAGCCAGATGTCTGAGATCAGCTACAAACTAACAGTGTTCAGCCAGATGTCTGAGATCAGCTACAAACTAACAGTGTTCAGCCAGATGTCTGGGATCAGCTACAAACTAACAGTGTTTAGCCAGATGTCTGAGATCAGCTACAAACTAACAGTGTTTAGCCAGACGTCTGAGATCAGCTACAAACTAACAGTGTTTAGCCAGATGTCTGAGATCAGCTACAAACTAACAGTGTTCAGCCAGACGTCTGAGATCAGCTACAAACTAACAGTGTTCAGCCAGATGTCTGAGATCAGCTACAAACTAACAGTGTTCAGCCAGATGTCTGAGATCAGCTACAAACTAACAGTGTTTAGCCAGACGTCTGAGATCAGCTACAAACTAACAGTGTTTAGCCAGACGTCTGAGATCAGCTACAAACTAACAGTGTTTAGCCAGACGTCTGAGATCAGCTACAAACTCGCAATGTTCACCCAGACATATGAGATCAGCTACAAACTCGCAATGTTTAGCCAGACGTCTGAGATCAGTTACAAACTAACAGTGTTTAGCCAGTTGTCTGAGATCAGTTACAAACGAACAGTGTTCAGCCAGACGTCTGAGATCAGCTACAAACTAACAGTGTTTAGCCAGACGTCTGAGATCAGCTACAAACTAACAGTGTTCAGCCAGACGTCTGAGATCAGTTACAAACTAACAGTGTTTAGCCAGACGTCTGAGATCAGTTACAAACTAACAGTGTTCAGCCAGACGTCTGAGATCAGCTACAAACTAACAGTGTTCAGCCAGATGTCTGAGATCAGTTACAAACTAACAGTGTTCAGCCAGATGTCTGAGATCAGTTACAAACTAACAGTGTTCAGCCAGATGTCTGAGATCAGTTACAAACTAACAGTGTTCAGCCAGATGTCTGAGATCAGTTACAAACTAACAGTGTTTAGCCAGACGTCTGAGATCAGCTACAAACTAACAGTGTTTAGCCAGACGTCTGAGATCAGCTACAAACTCGCAATGTTCACCCAGACATATGAGATCAGCTACAAACTCGCAATGTTTAGCCAGACGTCTGAGATCAGTTACAAACTAACAGTGTTTAGCCAGTTGTCTGAGATCAGTTACAAACGAACAGTGTTCAGCCAGACGTCTGAGATCAGCTACAAACTAACAGTGTTTAGCCAGACGTCTGAGATCAGCTACAAACTAACAGTGTTCAGCCAGACGTCTGAGATCAGTTACAAACTAACAGTGTTTAGCCAGACGTCTGAGATCAGTTACAAACTAACAGTGTTCAGCCAGACGTCTGAGATCAGCTACAAACTAACAGTGTTCAGCCAGATGTCTGAGATCAGTTACAAACTAACAGTGTTCAGCCAGATGTCTGAGATCAGTTACAAACTAACAGTGTTCAGCCAGATGTCTGAGATCAGTTACAAACTAACAGTGTTCAGCCAGACGTCTGAGATCAGTTACAAACTAACAGTGTTTAGCCAGACGTCTGAGATCAGTTACAAACTAACAGTGTTCAGCCAGACGTCTGAGATCAGCTACAAACTAACAGTGTTCAGCCAGATGTCTGAGATCAGTTACAAACTAACAGTGTTTAGCCAGACGTCTGAGATCAGTTACAAACTAACAGTGTTTAGCCAGATGTCTGAGATCAGTTACAAACTAACAGTGTTTAGCCAGATGTCTGAGATCAGCTACAAACTAACAGTGTTTAGCCAGATGTCTGAGATCAGCTACAAACTAACAGTGTTTAGCCAGATGTCTGAGATCAGCTACAAACTAACAGTGTTCAGCCAGATGTCTGAGATCAGTTACAAACTAACAGTGTTCAGCCAGACGTCTGAGATCAGTTACAAACTAACAGTGTTCAGCCAGACGTCTGAGATCAGCTACAAACTAACAGTGTTCAGCCAGATGTCTGAGATCAGCTACAAACTAACAGTGTTCAGCCAGATGTCTGAGATCAGCTACAAACTCGCAATGTTCACCCAGACATATGAGATCAGCTACAAACTAACAGTGTTTAGGCAGATGTCTGAGATCAGCTACAAACTCGCAATGTTCACCCAGACATATGAGATCAGCTACAAACTAACAGTGTTTAGCCAGATGTCTGAGATCAGCTACAAACTCGCAATGTTCACCCAGACATATGAGATCAGCTACAAACTCGCAATGTTTAGCCAGACGTCTGAGATCAGTTACAAACTAACAGTGTTTAGCCAGTTGTCTGAGATCAGTTACAAACTAACAGTGTTCAGCCAGACGTCTGAGATCAGCTACAAACTAACAGTGTTTAGCCAGACGTCTGAGATCAGCTACAAACTAACAGTGTTCAGCCAGACGTCTGAGATCAGTTACAAACTAACAGTGTTTAGCCAGACGTCTGAGATCAGTTACAAACTAACAGTGTTTAGCCAGATGTCTGAGATCAGTTACAAACTAACAGTGTTTAGCCAGATGTCTGAGATCAGCTACAAACTAACAGTGTTCAGCAAGACGTCTGAGATCAGCTACAAACTAACAGTGTTCAGCCAGATGTCTGAGATCAGTTACAAACTAACAGTGTTCAGCCAGATGTCTGAGATCAGTTACAAACTAACAGTGTTCAGCCAGACGTCTGAGATCAGCTACAAACTAACAGTGTTTAGCCAGACGTCTGAGATCAGCTACAAACTAACAGTGTTTGTCCAGACGTCTGAGATCAGCTACAAACTAACAGTGTTTAGCCAGATGTCTGAGATCAGCTACAAACTCGCAATGTTTAGCCAGATGCCTGAGATCAGCTACAAACTCACAATGTTCAGCCAGACATATGAGATCAGCTACAAACTCACAGTGTTTAGCCAGATGTCTGAGATCAGCTACAAACTCGGAATGTTTAGCCAGATGTCTGAGATCAGCTACAAACTCGCAGTGTTCAGCCAGATGTCTGAGATCAGCTACAAACTCGGAATGTTTAGCCAGATGTCTGAGATCAGCTACAAACTCGCAGTGTTTAGCCAGACGTCTGAGATCAGCTACAAACTAACAGTGTTCAGCCAGATGTCTGAGATCAGCTACAAACTCGCAATGTTTAGCCAGATGTCTGAGATCAGCTACAAACTCGCAGTGTTCAGCCAGATGTCTGGGATCAGCTACAAACTAACAGTGTTCAGCCAGATGTCTGAGATCAGCTACAAACTAACAGTGTTCAGCCAGATGTCTGGGATCAGCTACAAACTAACAGTGTTTAGCCAGATGTCTGAGATCAGCTACAAACTAACAGTGTTTAGCCAGACGTCTGAGATCAGCTACAAACTAACAGTGTTTAGCCAGATGTCTGAGATCAGCTACAAACTAACAGTGTTCAGCCAGATGTCTGAGATCAGCTACAAACTAACAGTGTTCAGCCAGATGTCTGAGATCAGCTACAAACTAACAGTGTTTAGCCAGACGTCTGAGATCAGCTACAAACTAACAGTGTTTAGCCAGATGTCTGAGATCAGCTACAAACTAACAGTGTTTAGCCAGACGTCTGAGATCAGCTACAAACTAACAGTGTTCAGCCAGACGTCTGAGATCAGCTACAAACTAACAGTGTTCAGCCAGATGTCTGAGATCAGCTACAAACTAACAGTGTTCAGCCAGATGTCTGAGATCAGCTACAAACTAACAGTGTTTAGCCAGACGTCTGAGATCAGCTACAAACTAACAGTGTTTAGCCAGACGTCTGAGATCAGCTACAAACTAACAGTGTTTAGCCAGACGTCTGAGATCAGCTACAAACTCGCAATGTTCACCCAGACATATGAGATCAGCTACAAACTCGCAATGTTTAGCCAGACGTCTGAGATCAGTTACAAACTAACAGTGTTTAGCCAGTTGTCTGAGATCAGTTACAAACGAACAGTGTTCAGCCAGACGTCTGAGATCAGCTACAAACTAACAGTGTTTAGCCAGACGTCTGAGATCAGCTACAAACTAACAGTGTTCAGCCAGACGTCTGAGATCAGTTACAAACTAACAGTGTTTAGCCAGACGTCTGAGATCAGTTACAAACTAACAGTGTTCAGCCAGACGTCTGAGATCAGCTACAAACTAACATTGTTCAGCCAGATGTCTGAGATCAGTTACAAACTAACAGTGTTCAGCCAGATGTCTGAGATCAGTTACAAACTAACAGTGTTCAGCCAGACGTCTGAGATCAGCTACAAACTAACAGTGTTCAGCCAGATGTCTGAGATCAGTTACAAACTAACAGTGTTCAGCCAGACGTCTGAGAACAGCTACAAACTAACAGTGTTTAGCCAGATGTCTGAGATCAGCTACAAACTAACAGTGTTTAGCCAGATGCCTGAGATCAGCTACAAACTCGCAGTGTTTAGCCAGATGTCTGAGATCAGCTACAAACTAACAGTGTTTCGCCAGACGTCTGAGATCAGCTACAAACTAACAGTGTTTCGCCAGATGTCTGAGATCAGCTACAAACTAACAGTGTTTCGCCAGATGTCTGAGATCAGCTACAAACTAACAGTGTTTCGCCAGACATATGAGATCAGCTACAAACTAACAGTGTTTAGCCAGATGCCTGAGATCAGCTACAAACTCGCAGTGTTTAGCCAGATGTCTGAGATCAGCTACAAACTAACAGTGTTTCGCCAGACGTCTGAGATCAGCTACAAACTAACAGTGTTCAGCCAGATGTCTGAGATCAGTTACAAACTAACAGTGTTCAGCCAGACGTCTGAGAACAGCTACAAACTAACAGTGTTCAGCCAGACGTCTGAGATCAGCTACAAACTAACAGTGTTTAGCCAGATGTCTGAGATCAGTTACAAACTAACAGTGTTTAGCCAGATGTCTGAGATCAGTTACAAACTAACAGTGTTCAGCCAGACGTCTGAGATCAGCTACAAACTAACAGTGTTCAGCCAGATGTCTGAGATCAGCCACAAACTAACAGTGTTCAGCCAGACATCTGTGATCAGCTACAAACTAACAGTGTTCAGCCAGACGTCTGAGATCAGCTACAAACTAACAGTGTTCAGACAGACGTCTGAGATCAGCTACAAACTCGCAGTGTTTAGCCAGACGTCTGAGATCAGCTACAAACTAACAGTGTTTAGCCAGACGTCTGAGATCAGCTACAAACTCGCAGTGTTTAGCCAGACGTCTGAGATCACCTACAAACTCGCAGTGTTCAGCCAGATGTCTGAGATCAGCTACAAACTCGCAGTGTTTAGCCAGACGTCTGAGATCAGCTACAAACTAACAGTGTTTAGCCAGATGTCTGAGATCAGCTACAAACTAACAGTGTTTAGCCAGATGTCTGAGATCAGCTACAAACTAACAGTGTTTAGCCAGATGTCTGAGATCAGCTACAAACTAACAGTGTTCAGCCAGATGTCTGAGATCAGTTACAAACTAACAGTGTTCAGCCAGACGTCTGAGAACAGCTACAAACTAACAGTGTTCAGCCAGACGTCTGAGATCAGCTACAAACTAACAGTGTTTAGCCAGATGTCTGAGATCAGTTACAAACTAACAGTGTTTAGCCAGATGTCTGAGATCAGTTACAAACTAACAGTGTTCAGCAAGACGTCTGAGATCAGTTACAAACTAACAGTGTTCAGCCAGATGTCTGAGATCAGTTACAAACTAACAGTGTTCAGCCAGACGTCTGAGATCAGCTACAAACTAACAGTGTTTAGCCAGATGTCTGAGATCAGTTACAAACTAACAGTGTTCAGCCAGATGTCTGAGATCAGTTACAAACTAACAGTGTTCAGCCAGACGTCTGAGATCAGCTACAAACTAACAGTGTTTAGCCAGACGTCTGAGATCAGCTACAAACTAACAGTGTTTGTCCAGACGTCTGAGATCAGCTACAAACTCGCAATGTTTAGCCAGATGTCTGAGATCAGCTACAAACTCGCAATGTTTAGCCAGATGTCTGAGATCAGCTACAAACTCGGAATGTTTAGCCAGATGTCTGAGATCAGCTACAAACTCGCAGTGTTCAGCCAGATGTCTGAGATCAGCTACAAACTCGGAATGTTTAGCCAGATGTCTGAGATCAGCTACAAACTCGCAGTGTTTAGCCAGACGTCTGAGATCAGCTACAAACTAACAGTGTTCAGCCAGATGTCTGAGATCAGCTACAAACTCGGAATGTTTAGCCAGATGTCTGAGATCAGCTACAAACTCGCAGTGTTCAGCCAGATGTCTGAGATCAGCTACAAACTCGGAATGTTTAGCCAGATGTCTGAGATCAGCTACAAACTCGCAGTGTTTAGCCAGACGTCTGAGATCAGCTACAAACTAACAGTGTTCAGCCAGATGTCTGAGATCAGCTACAAACTCGCAATGTTTAGCCAGATGTCTGAGATCAGCTACAAACTCGCAGTGTTCAGCCAGATGTCTGGGATCAGCTACAAACTAACAGTGTTCAGCCAGATGTCTGAGATCAGCTACAAACTAACAGTGTTCAGCCAGATGTCTGGGATCAGCTACAAACTAACAGTGTTTAGCCAGATGTCTGAGATCAGCTACAAACTAACAGTGTTTAGCCAGACGTCTGAGATCAGCTACAAACTAACAGTGTTTAGCCAGATGTCTGAGATCAGCTACAAACTAACAGTGTTCAGCCAGACGTCTGAGATCAGCTACAAACTAACAGTGTTCAGCCAGATGTCTGAGATCAGCTACAAACTAACAGTGTTCAGCCAGATGTCTGAGATCAGCTACAAACTAACAGTGTTTAGCCAGACGTCTGAGATCAGCTACAAACTAACAGTGTTTAGCCAGACGTCTGAGATCAGCTACAAACTAACAGTGTTTAGCCAGACGTCTGAGATCAGCTACAAACTCGCAATGTTCACCCAGACATATGAGATCAGCTACAAACTCGCAATGTTTAGCCAGACGTCTGAGATCAGTTACAAACTAACAGTGTTTAGCCAGTTGTCTGAGATCAGTTACAAACGAACAGTGTTCAGCCAGACGTCTGAGATCAGCTACAAACTAACAGTGTTTAGCCAGACGTCTGAGATCAGCTACAAACTAACAGTGTTCAGCCAGACGTCTGAGATCAGTTACAAACTAACAGTGTTTAGCCAGACGTCTGAGATCAGTTACAAACTAACAGTGTTCAGCCAGACGTCTGAGATCAGCTACAAACTAACAGTGTTCAGCCAGATGTCTGAGATCAGTTACAAACTAACAGTGTTCAGCCAGATGTCTGAGATCAGTTACAAACTAACAGTGTTCAGCCAGACGTCTGAGATCAGCTACAAACTAACAGTGTTCAGCCAGATGTCTGAGATCAGTTACAAACTAACAGTGTTCAGCCAGACGTCTGAGAACAGCTACAAACTAACAGTGTTTAGCCAGATGTCTGAGATCAGCTACAAACTAACAGTGTTTAGCCAGATGCCTGAGATCAGCTACAAACTAACAGTGTTTAGCCAGACGTCTGAGATCAGCTACAAACTAACAGTGTTCAGCCAGATGTCTGAGATCAGTTACAAACTAACAGTGTTCAGCCAGACGTCTGAGAACAGCTACAAACTAACAGTGTTCAGCCAGACGTCTGAGATCAGCTACAAACTAACAGTGTTTAGCCAGATGTCTGAGATCAGTTACAAACTAACAGTGTTTAGCCAGATGTCTGAGATCAGTTACAAACTAACAGTGTTCAGCCAGACGTCTGAGATCAGCCACAAACTAACAGTGTTCAGCCAGACGTCTGAGATCAGCTACAAACTAACAGTGTTCAGCCAGATGTCTGAGATCAGCCACAAACTAACAGTGTTCAGCCAGACATCTGTGATCAGCTACAAACTAACAGTGTTCAGCCAGACGTCTGAGATCAGCTACAAACTAACAGTGTTCAGACAGACGTCTGAGATCAGCTACAAACTCGCAGTGTTTAGCCAGACGTCTGAGATCAGCTACAAACTAACAGTGTTTAGCCAGACGTCTGAGATCAGCTACAAACTCGCAGTGTTTAGCCAGACGTCTGAGATCACCTACAAACTCGCAGTGTTCAGCCAGATGTCTGAGATCAGCTACAAACTCGCAGTGTTTAGCCAGACGTCTGAGATCAGCTACAAACTAACAGTGTTTAGCCAGATGTCTGAGATCAGCTACAAACTAACAGTGTTTAGCCAGATGTCTGAGATCAGCTACAAACTAACAGTGTTTAGCCAGATGTCTGAGATCAGCTACAAACTAACAGTGTTCAGCCAGATGTCTGAGATCAGTTACAAACTAACAGTGTTCAGCCAGACGTCTGAGATCAGTTACAAACTAACAGTGTTCAGCCAGACGTCTGAGATCAGCTACAAACTAACAGTGTTCAGCCAGATGTCTGAGATCAGCTACAAACTAACAGTGTTCAGCCAGATGTCTGAGATCAGCTACAAACTCGCAATGTTCACCCAGACATATGAGATCAGCTACAAACTAACAGTGTTTAGGCAGATGTCTGAGATCAGCTACAAACTCGCAATGTTCACCCAGACATATGAGATCAGCTACAAACTAACAGTGTTTAGCCAGATGTCTGAGATCAGCTACAAACTCGCAATGTTCACCCAGACATATGAGATCAGCTACAAACTCGCAATGTTTAGCCAGACGTCTGAGATCAGTTACAAACTAACAGTGTTTAGCCAGTTGTCTGAGATCAGTTACAAACTAACAGTGTTCAGCCAGACGTCTGAGATCAGCTACAAACTAACAGTGTTTAGCCAGACGTCTGAGATCAGCTACAAACTAACAGTGTTCAGCCAGACGTCTGAGATCAGTTACAAACTAACAGTGTTTAGCCAGACGTCTGAGATCAGTTACAAACTAACAGTGTTCAGCAAGACGTCTGAGATCAGCTACAAACTAACAGTGTTCAGCCAGATGTCTGAGATCAGTTACAAACTAACAGTGTTCAGCCAGATGTCTGAGATCAGTTACAAACTAACAGTGTTCAGCCAGACGTCTAAGATCAGCTACAAACTAACAGTGTTTAGCCAGACGTCTGAGATCAGCTACAAACTAACAGTGTTTGTCCAGACGTCTGAGATCAGCTACAAACTAACAGTGTTTAGCCAGATGTCTGAGATCAGCTACAAACTCGCAATGTTTAGCCAGATGCCTGAGATCAGCTACAAACTCACAATGTTCAGCCAGACATATGAGATCAGCTACAAACTCACAGTGTTTAGCCAGATGTCTGAGATCAGCTACAAACTCGGAATGTTTAGCCAGATGTCTGAGATCAGCTACAAACTCGCAGTGTTCAGCCAGATGTCTGAGATCAGCTACAAACTCGGAATGTTTAGCCAGATGTCTGAGATCAGCTACAAACTCGCAGTGTTTAGCCAGACGTCTGAGATCAGCTACAAACTAACAGTGTTCAGCCAGATGTCTGAGATCAGCTACAAACTCGCAATGTTTAGCCAGATGTCTGAGATCAGCTACAAACTCGCAGTGTTCAGCCAGATGTCTGGGATCAGCTACAAACTAACAGTGTTCAGCCAGATGTCTGAGATCAGCTACAAACTAACAGTGTTCAGCCAGATGTCTGGGATCAGCTACAAACTAACAGTGTTTAGCCAGATGTCTGAGATCAGCTACAAACTAACAGTGTTTAGCCAGACGTCTGAGATCAGCTACAAACTAACAGTGTTTAGCCAGATGTCTGAGATCAGCTACAAACTAACAGTGTTCAGCCAGACGTCTGAGATCAGCTACAAACTAACAGTGTTCAGCCAGATGTCTGAGATCAGCTACAAACTAACAGTGTTCAGCCAGATGTCTGAGATCAGCTACAAACTAACAGTGTTTAGCCAGACGTCTGAGATCAGCTACAAACTAACAGTGTTTAGCCAGACGTCTGAGATCAGCTACAAACTAACAGTGTTTAGCCAGACGTCTGAGATCAGCTACAAACTCGCAATGTTCACCCAGACATATGAGATCAGCTACAAACTCGCAATGTTTAGCCAGACGTCTGAGATCAGTTACAAACTAACAGTGTTTAGCCAGTTGTCTGAGATCAGTTACAAACGAACAGTGTTCAGCCAGACGTCTGAGATCAGCTACAAACTAACAGTGTTTAGCCAGACGTCTGAGATCAGCTACAAACTAACAGTGTTCAGCCAGACGTCTGAGATCAGTTACAAACTAACAGTGTTTAGCCAGACGTCTGAGATCAGTTACAAACTAACAGTGTTCAGCCAGACGTCTGAGATCAGCTACAAACTAACAGTGTTCAGCCAGATGTCTGAGATCAGTTACAAACTAACAGTGTTCAGCCAGATGTCTGAGATCAGTTACAAACTAACAGTGTTTAGCCAGACGTCTGAGATCAGTTACAAACTAACAGTGTTCAGCCAGACGTCTGAGATCAGCTACAAACTAACAGTGTTCAGCCAGATGTCTGAGATCAGTTACAAACTAACAGTGTTCAGCCAGACGTCTGAGAACAGCTACAAACTAACAGTGTTTAGCCAGATGTCTGAGATCAGCTACAAACTAACAGTGTTTAGCCAGACGTCTGAGATCAGCTACAAACTCGCAGTGTTTAGCCAGATGTCTGAGATCAGCTACAAACTAACAGTGTTTAGCCAGACGTCTGAGATCAGCTACAAACTCGCAGTGTTTAGCCAGACGTCTGAGATCAGTTACAAACTAACAGTGTTCAGCCAGATGTCTGAGATCAGCTACAAACTCGCAGTGTTTAGCCAGATGTCTGAGATCAGCTACAAACTAACAGTGTTTCGCCAGACGTCTGAGATCAGCTACAAACTAACAGTGTTTCGCCAGATGTCTGAGATCAGCTACAAACTAACAGTGTTTCGCCAGATGTCTGAGATCAGCTACAAACTAACAGTGTTTCGCCAGACATATGAGATCAGCTACAAACTAACAGTGTTTAGCCAGATGCCTGAGATCAGCTACAAACTCGCAGTGTTTAGCCAGATGTCTGAGATCAGCTACAAACTAACAGTGTTTCGCCAGACGTCTGAGATCAGCTACAAACTAACAGTGTTCAGCCAGATGTCTGAGATCAGTTACAAACTAACAGTGTTCAGCCAGACGTCTGAGAACAGCTACAAACTAACAGTGTTCAGCCAGACGTCTGAGATCAGCTACAAACTAACAGTGTTTAGCCAGATGTCTGAGATCAGTTACAAACTAACAGTGTTTAGCCAGATGTCTGAGATCAGTTACAAACTAACAGTGTTCAGCCAGACGTCTGAGATCAGCCACAAACTAACAGTGTTCAGCCAGACGTCTGAGATCAGCTACAAACTAACAGTGTTCAGCCAGATGTCTGAGATCAGCCACAAACTAACAGTGTTCAGCCAGACATCTGTGATCAGCTACAAACTAACAGTGTTCAGCCAGACGTCTGAGATCAGCTACAAACTAACAGTGTTCAGACAGACGTCTGAGATCAGCTACAAACTCGCAGTGTTTAGCCAGACGTCTGAGATCAGCTACAAACTAACAGTGTTTAGCCAGACGTCTGAGATCAGCTACAAACTCGCAGTGTTTAGCCAGACGTCTGAGATCACCTACAAACTCGCAGTGTTCAGCCAGATGTCTGAGATCAGCTACAAACTCGCAGTGTTTAGCCAGACGTCTGAGATCAGCTACAAACTAACAGTGTTTAGCCAGATGTCTGAGATCAGCTACAAACTAACAGTGTTTAGCCAGATGTCTGAGATCAGCTACAAACTAACAGTGTTTAGCCAGATGTCTGAGATCAGCTACAAACTAACAGTGTTCAGCCAGATGTCTGAGATCAGTTACAAACTAACAGTGTTCAGCCAGACGTCTGAGAACAGCTACAAACTAACAGTGTTCAGCCAGACGTCTGAGATCAGCTACAAACTAACAGTGTTTAGCCAGATGTCTGAGATCAGTTACAAACTAACAGTGTTTAGCCAGATGTCTGAGATCAGTTACAAACTAACAGTGTTCAGCCAGACGTCTGAGATCAGCCACAAACTAACAGTGTTCAGCCAGACGTCTGAGATCAGCTACAAACTAACAGTGTTCAGCCAGATGTCTGAGATCAGCCACAAACTAACAGTGTTCAGCCAGACATCTGTGATCAGCTACAAACTAACAGTGTTCAGCCAGATGTCTGAGATCAGCTACAAACTAACAGTGTTCAGCCAGACATCTGTGATCAGCTACAAACTAACAGTGTTCAGCCAGATGTCTGAGATCAGCCACAAACTAACAGTGTTCAGCCAGACATCTGTGATCAGCTACAAACTAACAGTGTTCAGCCAGACGTCTGAGATCAGCTACAAACTAACAGTGTTCAGCCAGATGTCTGAGATCAGCTACAAACTAACAGTGTTCAGCCAGATGTCTGAGATCAGCCACAAACTAACAGTGTTCAGCCAGACATCTGTGATCAGCTACAAACTAACAGTGTTCAGCCAGACGTCTGAGATCAGCCACAAACTAACAGTGTTCAGCCAGACGTCTGAGATCAGCTACAAACTAACAGTGTTCAGCCAGATGTCTGAGATCAGCCACAAACTAACAGTGTTCAGCCAGACATCTGTGATCAGCTACAAACTAACAGTGTTCAGCCAGACGTCTGAGATCAGCTACAAACTAACAGTGTTCAGACAGACGTCTGAGATCAGCTACAAACTCGCAGTGTTTAGCCAGACGTCTGAGATCAGCTACAAACTAACAGTGTTCAGACAGACGTCTGAGATCAGCTACAAACTCGCAGTGTTTAGCCAGACGTCTGAGATCAGCTACAAACTCGCAGTGTTCAGCCAGACGTCTGAGATCAGCTACAAACGAACAGTGTTTAGCCAGATGTCTGAGATCAGCTACAAACTCGCAATGTTTAGCCAGACGTCTGAGATCAGCTACAAACGAACAGTGTTTAGCCAGATGTCTGAGATCAGCTACAAATTCGCAGTGTTTAGCCAGATGTCTGAGATCAGCGACAAACTCGCAGTGTTCACCCAGATGTCTGAGATCAGCTACAAACTCATCGTGTTCAGCCAGACGTCTGAGATCAGCTACAAACTCACAGTGTTTAGCCAGATGTCTGAGATCAGCTACAAACTCACAGTGTTTAGCCAGATGTCTGAGATCAGCTACAAACGAACAGTGTTTAGCCAGATGTCTGAGATCAGCTACAAACTCGCAATGTTTAGCCAGACGTCTGAGATCAGCTACAAACGAACAGTGTTTAGCCAGATGTCTGAGATCAGCTACAAACTCGCAGTGTTCACCCAGATGTCTGAGATCAGCTACAAACTCATCGTGTTCAGCCAGACGTCTGAGATCAGCTACAAACTCACAGTGTTTAGCCAGATGTCTGAGATCAGCTACAAACTCGCAGTGTTCACCCAGATGTCTGAGATCAGCGACAAACTCGCAGTGTTCACCCAGATGTCTGAGATCAGCTACAAACTCATCGTGTTCAGCCAGACGTCTGAGATCAGCTACAAACTCGCAGTGTTCACCCAGATGTCTGAGATCAGCTACAAACTAACAGTGTTCACCCAGATGTCTGAGATCAGCTACAAACTAACAGTGTTTAGCCAGATGTCTGAGATCAGCTACAAAGTCTCAATGTTTAGCCAGATGTCTTAGATCAGCGACAAACTCGCAGTGTTTAGCCAGACGTCTGAGATCAGCTACAAACTCGCAGTGTTCACCCAGATGTCTGAGATCAGCTACAAACTCGCAATGTTTAGCCAGATGTCTTCGATCAGCGACAAACTCGCAGTGTTTAGCCAGATGTCTGAGATCAGCTACAAACTCGCAATGTTTAGCCAGATGTCTTAGATCAGCTACAAACTCGCAATGTTTAGCCAGATGTCTTAGATCAGCTACAAACTCGCAGTGTTCACCCAGATGTCTGAGATCAGCTACAAACTCGCAATGTTTAGCCAGATGTCTTAGATCAGCGACAAACTCGCAGTGTTTAGCCAGATGTCTGAGATCAGCTACAAACTCGCAATGTTTAGCCAGATGTCTTAGATCAGCTACAAACTCGCAGTGTTCACCCAGATGTCTGAGATCAGCTACAAACTCGCAATGTTTAGCCAGATGTCTTAGATCAGCGACAAACTCGCAGTGTTTAGCCAGATGACTGAGATCAGCTACAAACTCACAGTGTTTAGCCAGACGTCTGAGATCAGCTACAAACTCACAGTGTTTAGCCAGATGTCTGAGATCAGCTACAAACTCGCAATGTTTAGCCAGATGTCTTAGATCAGCGACAAACTCGCAGTGTTCACCCAGATGTCTGAGATCAGCTACAAACTCATCGTGTTCAGCCAGACGTCTGAGATCAGCTGCAAACTCGCAATGTTTAGCCAGATGTCTTAGATCAGCGACAAACTCGCAGTGTTCACCCAGATGTCTGAGATCAGCTACAAACTCGCAGTGTTTAGCCAGATGTCTGAGATCAGCTACAAACTCATCGTGTTCAGCCAGATGACTGAGATCAGCTACAAACTCGCAGTGTTTAGCCAGATGTCTGAGATCAGCTACAAACTCGCAGTGTTTAGCCAGATGTCTGAGATCAGCTACAAACTCGCAATGTTTAGCCAGATGTCTGAGATCAGCTACAAACTCGCAATGTTTAGCCAGACGTCTGAGATCAGCTACAAACTCATCGTGTTCAGCCAGATGACTGAGATCAGCTACAAACTCGCAGTGTTCACCCAGATGTCTTAGATCAGCGACAAACTCGCAGTGTTTAGCCAGACGTCTGAGATCAGCTACAAACTCATCGTGTTCACCCAGATGTCTGAGATCAGCTACAAACTCATCGTGTTCAGCCAGACGTCTGAGATCAGCTACAAACTCATCGTGTTCAGCCAGACGTATGAGATCAGCTACAAACTCGCAGTGTTTAGCCAGACGTCTGAGATCAGCTACAAACTCGCAGTGTTTAGCCAGACGTCTGAGATCAGCTACAAACTCGCAGTGTTCACCCAGATGTCTGAGATCAGCTACAAACTCACAGTGTTTAGCCAGATGTCTGAGATCAGCTACAAACTCGCAGTGTTCACCCAGATGTCTGAGATCAGCTACAAACTCGCAGTGTTTAGCCAGATGTCTGAGATCAGCTACAAACTCACAGTGTTTAGCCAGATGTCTGAGATTTTTTTTTTTTTTTTTTTTTGTATACAAGATCGAGGCTCGTGAAGGAGCGAACATTTATCACACAGAAAGACAAACCGACAATCCGACACATAACCGACAAACCGACACATAAAACAAAAAGCATCGGGAGCGGTAGACAAGATGGGGAGAGAGGGGGAAGGACACAAACACAACATTTGAGAGCAGGAACCGAGAGACATGGAGACATCGAGAGATCTGTGGGAGGGAGAGGGCTTTGGGGGGGAGGCATGGGAAAGGGGGTGGGAGAGGCATAAAACATATGGACACTGCCAGGACTACCAGGAAAGAATTTGGAATTACAAACAAGGTGGATCTGGGGTGAATTAGTGGGGGTAGAAAAGATCAAGGTTTTGGATGGGGGAAGATAAGAGATGGTGGTGACCATATATCATGGTGACTGTTTTAAAGACCTGGAGGGAGGAGTGGGATTGAAGGGAGTGTGGGAGTTTGTTCCAGAGGCGGGAGAAAAGAGGAATGAAGGAGTGAAGGTGAGCACAGAGCCGAGATTTTGGCAGTTTAACCATCAGAGGGTTGCTGGCAGATCTTGTGCGACCTGTAGGAATATTTGGGGGACAGAGCACAGAGAGAGCTGGGGGAGCAAGGCCGGAGAGGAGTCGGTAGAAGACAGAAAGACCACCTACCTGCCTGCGGTGAGTGAGTGAAAGGTCCTCAGAGATAGCTTCATCGCGGGATATTCCAATGATTCTGAAAGCTTTGGTTTAACTCGCTCTTAGATCAGCGACAAACTCGCAGTGTTTAGCCAGACGTCTGAGATCAGCTACAAACTCGCAGTGTTTAGCCAGACATCACTCATCCCCTCTACAGATCACGCAGCCATCGCCCATGAGTTCAACAGAAGATAACTTCCAAAAATGTTTTTTCCCACAGGGATTTTATGATGAAGTAGCCACACCATTGCTGTCGAAGATACACCTGGAATACCCAGACAACATTGCTGTAAATGTAACAAGGTCTGAATTTGAAACTTATTTTGATGGTTCAGAGTTGGTGGTTGCTGGAAGAATCGTAAACAATTCCCTGGAATCGTTCAGCAGCAGCGTCACAGCCAAGGCCGTGAGTTGATCTCCAGAACATGCTAAACTTGGCACCATGACATTGTACATCTAATATCACTAATTTATATCATGTGTGGGTAAATATTCACATGTTATATTGTTGTACATCTAATATCACTAATTTATATCATGTGTGGGTAAATATTCACATGTTATATTATTGTACATCTAATATCACTCATTTATATCATGTGTGGGTAAATATTCACATGTTATATTATTGTACATCTAATATCACTAATTTATATCATGTGTTGGTAAATATTCACATGTTATATTATTGTTCATCTAATATCACTAATTTATATCATGTGTGGGTAAATATTCACATGTTATATTATTGTACATATAATATCACTAATTTATATCATGTGTTGGTAAATATTCACATGTTATATTATTGTTCATCTAATATCACTAATTTATATCATGTGTGGGTAAATATTCACATGTTATATTATTGTACATATAATATCACTAATTTATATGATGTGTTGGTAAATATTCACATGTTATATTATTGTACATCTAATATCACTAATTTATATCATGTGTGGGTAAATATTCACATGTTATATTATTGTACATCTAATATCACTAATTTATATCATGTGTGGGTAAATATTCACATGTTATATTATTGTACATATAATATCACTAATTTATATCATGTGTGGGTAAATATTCACATGTTATATTATTGTACATCTAATATCACTAATTTATATCATGTGTGGGTAAATATTCACATGTTATATTATTGTACATATAATATCACTAATTTAAATCATGTGTGGGTAAATATTCACATGTTATATTATTGTACATATAATATCACTAATTTATATGATGTGTTGGTAAATATTCACATGTTATATTATTGTACATCTAATATCACTAATTTATATCATGTGTGGGTAAATATTCACATGTTATATTATTGTACATATAATATCACTAATTTATATCATGTGTGGGTAAATATTCACATGTTATATTATTGTACATATAATATCACTAATTTATATGATGTGTTGGTAAATATTCACATGTTATATTATTGTACATCTAATATCACTAATTTATATCATGTGTGGGTAAATATTCACATGTTATATTATTGTACATCTAATATCACTAATTTATATCATGTGTGGGTAAATATTCACATGTTATATTATTGTACATATAATATCACTAATTTATATCATGTGTGGGTAAATATTCACATGTTATATTATTGTACATCTAATATCACTAATTTATATCATGTGTGGGTAAATATTCACATGTTATGTTATTGTGCATCTAATATCACTAATTTATATGATGTGTTGGTAAATATTCACATGTTATATTATTGTACATCTAATATCACTAATTTATATCATGTGTGGGTAAATATTCACATGTTATATTATTGTACATCTAATATCACTAATTTATATCATGTGTGGGTAAATATTCACATGTTATATTATTGTACATCTAATATCACTAATTTATATCATGTGTGGGTAAATATTCACATGTTATATTATTGTACATATAATATCACTAATTTATATCATGTGTGGGTAAATATTCACATGTTATATTATTGTACATCTAATATCACTAATTTATATCATGTGTGGGTAAATATTCACATGTTATGTTATTGTGCATCTAATATCACTAATTTATATCATGTGTGGGTAAATCTTCACATGCTATATTATTGTGCATCTAATAGCACTAATTTATATCATGTGTGGGTAAATCTTCACATGCTATATTATTGTGCATCTAATATCACTAATTTATATCATGTGTGGGTAAATCTTCACATGCTATATTATTGTGCATCTAATATCACTAATTTATATCATGTGTGGGTAAATATTCACATGTTATGTTATTGTGCATCTAATATCACTAATTTATATCATGTGTGGGTAAATCTTCACATGCTATATTATTGTGCATCTAATAGCACTAATTTATATCATGTGTGGGTAAATCTTCACATGCTATATTATTGTGCATCTAATATCACTAATTTATATCATGTGTGGGTAAATCTTCACATGCTATATTATTGTGCATCTAATATCACTAATTTATATCATGTGTGGGTAAATATTCACATGTTATATTATTGTACATCTAATATCACTAATTTATATCATGTGTGGGTAAATCTTCACATGCTATATTATTGTGCATCTAATATCACTAATTTATATCATGTGTGGGTAAGTATTCACATGTTATATTATTGTACATCTAATATCACTAATTTATATCATGTGTGGGTAAATATTCACATGTTATATTATTGTACATCTAATATCACTAATTTATATCATGTGTGGGTAAATATTCACATGTTATATTATTGTGCATCTAATATCACTAATTTATATCATGTGTGGGTAAATCTTCACATGCTATATTATTGTGCATCTAATATCACTAATTTATATCATGTGTGGGTAAGTATTCACATACTCGCTCCCCGTGTATCTAATGTCACTAATCTACCAATTCATTCATATTCAGGAACTCGGAGACCTCACTTTAATAGCAGATGTGGGTATCAATGATACTGAAGATCTTCTGGAGAAACAGCAATACATCTTTGGTGCATTTACTGAGCGCCTCTGGGCCTACCTCACCATTAAACAACTCCTCACCCAAAGGTGAGTATCCACAACGGAAAGTTTGGATAAGATTCTTGGATTATTGGGTCATTTACTTTGCATATTCCAATAGATCTTTATTTTGCTCCTTGTTCATTTCCTTTTACCTGTGTAAAGTGAGTACCCTTCCCATTTATTCGGACCCAATCATTTTGGAGCCTCAGTTCTCATCTTCGATTGGGAGGGTTCATGTTGTTGTTTCCTGGTCACAAAGGTGTCACAAAACAAAGGCATTTGATGCCGAATTCCATGTCGCATCCCAAGAAGTCACATTTTCTTTGTCCCCAGGATGATCGAACCCAACCCGGAGGTGAAACAAATACTCACAGACAGAGCTCTAAATATCTCTCTTAAGTATGGATTTGTGACTCCTCTCACATCAATGGTCATCACCAAACAGCAGCGAGTGAAGAAACAAGGTGAGCAGCATCATCCACTCATTGGACGAATTCTCTTGGACATTTATCACATCGCTTATAATTCCTGTACAAAGTTAAATATAATACCTGTGAACACCTGGACTGGGATGATACAAGGAGGACAGTTTATTGCTGGGTTGGGATTCAAACCCAGGTCAGACAGGTTACAGGTGAACGTACCTCTAGGCCAACCTGTCAGCCCATGAGGAGCTCATGATAAAGCGAATTCATCCCGAGGAGGGAATTGACTCGGACTTCAGGTGAGTTGATGTTCCAGAGTGGAAAGTTTCATCAAACTGGGACTTGTGGAATATTAATGGTGGAATAATAAAGTGAGGAAGTGGTTCTCGGTCATCGAACAGTCCACAGGTGGTCATGTACGTTCGATCTGGAGTGGTGAGGCAAATATGACAAGAAAGGTTTATGGTGCGTACCTTTATGGGTTAGTGATTATAATATAATATGGGATGGGTTTATGGTGGGTACCTTTATGGGTTAGTGATTATAATATGATCAGGGATGGGTTTATGGTGGATACCTTTATGGGTTAGTGATTATAATATGATCAGGGATGGGTTTATGGTGGGTACCTTTATGGGAAGGTGATTATAATATGATCAGGGATGGGTTTATGGTGGGTACCTTTATGGGTTAGTGATTATCATATAATCATTAGGAGGTCGATGAGGGAACATTTTGGTTTGGTGAACAGTATGATGTCAGTTGTAGGTTTTTTAGGAGCATTTAGGATCCCCCAAGGAGAATGCAGAAAAAGACAATCGTGCCCATCTTGGCTGTGCCATTCTCCATCCAAACACTCTAACCCACACATTTTTCTGCCATCACTAACACACAACACATGTTTTACAACGCAATACTGTGTTTTCTTTTCCTGACACTTCATTCTGTAAATATTTTGTAATATGTTCTTCATTTTGTAAATATTGTTGCGGATATGGCATTTGGCCTCCATATCCGCTTGTAAATGTTCCCCTATTTCCCCAACTATCCCCAATCCCCCATTCCCTAGTCCCATTGCCTGTAAATAACACTCTGTAGAACCGACCTTCCCCTTTTTCCCCCATTAAATGTCGTGCCCAGGTCCACCGCATCTCACGTAGACAACTTTCGGACATCTTGCTAGTTATTCTTAGTCTATGTCAGTTAAGGACTCGTTTCCATTAATTCTGACTCTTCGTTGCACCAGAATGTGATTGTATGGCACCAGTAGTGAGTTTAGGACCTCCCCATACCTCCTCCCATCTTCCCCATGAAACAACAACTACAACAACGGCGTGCGGGGAGTGTGCGTCCTCACATCGGCTTGGTTAGCCGCCATTGACCATGCGCTCCGACGGGGTTACCACGAAGGGGCTCACTGTCAGCTCCTCGTCAAGGGCGGAGCCCGGTAACCCCCCCGCACCCAATAAGAAGGGCGGACCGATTCCATCTGGGGCGGAGCTAACTAGCCGAGGGCGTGTCACTCCCCGCCGGATATACGCAGCGGCCTACCGGACGTGACGTCAGATGCGCCTCAGCCACGAAAGAGAACCAGACGCCACCTCCGAGGCTGTGAGACCTCCCGCATCTCTGGACCGGACCGGGTCGATTCTGTCCCTGAGCCAAGAGTGCACCTTGAGCCATCGACTACCCGCCTTCCTTGCCATCAATCCCCGTGTGAGTCAGTCTTGTCCCGTTTATCTGTCGTCTGTCGGGGCTAAGATAAGACCGTGTTTAAGTGCCCACCTTTCTATGCTGTCTCTCTTGTCTTTGTAATCTAACCTTCCGCAATATTATAACCTCCTCCGGAGGTCTTGAGAACCGTACCCCTTGTGTCGTTGCCTTAATCCCAGCCGTTGTGTCCTTTTCCTTCATTGATTTAGCGTAGCGCGACTCGGCCAAGGTTCGAGTATAATCGGGTAACTTGTGCGGACACGGCGGCCATTCCGCTCGGCCCAGCATAACATCAAAGTCGTGTCCGTAACAATTGGTGTCGAGGAGTGGAATTCGGACCTGGGACTAAATTTGTTAGGCCCAAATTTTGGAACACCAATTGTACCACTAGGGTAACAATTGGTGTTGGGAGGTAGAATTCGATCCGGAGCGCGTTTCCCACGCTCGAAATTATAACGGCGAAATTTGATTTTGTTTTACGAAAATAAAAACCCGAATTTTGAAAGTCGCGCTATGGCGGATCAAGACAGCTGGGTTCCGGTAGAGGAGAGTGAGGCAGGGTCGATCCAGGACCAAATTGAGGGACATGAGGGACAGGAGGAGAGCGAAGCAGTGAGGGCGGCAGGGTCGCAAAATAGCGTTGTCGCGCACGAGGTGGCCACGGCGTCCACGCCCGCGACCGTAGTAGCGCCACCGGTGGATTTGAACTTGTTTTTAATACAAATGAAGGCCCTTATGGCCCAGAATAGTGAGCAAATGAGGGCTGATAGTAAGCGATTGGGTGAGCGATTGGAGGGCCAAATAGGGGTAATAAGGGACGAAGCGAGGGCTCAGAGTGAGCAATTGGGGGTAATGGGAAACCAAATGGGGGTAATGAGGGACGAAGCGAGGGGTACCGGTGAGGGGTTAGACAACGGGATAAAAGAGGTGAAAAATGGGTTAATGGGGGTAGAAAATAGAATGGCTGCCCAGAAGAATCAGATAGAGGGAGTGAAAAATGGGTTAGAGGGGTTAGAAAACAGGATGGAAGGCAAATTGAGGGACATGAGGGACCAAGCGGAAAGGGAAGTTAACCAAATGGGGCAGCAGATAGAGGGGGTCAGAATGGGGGTAGAAACCAAACTGGATGCTCACAGGGAGGAAATGGAGCAGATGAGGGTGGCATCTGGGCAGGAGATGCAAGTGATGGGAGAAGAGATCAGAAGAGGTGTGAGTGAGGAGGTCGGAGGAGTGCGCGAGGAGGTGAGGCACTGTAAGGAGCACATGGAGAAGGAGGTGAGAAAGGGGACTGTAAAATTGCAAGGGGGCATAGAGGACCTGACGCAGGAGGTGGAACAGCTGACGGAGGGACAAAAAGAACTAACGGACCAGGTAAAGAAGAACACAGCGGTAATAGGAGGGTTAAAAGCGACACAAAATGACCTAAAAAATGACTTGGTAGCGACGAAGAGGGAATGTCAGATGGTACGTGAGGGACTGACAGCGAGGTTGGACGAGGTGATAGAGGTAATGGAGACGAAGGACCGGCAGGTGAGGACGCACATGGAAACGGTCAAGGTAGCCTTGGAGGACGAGCTTGAGGAGACGTACCGGGGAATAAAGGAGGTGAAGCAGAAATTAGAAGAAGTGGAAGAAGGGGTGAGCGAAATTAAGAAGCGACGGAGAGAGGATAAGAAAGAGATAAAAGAGGAGATAAAAGAATTGGTCCAAAGTCTGTGTTTGGATCGTGATGATGTGCTCATTAACCGGATGAGGGATTCGCAGGTGATGGAGGAGAAGCTAAGAGGAAGAGGACCCGGTGTAAGTGGTGACCAATATGGTCGTGCGTATGATGCGCCAGGGGATTTAAGAAGCTTGGGGGTCGAGATGGACCCGGGTGTTCGTGAGAGGCCGTGGGTGAAGTGTGCGACAGGTCTGGTGTGCGAAAAAGGAGGTGTGCGAGAAAGTCCGACTCTGGGGTGTGTGAGGAAAAAGTGCGTGCCAAGGAGTGAGGGTGCTGGCGAGAATGAGTCGGTCGTAGCGCGTGTGCGAGGGAGCACATGGAAGCGCGGTGTGGTAAGTGTTACAGAGGGTGTGACGGGAGAGTGTGCGCAAGAGTGTGCGCGAGAAAGGTGTGTGACCGACGGGTGCATGGGGAAAGAGTGCGCTGTCAAAGTCAAGGAAGAATGCACACCTGTGGTGAGTGTTACAGAGGGTGTAACGGGAGAGTGTGCGCGAGAAAGGTGTGTGACGGACAGGTGCATGAGGAAAGAGTGCGCTGTCAAGAGTAAGGGTGAGTGCGCTGTCAAGAATGGAGGTGAGAGTAGTGAGAGTGACAAGGAGAGTGAGATGGTTGTGACAGGTGAGCGAGGATGTACACCTGGGATGGAAGGATGCACACCTGGAATGGTAGAGCGTGAGTGGGAATGCACGCTGGAGTTGGTGGTGAGGCACGTGGTTGGGTGTGCGAATGAGAGCACACCTGTGATTGTCACAGAGGAGGTGACAGAGGAGGGGGCGCGAAGAGGTGTGTTGGTGAGGTGTGCGACCAACGAATGTGTGCCAAAGTGTTCGGTGGTCAGGTGTGTGACCAAGGCTGTGAGTGGAATGGGTGTACCTGGGTGTGTAAGGAAAGGTACGAGGAGCATGGAAACGGCTGGATGTGTGAGCAAGGAACGGGCTGCGGGGTGTAAGCGTCCAGGTGAAGCATCGACGGTAACCGGTTTAGAGGTTAGAGCGACTTTTAGCCGAATCGGGCCCTCGGTGCGTGCTGGGCCTCGCTTTGAACGGCCGCGTCCGTGCTCCACTAGGCGGAGCGGGCAGCCCGATAGAAAGGGTCGTCATGGCGACCACTTTTTGTTGAGGCATTCCGGCAGGTCGAGATCGGGACATTGGATGGCTCCACGCCGAGATGGTGCGTGGGATCTCGGCCCGGGTAAGCCCCCGTCCCTGCACCGAGTGCCGGACGCATCCAGCCGCTGGCACAGAACAACCCGCATTCATGGCTTGGCTTTACGAAGCCGGGCTTTGGACAGGAATTGGCGCACCGAGAGGCATTAGTGAGTAGACTGGGTGATGAGGTCAGTGTTTTGGACCCAAAATTAGAGAAAAACAAAATTTGATGATTGGCAAGGGATTGGCAGTAGTGATTGGCAGATGATGGGTAGTGATTGGCAAATTTTTAATTTGTTGAAATTTGATGTGCAAAATTGGTAGTGAGCGATGGGCCCGGTGGGTAAGGCTGGCATCCCTGCCGCCCTTCCCATGTGGGGCAAAGGAGCAATAGCTTATGGGGTGTGTGGCAGTGAAAACTAGCCCGGGTGGGTTAGGATATTGATAGGGATCTAGCGAAGATGACATTAGGTAACGTTAAGGTTAGTTAGTGACTGATACCTGTAGTGGGGACGCAGGTAGATTAGTGTGGATTATAATGACGAGGGAGCGCAATAGTTAAAGGGACGACTGGGAAGCGCAAGTTTCAGAAGGGAGTAGTTAGCTGAGATGATGCCGTGTGTGTGAGAATTGAACAGGTGTGATTGCACAGGTGTGCAACTGGACAGGTGTGTGGAGCAGTGTATGAGTAGTGAGTGTGTGGATCAGCGCGAATGCGCTTGGGGAGAGAAGGGTGCAGGTGGCACCAGGTGTGAGAGCACAGGTGTGCAGGTACAGATGTGTGGAGAGAGTTGGAGTAAGTGGTACGGAGTGGTGTGCATGGTGCGAAGGTGTGGATGGGGGAAGAGTGGACCCCTTTCACGAGTACCCGGGGCGGGTAGTGTAAGTGTTAGGTAGAGGGTATAGGTAAATTGTGGTTGGATATTGGCATTTGTGGTGCGGTTGCAGAATGGTATTGTGGATGGGTGCATTAGTGTTGTGGAAATGGCTGGGCGTGTAGCCTGTTAGTGTGTGTAGTTGGTTGGGCACTCCACCACTGTGAGGATGTCGGCCAGGTGAGGCCGCAGGTGGGCTCTGGGAGCCGTTAGTGTCAGTGGGGCCCGAGGATCCGGAGGATGGACCCGGGTAGCCCAGTGCCAGAGAGGGCACCGAGTGGGGAGAGCGCCAGAGGGCCTTCCCCAGGTAGTTAGGTTAGGGTGAGGAGCAGGTAAGCTCGGAGGCAACTGCAGTGGTGGAGGTGTGCAGGTGGGTAGACCCACTGGGAGAGGTACACGCCACAGCCCAGAAATTGTGCGAGGGCACCGGGAGATGAATCGGGGGAGTGAGACCCCAAATTGAAAAGCACCACAATTTGGTCAATGGGAATTGGTTTTTAGAACCCATAGTGTAAGAGGGCCAATGGTTTGGCCGGAGAAAGACCCCGGGTAGTGTAAAGTTGTTAAAGTCACTTAGGAAATAGTTAGGATTGATGAACCTGTCGCACCATACGCAGCCACTTGCCTGTGGTGATGATGATGACTCCACACCTGTGTTTTCTTTGTTCTGTTGCAGGAAATGAGAATTGCTGTGAGGATTTGTGAGACGCATCACGACGTGGATGAGACATTGGGGTGATTCCATCTCTCCCTCCTTAGGAGGGACTGATGATGAATTGGTGATGACAAATTATGATGTTGAGTTGGAAATGGCAAATTTTGATGAAAGTTGAAAATGGCAAATTTGATTGGTTAGGAGGGAGAGAAGACGAATTTGGTTTATGGGAGGAACGGGGAAGACAGTAGGGACGTTTGTTGATTTGTAAAGTAGATGTTTATGGGTAGTGTTGTGTTTTGTGGATACAGTAAGGGGTAAGGGAGGGGCCATGTAGGTTACCTGGTGGGGGGGGGGGGCGTACGGTAGGAATGTACCTGTCTCACCTGGTTCCCATGTGCCCCCAGTGTGCATCATCTTACATTGTGTGCACTTTTGCGCCCTTACCACCTTACTCACTTGTCTTTTTCTTTTGTCTCCCACCTCCGAGGATCTGGCTTTGGGGCAGAGAGAGAGGAGAGAGAGGTGCTGGCTCCGCAGTTGTGGGCCTGCACTTTCGCTGCTTGCTGCCTGGATCGATACACCATATGGACCGCAATTTTGGTGGCCACCCACAATGGACCGCAGTTCTTTTGCGGCCAAGCACCACCCGTGGATGGACCTATGGGTCAACGTGGCACCTATGCCATACAGGTGAACCACTTATAGTTGGCCCCCTGACGGCCACAATAAAGAAATGGACGCGGTTGGCGCCTTTCTTTATTTTTGAAAGCAGTAAGAAGGCCAAGTGCACCACACGAAGGCAAGACCAGCGGCAGACCATCGGCCGGCTGCGACACCACACCGTGATTTATAGACACTTTATTGGTGCACCGGATGGTGCTGACTGTACATGATGGGGTGGTGCTTTTGGTGCTTGGAAGGGGTGCTCTGCACGTTATTAAAGGCCGTAAGGCCACAGAGCACTCGTGGGTTGGTGTATCGATGCTGGCATGCGTGCTCTCTCTATGCATAACATCTGCATGTGTTCCTCCAAAAACAGGTCCTGGATCGTAGTGTAAATATCAGCGTAGTCTTGTAAATAATGCTCCCTACCGGCTGTATGTTTAGTTTGCGAATTCTTTCCGCGATTCGGTTATCCTGTGGGCGTGTTTCTGTGAGGAGAAGGGTGCAACGTCGCAGGGGGACATATTTACTCATTTGTGAATATCTGTAAAACTGTCGCACTCAGGGTAGAGTTAATAGTAGAGGGAACTACATCTGAGTGCCACACTAAAATAGGTAAAAATTTATCGGGTCGGGACGCCCCGAGGGTAGAGAAGGGTGCAATGTTGCGGATATGGCATTTGGCCTCCATATCCGCTTGTAAATGTTCCCCTATTTCCCCAATACTCCCCAACTATCCCCAATCCCCCATTCCCTAGTCCCATTGCCTGTAAATAACACTCTGTAGAACCGACCTTCCCCTTTTTCCCCCATTAAATGTCGTGCCCAGGTCCACCGCATCTCACGTAGACAACTTTCGGACATCTTGCTAGTTATTATTAGTCTATGTCAGTTAAGGACTCGTTTCCATTAATTCTGACTCTTCGTTGCACCAGAATGTGATTGTATGGCACCAGTAGTGAGTTTAGGACCTCCCCATACCTCCTCCCATCTTCCCCATGAAACAACAACTACAACAACGGCGTGCGGGGAGTGTGCGTCCTCACATCAGCTTGGTTAGCCGCCATTGACCATGCGCTCCGACGGGGTTACCACGAAAGGGCTCACTGTCAGCTCCTCGTCAAGGGCGGAGCCCGGTAACCCCCCCGCACCCAATAAGAAGGGCGGACCGATTCCATCTGGGGCGGAGCTAACTAGCCGAGGGCGTGTCACTCCCCGCCGGATATACGCAGCGGCCTACCGGACGTGACGTCAGATGCGCCTCAGCCACGAAAGAGAACCAGACGCCACCTCCGAGGCTGTGAGACCTCCCGCATCTCTGGACCGGACCGGGTCGATTCTGTCCCTGAGCCAAGAGTGCACCTTGAGCCATCGACTACCCGCCTTCCTTGCCATCAATCCCCGTGTGAGTCAGTCTTGTCCCGTTTATCTGTCGTCTGTCGGGGCTAAGATAAGACCGTGTTTAAGTGCCCACCTTTCTATGCTGTCTCTCTTGTCTTTGTAATCTAACCTTCCGCAATATTATAACCTCCTCCGGAGGTCTTGAGAACCGTACCCCTTGTGTCGTTGCCTTAATCCCAGCCGTTGTGTCCTTTTCCTTCATTGATTTAGCGTAGCGCGACTCGGCCAAGGTTCAAGTATAATCGGGTAACTTGTGCGGACACGGCGGCCATTCCGCTCGGCCCAGCATAACATCAAAGTCGTGTCCGTAACAATATGTTTGTAATATGTTCTTCATTTTGGAATACGTTCGGAGCATATCTATATGCTTCATTATGTAAATATGTTCGTAATATGTTGTTCATTTTGTAATGTGTTCAGAGCATATCTATATTGTTATGTCGGTAGGGTAGTGATATGTAGAGCCAGAAAGATCTGTGGAGGTAACGTGCTTCGTCTGTCGCGGTAAGGAATCTACCTTGTAATAAGTTTCATGTTTAGGCGTTTTGTCGGGTAAGAGTATATTTGTGAACATACCAGGATGTTCGTGTGATAAATAGAGTTAGGGATTAAAGAGTAACGCCTCTGTGTGTCTCACCATGTAGTCAAACCGTAGTCCCTTTTGGCACTGCACCCATTTAGACACTTAGTTGGGATCTCCTTAGTGCAACATTAAATGACTCCCTTCCCTGACAGTGACTTCGGAAGGAACAGGCAAATAAACCAGGCTGGGGCACCGCCGATGGGCGCCGCCGCCAGTTACACCTCCGACAGGCCTAGCCACATCGAGTGCCACACGCTATCACCACGCTACACGCTACGTGCTATCACCACGCTACATGCTACGAGCTATCGCCATGCTACGGTCCTGTGATTGGTCGGCGCACTAGGCGCGAACCTCCAGCCAACGGGTGCGAGAGGCGTGAAGCTGGAAGGTTAGGTGGAAGTCACTGGTTGGGAGCACGCCAAGGCTGACGTCACTGAAAAGGTTATTTAAGGGAGCGCCGAACGCCATTTTCTCTCTGTCTCTCTGGCTCTTCTCTCTTCTTCGTCCTACGCAGCTCTTGCATCTCTGGCAGCTCGCTTGAAGCTCTCTTGCGGTTCGTGCTCTTGTTTGCGCAGCTAGCCCTTTTGGACATCCGGCGCTTCATCTTGCACAGCCCGAGTTGAGTTGAGTCATAGCCCGAGTGGAGTTCGCTTGCTTCTTGCACGCTTGCTTCGGGAGAGCTGACTGGGACGTGGCAGGCCGATCGTGTGTGAAGATCGACCTCGTGGTGCTTGGAGCGGTGCTTGCGCTTGGAGCGGTGCTCGGTGCTGTGGTGCTGGAGCGAGGGACCTCGTGGGTGCATCGGGGCCGAACGGAGCCGTGTTGGACGGCAGCCAAAGACAAGACGACAGGACCAGATAAGGCCATTACCCATTTCCCCCAAACATAACGAACGTGTTATTTTCAGTAATTCTCCCCTCGTCTCGTTTCTGAAGTCTGGTGTGTGGGATCCCAATGTAGTTGCTTTATTTGATTACCGTCGCGTTTCATTGTTTTGGGTTCCGTGAAATAAACATGTTTATTTTTGTACATTTGAAATCTTGGTTGTCGAGTACACTAACTTCCCCGCAGCTGCCGTCGGTTGACCAAGGTAAGTGCTTTTGCCGCAGCCTTCCATTTTCCTTCTTCCTCCCGTGCGACCATAGTAAATCCGTGTTTGGTTATCGCCTCAAATAAATCCGTTCAGGTCTCTGGTGTTAACCGGAGTCGCACGACAACATGCTTCATCCTGTAAATATGTTTGTAATCTGTTCTTTATTCTGTAAATATGTTTGTAATATGTTCTTCATTCTGTAAATATGTTTGTAATGTGTTCTTCATTCTGTAAATATGTTTGTAATATGTTCTTCATTCTGTAAATATGTTTGTAATATGTTCTTCATTCTGTAAATATGTTTGTAATATGTTCTTCATTTTGTAAATATGTTTCTAATATGTTCTTCATTCTGTAAATATGTTTGTAATATGTTCTTCATGCTGTAAATATGTTTGTAATATGTTCTTCCTTTTGTAATGTGTTTGGAGCATATCTGTACGCTTCATTCTGTAAATATGTTTGTAATCTGTTCTTTATTCTGTAAATATGTTTGTAATATGTTCTTCATTCTGTAAATATGTTTGTAATATGTTCTTCATTCTGTAAATATGTTTACAAAATGAAGAACATATTGCAATGTGTTTGGAGCATATCTGTGCACTTCATTCTGTAAATATGTTTGTAATCTGTTCTTTATTCTGTAAATATGTTTGTAATATGTTCGTCATTCTGTAAATATGTTTGTAATATGTTCTTCATTCTGTAAATATGTTTGTAATATGTTCTTCATTCTGTAAATATGTTTGTAATATGTTCTTCATTCTGTAAATATGTGTGTAATATGTTCTTCATTCTGTAAATATGTTTGTAATATGTTCTTCATTCTGTAAATATGTTTGTAATATGTTCTTCATTCTGTAAATATGTTTGTAATATGTTCTTCATTCTGTAAATATGTTTGTAATATGTTCTTCATTCTGTAAATATGTTTGTAATCTGTTCTTTATTCTGTAAATATGTTTGCAATATGTTTTTCATTCTGTAAATATGTTTGTAATATGTTCTTCATTCCGTAAATATGTTTCTAATATGTTCTTCATTCTGTAAATATGTTTGTAATATGTTCTTCATTTTGTAAATATGTTTGTAATATGTTCTTCATTCTGTAAATATGTTTGTAATATGTTCTTCATTCTGTAAATATGTTTGTAATATGTTCTTCATTCTGTAAATATGTTTGTAATCTGTTCTTTATTCTGTAAATATGTTTGTAATATGTTCGTCATTCTGTAAATATGTTTGTAATATGTTCTTCATTCTGTAAATATGTTTGTAATATGTTCTTCATTCTGTAAATATGTTTGTAATATGTTCTTCATTCTGTAAATATGTGTGTAATATGTTCTTCATTCTGTAAATATGTTTGTAATATGTTCTTCATTCTGTAAATATGTTTGTAATATGTTCTTCATTCTGTAAATATGTTTGTAATATGTTCTTTATTCTGTAAATATGTTTGTAATATGTTCTTCATTCTGTAAATATGTTTGTAATCTGTTCTTTATTCTGTAAATATGTTTGCAATATGTTTTTCATTCTGTAAATATGTTTGTAATATGTTCTTCATTCCGTAAATATGTTTCTAATATGTTCTTCATTCTGTAAATATGTTTGTAATATGTTCTTCATTTTGTAAATATGTTTGTAATATGTTCTTCATTCTGTAAATATGTTTGTAATATGTTCTTCATTCTGTAAATATGTTTGCAATCTGTTCTTCATTCTGTAAATATGTTTGTAATATGTTCTTCATTCTGTAAATATGTTTGTAATATGTTCTTCATTCTGTAAATATGTTTGTAATCTGTTCTTTATTCTGTAAATATGTTTGTAATCTGTTCTTTATTCTGTAAATATGTTTGTAATATGTTCTTCATTCTGTAAATATGTTTGTAATATGTTCGTCATTCTGTAAATATGTTTGTAATATGTTCTTCATTCTGTAAATATGTTTGTAATATGTTCTTCATTCTGTAAATATGTTTGTAATATGTTCTTCATTCTGTAAATATGTTTGTAATATGTTCTTCATTCTATAAATATGTTTGTAATCTGTTCTTTATTCTGTAAATATGTTTGCAATATGTTTTTCATTCTGTAAATATGTTTGTAATATGTTCTTCATTCTGTAAATATGTTTGTAATATGTTCTTCATTCTGTAAATATGTTTGTAATATGTTCTTCATTCTGTAAATATGTTTGTAATATGTTCTTCATTCTGTAAATATGTTTGTAATATGTTCGTCATTCTGTAAATATGTTTGTAATATGTTCTTCATTCTGTAAATATGTTTGTAATATGTTCTTCCTTTTGTAATGTGTTTGGAGCATATCTGTACGCTTCATTCTGTAAATATGTTTGTAATCTGTTCTTTATTCTGTAAATATGTTTGTAATATGTTCTTCATTCTGTAAATATGTTTGTGATATGTTCTTCATTCTGTAAATATTGTAACGAATTTGAGAAGTGTAACGGTTTTTGAGAAGTGTAACAATTTTGGAGAAAGTGTAACGAATGTGAAAAGTATGGTTTTGTTGTGTGTAACACCCTCGTAATGTAAATAATGGTCGCAGCCGTCCTCCTAGTTAATTCCATGAAACTTACACACAGGCCACGATATATCTTTTTAAATAGTTTATTTCCTTATTCCATGTAGGCTAAATATGTGTTTCCCACTAGATTGACTGCATTGTATCAAACGAAATAAGCGTAGGCCCCTTTCAATTTCCCCAATCATCTCCGCTCTCCAAAGTTCCTTTCAAAAGCGGTGCGAGTGGTGTTCAATCCCGCAAGCCGCCATTGCCCATGTGCTCATCTCGGAGAAGAGGGGGGTAGGAGCCGCCAACTCACAGGCGTGGCACGTCGTCATGATCAAAGGAGGAATCGGACAGCCCTAACAGCCAACCAGCACCGCGGTTAGTGACCCGGTAGGCGTGCCCTCGCAGCCGGCGGCTTGATTCCGCCCCAAGTAATAAAAGCGACTGGAAGGGACTGCTTCGGGAGATGACATGAGAGAGGACATGAGAGATGAGCTGTGAGCTGTGAGCTGTGAGCTGTGAGATGAGAGACGCTCCAAACCAAAAAGGAGAGATACTTGGAGAGGAAACCAGCTTTGAAGAGACGCGCTGAGAGGAGGGAGACGGCTCCACCAGAAGGAGAGGAGCAGGTGTGACCGAGCCAGCGCGTGACGTCTACAGCATCGGCAGCGTCGACGCGACGGAGGGTTTTCCCGCCAAAAACGCGAAGAATTGGGAGCTGCTACCTCCAGCCCTGCCGGTTGCAGGGACCTGACCCTGCCTCCCTCTCCAGCAACCCACCTCCGCCAATCCTGCCTGCAATTTCCCCCATGTAAGTGTGAACGTCGTCTGTCTTCAATGTTGTCCTGGGATTAAGTAAATTGAATAGTATAAGTTAACGATTCACTGTGTGACTGCTTCTTCCATCCATTGCTTGTAAATAATTTTGGTCGCTCCTTCTTTTTGCTTGTGTGTGTATAATAAATCTGTTCTTCCTCCGTACTCTGTCTTCTTCTCTTTTCCTTCTCTTTCGGTCGCTTTAGAGGTTTCCCGATTGAATATCTGTGGTGCGATCTGGTCAACGTTGGGGGAGTCGGGCCAATTGGGGATCCTGTAACGGTCGCGGTTGGACCATCCGCTCGGCCCATCATAACATCTAAACCGCGATCCGTAACAATTGGTGTCTGGGAGTGGGATTCGAGGCCCGAACCAAATTTTTAAAAGGTGTAGAAAAAAAAAATTTTTGGGTCAAAATTACGAGCTGCCGAAATTTTGTTTAATAAAACCCGAATTTTGAGATCGCGCCATGGCCAATCAAGGCGATCGGATGTCGGTGGGGGAGATAGACGGGTTAGGGGTAACCCAGGACTTAGGGGAAGAAAGGGAGGAGGAGAGCAATGAGGAGGCGGTTGAGGGGGTATCAGGCGCACAAAATGGCGTCCTCGCGCACGAGGTTACGGGCGCGCAAAATGGCGCCTCGCACATGGCCACGGCGACCGCGCCCGCGACCGTAACAGCGCCGCTGGTGGATTCGAACCTTTTTATGTTACAAATGGGGGCCCTTATGGAGAGGCTAGAATCAAAAATGGGGGTAATGGGGAACCGGATGGAGGCTCAGAATGAGCAATTGGGGGTAATGGGGAACCGGATGGAGGCTCAGAGTGAGCAAATTGAAGCAACAATAAACGGAATGAGGGCCGATAGGAAGGAAAGTGAGCAGAGGGACAGAGACCGCAAGTTGGGCGAAAGGGTCCCAGGGGTGCACGAGGAGGTAACGCGGGTCGAGAAGCGCCGGTTGAGCGAAGCGGAGGAAAGCACGGGTACAATGACAGGGGTAGAAATCACGACACGGGGTTTGGAAAAGCCGGCGACCGATGAGGTAGAGGGTGTTTTATTAAAGCCAGCGGTCGTCGAGGTGAGTAAAGAAAAAGCGGAAGTGGGCATTGAAATTGAAGAGATGACGGAGGTAGCCCGGGAATTGCAGGGAGAAATGGAAAATGTACAAAGTCCCTGCTCAAATCATGATGATGTACTCGCTAATCCAAATGGAAGTTTGCAGGTTTTGGTGCAGGGAGGAAGAAGAACCCCGAAGGTGAGACGTGCTGTGTATTGTGCAGGGAGATTTTGTCAGAGGATGTTTGGCGACAAAAGTATTTTCGCGCGCTTGGGATCGAGGAGGCATCCGGGCATTGGTGAAGGGTCCCGTGTGAGTGGAAATGGCACGCGTGGGAGGAAAAAGTGTGCGTCGGCGAGTGGGTGTGTTATAAAGTGTGGGAGTGAAACTGAGTGCGAGCGAGAATGCATGTCGGTGTGTACGGAGTGTGACACGAGGAGTGAGTTGGTGGTGGAGCGGGTGCGAGGATGCACGCATGGGATGAACGGCGAAGGTGTGCGAGAAAGCACACCTGAGTTGGTAGTAGCGTGAGAGTGGGAGAGCCCATCTGAGCGCGTTAGTGGGTGGATGCAAGAGTGCACGCCCATGGTGAGTGGTACGGAGTACGTACCGAGGGAGAGTGCGCAAGTCGGTGCGCGAGGTGTGTTAAAGGAGTGTGCGAACAGCATGTGTGCGCGAGAGGTGTGGTGTGTAACAGGGAGTACGTTGGTGGAATGTACGGACGGCGTTGGAACGCCGGGTTTTGTGAGGGTGAAAGGGGTAGCGTATGCGTGTGAGCATGCAAGTGAAGCATCGACGGTAACCGGGTTAGCGGTTAGGGCGACGGATAGCCGATGCGAGCACTCGGGGCGCGGGGTGCTTTGTTGGGTGCGAGGCCCGGCGCGGGTCGATGCTGCGTCGCTTCTCTTCGAAGCGTCGTTGCCGATTCGGGCTTGGCCCCGCCCCGCACGGTCGAGTCCGGGCTTTGTCGGGCGAGGCGACCGGTCCGGTTCAAGGGCGAGTGGGAGGAAGCGGAACGGTGCCCCCTCGTGGGGACGGGGTTCCGACCGAGGGAGATTGAGCCATCGGGCCCGGGACCGCAAGGTGCCGCGCCGAGATGGTGCGTGGAACCTCGGCCCAACCAAACCACCTCCCTTGAACCGAAAGCCGGACGGATTCAACCTGCAGGTGACCAAACCACCCGAATTCATTGCTCGGCTTTACGAACCGAGTTTAATGATGTCACGATGCACCGAGGCTAGGATATAGTGGACTGTGATGATAGTGATAGTGATAGTGATCGTGATTTGATACGAAATTTATAATAGTGGGTAGAATTGGCAGTAAATGGAAAAATTTTGAATTGGTTGGAATTTGGACGAGCAAAATTGATAGTGGGACCTCCCCGATGTGGTGGGATGGCAACTCTGTCATCCCTCACAAACGGGTGGGGCAAATGCGCTATAGATTATGGGGTTTATGGCAGTGAAAACTAGCCCGGGTGGGTTAGGATATCGTGTGTAGGGCCCTAGAAGATGACATTAGGTGACGTTAAGGTTAGTTAGTGACAAGGATACCTGTAGTGGGGACGCAGGTAGATTAGCGTGGATGATAATGACGTGGGAGCGCAATAGTTTAAAGGGACGACTGGGAAGCGCAAGTTTCAGAGGGGAGTAGTTAGCTGAGATGATGCCGTGTGTTTGAGGATTGAACAGGTGTGATTGCACAGGTGTGCAACTGAACAGGTGGATGGAGCAGTGTATGAGTGAGTGAAGGTGATTGTGTATTGTGATGACCAAATGGTCCAGGAAGAAAGGAGGGTGCAGGTGGCACCAGGTGTGAGGGCACAGGTGTGCAACAACAGGTATGGAGGATGGTAGTGTGGAATAAATGGAGTATTGGAATGGATGGTCGTGGAGTGAGTATGGTGGAAATTGTGGAGTGGAGTGGATGGTGCGAAGGTGTGAATGGGGGAAGAGTGGACCCCCATCACGAATACCCGGGGCGGGTAGTGTAAGTGTTAGGTAGAGGGTATAGGTAAATTGTGGTTGGATATTGGCATCTGTGGTGCGGGCGAAAGAATGGTCTTTGGATGGGTGCATTAGTGTTGTGGAAATGGCTGGGCGTGTAGCCTGTTAGTGTGTGTAGTTGGTTTGGGCACTCCACCACTGTGAGGATGTCGGCCAGGTGAGGCCGCAGGTGGGCTCTGGGAGCCGGTAGTTGTTGTGGATGGGGCCCGAGGATCCGGAGGACGGACCCGGGTAGCCCAGTGCCAGAGGGCACCAAGGGGTGACAGAACCAGGAGGGGTCTTCCCCAGTTAGTTAGGTTAGGGTGAGGAGCTAGGTAAGCTCGGGTGGCACCTGCAGTGGTGGAGGTGTGCAGTTGGGTAGACCTGCTGGGAGAGCTACACGTCGCAGCCCAGAAATTGTGCGAGGGCACCGGGAGATGAATCGGGGGAGTGAGACCCCAAATTGAGAAGCACCACAGTTTGGTCAATGGGAATTGGTTTTTAGAACCCATAGTGTAAGTTGGCCAATGGATTGGCAGGGAGACCCCGGGTAGTGTAAAGAGTGTTACGGTCATTTAGAGGATAGTTAGGATTGGAGTCTCCTCGCACCATCTGCATCCACTCACCTGAGATGAGGTAACTCCACACCATGCCATGTTTTATTATTTTTTCATTAATGCAAATGTTTTGGATTGTGAGACGCATCATGACGTGGGTGTGACATTGTGCTTGATGTTCCATCTCTTCCTCCTTATGAGGATTGATGACGAATTGGGTGATGTCAAATTTTGGGATAGTGGGATTGTGGAGACGAATTTGGTAGGGGAAATAAGGGGAAGACGTGACAGTAGCGACGGATTTGTAAAGGTGTAAATTGTTGTAAATATGGGGTAAGGGCAAGGGTAGTGTAGGTGACAGGGGGGTGACGTACGGTAGGGACGAGTTTTTCTCACTTCGCTCTCCGTACGCACTTCACCCTGCATTGCCTTTATTGACGTGTACCCTTGTGACCTTACCCCTCGCTCATTTGTCTTCCCCCCTTTTGTCTCCCACTTGAGGACCTGTGCGCCATTGGGTGCCGAGGGGAGCGTGCGTGAGATGGCCATTGTGCACACGAGATCCTCAGAACCAGCATGCATTGCGTTGATGTACCACTTTATGGACAGCTGATCTGCGGCCAAGTACCACTTGATGGACCCCAGGTTCTGGGGCAGGGCACCTCTGGTGGAGACCGGCCATAGTGGCCAGGGAATCTTGCTTGCGGACCTCGGTAAGGTGGCACCTATGCGAAACAGGTGGACCACCCTTAGTTGGCCCCTGAGGCCCTAAATAAAAACGAACACAAGTTGTGCTTTTTATTATTTCCAAGTAGGCCGCATGAAGCCAGAAGACGTCGGGAAGAACATCGGCCCAGCAGAGAAAGAGAAGACCACCACCAGTTGTTTTGTTGTGTTTATTATGAACCGTGGTGACTGTGCACTGAGTGGTGCTTTTGGTGCTTTTGGTGCTTTGTGGTGCTTTTGGTGCTTTGTGGTGCTTTTGGTGCTTTTGGGTGCTTTGGTGGTATTGGTACTGGTGCATCGATGCAATGCGTGCTGTCTCCTCCCTCCCAACAGGAATTTCTTTTTCTTGTTCCCTAAAAAGAAAAAAAAAACACAGGTCCTGGGTTGCGTTGTAAATAAGAAATAACGTCACTGTAAATAATGCTCCCCACCGTAAATGTATAGTTTGAGAACAATTCCGTAATTCGGTTATCCTGTGGGCTTGAGTCTGTTAGACAGGGTGCAATGCAATAGGGGGACATACTTATTTGTGTTTTAAGATTGTCACACTCAGGGTCAGGTTAATTGTAGAGGGAATTACACCTACGTGTCACACTAAGTTAAAGTTTTGTAGGCCCGAGAAAGGCCTGAAGAAAGGAGGGTGCAGTGTAACGAATTTGAGAAGTGTAACGGTTTTTGAGAAGTGTAACAATTTTGGAGAAAGTGTAACGAATGTGAAAAGTATGGTTTTGTTGTGTGTAACACCCTCGTAATGTAAATAATGGTCGCAGCCGTCCTCCTAGTTAATTCCATGAAACTTACACACAGGCCACGATATATCTTTTTAAATAGTTTATTTCCTTATTCCATGTAGGCTAAATATGTGTTTCCCACTAGATTGACTGCATTGTATCAAACGAAATAAGCGTAGGCCCCTTTCAATTTCCCCAATCATCTCCGCTCTCCAAAGTTCCTTTCAAAAGCGGTGCGAGTGGTGTTCAATCCCGCAAGCCGCCATTGCCCATGTGCTCATCTCGGAGAAGAGGGGGGTAGGAGCCGCCAACTCACAGGCGTGGCACGTCGTCATGATCAAAGGAGGAATCGGACAGCCCTAACAGCCAACCAGCACCGCGGTTAGCGACCCGGTAGGTGTGCCCTCGCAGCCGGCGGCTTGATTCCGCCCCAAGTAATAAAAGCGACTGGAAGGGACTGCTTCGGGAGATGACATGAGAGAGGACATGAGAGATGAGCTGTGAGCTGTGAGCTGTGAGCTGTGAGATGAGAGACGCTCCAAACCAAAAAGGAGAGATACTTGGAGAGGAAACCAGCTTTGAAGAGACGCGCTGAGAGGAGGGAGACGGCTCCACCAGAAGGAGAGGAGCAGGTGTGACCGAGCCAGCGCGTGACGTCTACAGCATCGGCAGCATCGACACGACCGAGGGTTTTCCCGCCAAAAACGCGAAGAATTGGGAGCTGCTACCTCCAGCCCTGCCGGTTGCAGGGACCTGACCCTGCCTCCCTCTCCAGCAACCCACCTCCGCCAATCCTGCCTGCAATTTCCCCCGTGTAAGTGTGAACGTCGTCTGTCTTGAATGTTGTCCTGGGGTTAAGTAAATTGAATAGTATAAGTTAACGATTCACTGTGTGACTGCTTCTTCCATCCATTGCTTGTAAATAATTTTGGTCGCTCCTTCTTTTTGCTTGTGTGTGTATAATAAATCTGTTCTTCCTCCGTACTCTGTCTTCTTCTCTTTTCCTTCTCTTTCGGTCGCTTTAGAGGTTTCCCGATTGAATATCTGTGGTGCGATCTGGTCAACGTTGGGGGAGTCGGGCCAATTGGGGATCCTGTAACGGTCGCGGTTGGACCATCCGCTCGGCCCATCATAACATCTAAACCGCGATCCGTAACAATATGTTTGTAATATGTTCTTCATTCTGTAAATATGTTTGTAATATGTTCTTCATTCTGTAAATATGTTTGTAATATGTTCTTCATTCTGTAAATATGTTCTTCATTCTGTAAATATGTTTGTAATATGTTCTTCATTCTGTAAATATGTTTGTGATATGTTCTTCATTCTGTAAATATGTTTTTAATATGTTCTTCATTTTGTAAATATGTTTGTAATCTGCTTTCTCTGCTTGTTTGTTCATGTAACAAAATTGGTCAAACAAGATATTCGACTTTGCATAGGCCCAACACTTTCACCATTGGTCCCCTTTTTGTTCTGCACCACTGAGGCTCATAGAAGAGTCAGGTACCGATAATGGGTAGTCAGGATCCGGTGGGTTTGAACCGATAATAGGGTAACGGGACAATTGCTGGATACAATAAAGGGAATGAACGTACATGAAAAGGGAGAGCGAGGAGGCGAGCACGTGGTATTTGAAGGGAGATGTTCCTCAACTTCACAATTGGCACTTCATCCAGAGATGTGACCATCAAATTAACATGTCATTCCACATTGATAAAACATGAGCTGTTGGTGTGGTAGCATTGGATGAAATGTTTCATCCTAACAATATATTCTTCCTGATTCTGACCCTTCCTGGATGTTACAGCTCCAGATGTCACCGCCAGAAAGGTTCCTCCAACAGAAGGGAAACGCAAGGTCACCGGAGGTACGTGATCCTCCATACTTGGCATCCCGAAGTTCCACACACCAAGTGCACTGTGGGAAATGTTTTGGGTCGTTATCATTGCTTCGTGGACCCGAAAGTTGAACGAATGATGTCCTGTTGAATGTCTGTGACCCTGAAATGTCCCACACCCTCCATCTTTAAAGTTCACCCCGTGGAATCGAAAACCTGGATCTCACGAGATTTCCGGCTGAAAACGTGAAGTGATTCTTTCTTGTTGTACCTGTTTAACTATTTGTTTACCTTATTATTTGTCATCGTAATTACCCCGCGCACGCAATGCAAAAGCGGGGTTAAGCAATCTGATCATGTCCGTCCGTCCGTGTGTTCACGTCTGTCCGATTGACAGGAAATTTTCACCATAGGTGCACCTCCACCTGGAGAATTTTTAATGCTAATTGTGACGTAATAGGCCACGTGGTTCGGCCGCCATCTTGGAAAAACCGAAAAAATTTGCACCTCTATCTTCGGAAGTGCTCAATAGAAAAAATTGAGACATGGCCCATTGTAAAGAACTCTCCATGGGGAATAACATCTATTAATGATGTCATTGGTGCGTCCATTATGACGTCATAATGCAACAAGTACAAAGCTTCATCTGATCAAGAAGAAATTTCTTGAGCGTCATCTTGGGATATATTTGTGGGAAAAAAATTTATGACGTCATCGGTCACGTGGTTCGGCCGCCATCTTGGAAAAACCGAAAATCTTTGCACCTCTATATCTCCTAAAGCGCTGCATAGAAAACATTGAGACATGGCTCATTGTAAAGAACTCTCCATGGAGAATAAAATATGTTAATGATGATGTCATAGGTGCCTCGATTATGACGTCATAATTCGGCAAGTGCAAAACTTCATCCGATGAAGATGAAATTTTTTGAGTATCATCGAGGAATAAATTGGTGGAGAAAAAAACATAATGATGACGTCATCGGTTACGTGGTTCGGCCGCCATATTTGTTTTAGCCTTAAAACACAAAGCCTTACAAACCACTGAAAACACGTCCTGGCGAGGGTCTGCAATCTCTGATTGCTCTTTCTTGTTTCATATATTTTGAAGTCCCGTCAATATTGCTTTTGTATTGTATTCAAAGTCAAGGCTCAAGCAAGAGCGAGAACATAGAACATGGAGCATAACGGAACAAGGAGAACATGATGGAAAGGGGGGAAGCACACCAACAGTAGTGTACAGGGACAACGGAGAGACACTTGGAGGCAAAATGTGCATGCGGAAGAAAGAGAGCATTGGGAGATTGGGAGAGAGGAGGAGGACACATGGGGCAAACAAGCTGGACGCAAACACAGCCAGGGATGAAACTAGAGATGAAACCAGGGATTAAAGAAGAGGAATGGAAAACCAGGTATGAAACAGAAATGGAGCAAAGACAGAAAAAGGGTGAGGGAGAGGGGGGGTGGGCAGAACACAATGACCTATAAAGGAAGAGTGGGTTTGGTGAGGACTAATGGGGAAGAAAAGACCATGGGTATGGATGAGCGATGACCTGAGATGGTGTTGAGCTTGAAGCCCTGGAGGGGACAATGGGATTCAACAGATTGAGGAAACTGTTTCTACATGTGGAAAAAAAAAGAGGAACGAATGAGTGGAGGTGAGCAGTGAGTCTGGATTATGAGAGTTTCACCAGAAGGGGGTTGATGGTGAACCTCATGTGCAGTGCAGAAACCAGGGGTGGGGGAGCAGGTGACAAAGCATGGCAAGGACAGAGGGTATGCAAGACCAGAAAGGTACTAGAACACAGAGAGATCATAGACCTGTCATTGCTGCGAGAGCAACAGGCCCAAAGACTCCACTTCCTCGCGGAAGATACCAATGATCTCTAGATTAGCAGGTAATTGTATTTTTTTTTCTAATTTAGAAGAGTGTATTCTAAGGCCTAGTTATTTCAGCATCAAGTGGAGTGGAAAGTTTATTGGGACGATTGAAAAACAGGTCTTGGTTACTGGGTACCTGACTGACTTCACAGGTTGGCGAGGTCATGTTTTCTGGTATTCTCTCGAGGATGGAAAAGGTGATAGATGTCAACCGGTGGTGGGAAAAATATTGTAGGTAGAGAGTTTGCATTCTGTTGAGAGTTCGAGTTCAGGCAAACGTGGGTGTGAGAGGGGAGTACGGTGTGCTATCTGGGACTAACTACCGAGTGGGCGGACTGCATCAGAGAAACGGGAAACCTTCAAGGAGCAAATGTGTAGAGTGCAGAGTAGGTAAATGCCATTGAGGTAGAGGCAGGAAAAGACCAAGGTGCTTGAACAGGGAGGTACCGAGTTCGAATTGGGACAAAATTATGGGACTCGAGTCGGATGAAGGTGACTACGGAAGTAAACAGACTAGTTCAGGGAATAACTCGCCAATCCAAATGTGAGAAGGAGAAATGTGGAGAAATGTGGGCCCATTGAGGAATAGCACAGGTGATGAAAGTGAGATGTGCTGCAATCCCGGTGGGTACTTTAACCACTGAATTTCGAGGTCCTGGTTGACGTACTTGGGATTGTGGTGCTGTATGGGTATTCGAAAGGACTGAGTGGAATTTCTGGATTCTGAATACCTGTGTTATGAACCGGATCTCCCCGTGCTAGATTTCCATAGCGGATATCCCAGTGAGATAACAGGTACAATCCTATAACAACCGCTTAATGGGGTCACACAATGCATTCAGTCCCAAAGCGAATTCCATAAATGTCATTTTAATGCCAACCAACAATTTTCCTTAACAATGATCCCTTTCTCGACTTTATCTGGTTCCGTCTTGTCGTTTCCGACTTCTGATGATATTCATTTTCACTCCTCGCCTTTATATTCTCTCTTTTATTTAAGGCTTGGCCTCGATGAGGACTACATGGTCCCTGACTGGAGCCTTCAACATCAAAATAATAAAATAGTCTTTAAATGAATGTGGTTTGGATAAAGCAGAGGCATGCTGGATCAAATGACATTGTCCTGCATCCAGAATTCCTTACATTGTACTTCTGTTTAAGGAAATGGAGGATGTTGTATTCCCACAGTGGACAGCGATCCGCATTTCATCATTGAGCTGCCTGGGCAGCAGCAACATCTGTGTTTCAACATCGACGAGGAGCCGGGGCGCATCATTAACCTGCTCACTGACATTGACAATGGTATGACGTCACAATTTACACCAATAAACAACGTTTCAGTTGCACCAACACTTGTGTTCTACGCAGATCCTTTGATAGATCAAAACAATTGCGGGAAATCTGCCAACAACCATATATTGTGTTTGTGAAAGAGCTTGTGCACATGTTACCTGAATTGAATTGAACAAGTGGGCATGTGACTGTTACGGGGTCCTCCCCTTACCTCTGGTCTCGGTAGACCTCCGAACCCCGAGAGGGTCCCCGACAGAAAGATGTGTTATCCTTGGTTGAAATCAAGCAAATAATGAAACCCTCAATGGAACCAGCAAATGAAACAGTCAAATCAATAATGCAACCACACCAGGTTATGAACAAACAATAATATATTAGAAATCACACAGAAAGAGCCATACAACAATGGGGTCAATCACCCCGACTATCAAATCTTACGATGGTAACCTTATCAAGCCCCTTAACCCCAAACTCACTGCACCTCCCCAATGTCTCTGCACCCCTCCAAGGCGAAGTCCCAATGTTTCTGTGCGCTCCCGCGATCGGGGAGTCAAGGCCCGATCAAAGTCAATTGAGGCATAGGCGATCGAGGCGACCCCGAGGTCACGTTGTTCAGCACCCAGCAATACAGCGGTGGAAAGGAACCTCACAAAGACGCGCTCCGATGTACACATTTGCGGTTCAATCCGCGAGCCTCCGTATAATTCTCAAGTGCCCTTTCTTGCACAGCCGTCCCCGGCAAACCACCGGGGAATAATGCCCAGCCGACACGACCAAAACCGGTTCACTGCAGGTTGCTCGCATGGTGAAGATGGCGGACGGCTTTCACTCGAACCCGGGCTTTGAGGCCAGGATCCTCCGGAACCTCAATGAGGATACCCGACGACACAGGCTCCACGCAATCCGGCGATATCTCTCATCGCCCGAACTTCCCTTCAAGGACGCAAAGTTCACTCGCACTGTACGTCGACCGCTCGGTCCGGAGGTTCAACAACCACGTCTCTTCACGATCTCCTACCGTCTCTTCTTCCTCGCTCCACCTCTTCCGGTCACCATCCGGATTTCCGGCCACATTTTTACCAGGAGCGGTTTTAAATCTTTTAACTATATATATATATATATATTTTTTTTTTTTGTATACTGAATCGAGGCTCGTGAAAGAGCTAACATTTACTTCACAAACAAATCAACCAGACAAACAAAATACCCAAAAAGAGGGAGCGGAAGACAAGATGGGGAGAGAAGGGGAAGCACACAAACACAACATCCGAGAGCAGGGAGATGTGTGGAAGGGAGAGGGCCCGCGGGGAGGAGGTATGGGAAGGGGGGGGGGGGAGGGAGAAGTATAAAACACAAGGACACCAAGGACTTCCTGGACAGAAGTTGGTATTTCAAAAAAGTGGAATTGGGGTGAAATTAGCGGGGGTAGAAAAGATCAAGGTTTTGGATGGGGGAAGATAAGAGATGGTGGTGAACAGCTGTTTTAAAGACTTGGAGGGTGGAGTGGGATTGAAGAGAGTGAGGGAGTTTGTTCCAGAGGCGGGAGAAAAGAGGAATGAAGGAGTGAAGGTGAGCAGAGAGTCTTGATTTTGGCAGTTTAACCATAAGAGGGTTGCAGGCAGATCTTGTGCGACCTGTAGGAATATTTGTGGGACAGAGCCCAGAGAGAGCTGGGGGGGCAAGGCCAGAGAGGAGTCGGTAGAAGACGGAAAGACCACCAACCTGCCTGCGGTGAGTGAGTGAGAGGCCCTTGGAGTTAGCTTCATCGCGGGAGATTCCAATGATTCTGAATGCTTTGGTTTCAACAGCGTGAAGGCGAGCTAGGTGTGAGGCAGGAGCACCAGCCCAGAGGGGAGAGCAGTATTCCATTGAGCTGCGGATGAAAGCCTTGTATGTGGTGAGGAGCTCAGGTGTGCCAAGGAAGGATTTCGCACGACGGAGGATGCCCAGTCGGCGACTGGCTTTGGAGGCCAGATTTGAAATGTGGTTTTCCCAGGAAAGATCATGGCAGATAGTGAGACCCAAAAGCTTGAGTGACAGAACTTCTTGGAGAGGATTATTCAGAAAGAGGATGGGAGGGTTGTCCAGTCGGTCTTTTCGGAGAGACATCGTAAGAGTGTGAGATTTGTCAGGATTGAATGACATGTTCCACTTGTTTTCCCAGTCTGTGATTTTGTCAAGGTCTGCAGAGAGTGAGGAGGCTGCAGACTGCCGATCTGAGGGATGAAGAATGGAGCGACAGAGAGTAGAGTCGTCAGCAAAGAGATAGAGAGGATTTTCAAGAGAGTCAGAGAGATCAGTGATGAAGACCAGAAAAAGCACAGGGCCCAGAACACTGCCTTGGGGAACTCCAGCCTGAACAGGAAGAGGAGATGAGAGAAACCCATTCTGGGCCACACGTTGACTACGACTAGAGAGGAAGTCCGCCAGACATGCGTGGAGATTTCCATGGATACCAAAAGAGGAGAGTTTGGTGAGCGGAGCGGGGTGCCAGACCGTATCGAAGGCACGTGATATGTCAAGGGAGACTGCTCTAATTTCCTGTTTGGCATTGAGGACCTCCATCCATTGTTGAGAAAGCAGAAGCAGCATGTCCAGAGTGGAGTGTCCAGGTCTGAAACCAAATTGATGATCAGAGATCAAGCCATTGGAGAAGAGGAAAGATTTCATATCTGAAGCAATGATGGATTCCATGACTTTGCTGATAATTGGGAGAAGGCTGATTGGTCTGTAGTTGCTGGGATCTGTTTTTGCACCTTTTTTGTGCAAAGCGGTGATGTTGGCAGATTTCCAAGCAGATGGAAGATGACCTTGAGCAAAAGAGAGGGTGAAGAGAACAGAGAGAGGGAGTGAAAGAGCGGAAGAACATGATTTTAAGACCCGTGGGCTGATGCCGTCAGGTCCAGTTGCAGAATCAGATTCGAGGGTTGACAGAAACTTTTCCACCTTGTCAGGAGGAAAGGACACAGAGTCCAGGAGCAGCTGGGTACGACTGGGTACGGTGGGTACAGAGAGGGATGGGTTTGGGACACAAGATTTAGTGGCAAACACAGAGTTGAGGCATTCAGCTTTTTCACGTGCGGAGTCAGCCGTGTGGCCATTTGAGGTGAGGGAGGGGATGGAGGGGGAACAAACACCAGAAACAGATTTGACCAGATGCCACCAGGATTTGGAAGAGGGAGACAGATAAGAGAGTTCGGTCCTGAGAACGGAGAGATATTGTTTCCTGTGTCTCCTGAGGATGGACACACACTTGTTTCAGGCTTTGTGAAAGGAAATGAGATTTCCTTCCGTTGGATTTGCTTTCCAGGAGACGAAAGCAAGTTGTTTCTGGGCAATAGCCTCACCACAAGATTCCGTGTACCATGGACGGGAGGAAGGGTATGACAACTGAAGACGAGATGGGATAAATCTGTGCATGAGAGAGAGCAATTTACTTTGGAAGAATTCCCAGGATGAGTTGATGTCAGAGGCAGTAGAGATGGGAGACCAGTCCAGATGATTGATGGCTGCTTGAAGACCGTGCCAGTTGGCCTGAGTGAAATGCCAGACTCGTCGATGCTGAGGAGGCTCTCTGAGAATGGTCAGAGAGATGTCCACTTTAACAAGCACATGACCAGAAGAGCCGATTGGAGCAGAAGAAGAGCAGCAGACATTTTCAGGGAAGTTAGTCACTTTCCCTTTCCCTTTCCCTTCCCTTCAACCACAATCACCAGAATACATAGAACCAACAACAACAAGTCAAGTGAATCCACTTGGATTCCGCCCAGGTTGGCACATGGAAATTATGATGTAGCATAATTATCATCTCGGGTCAAGATTTGAAATTATGCCATGGTTTTTGTAAAATTGCTACTAGTATTCACATTATGTACTTTCACCAAAACATACATCATCATAGAAACATACATAGAATTTGGGTCCTCTGGGTCATTTGGGTCCTCTGGGTCATTTGGGTCCTCTGGGTCATTTGGGTCCTCTGGGTCATTTGGGTCCTCTGGGTCATTTGGGTCCTCTGGGTCCTCTGGGTCATTTGGGTCCTCTGGGTCATTTGGGTCATTTGGGTCCTCTGGGTCATTTGGGTCCTCTGGGTCATTTGGGTCCTCTGGGTCATTTGGGTCCTCTGGGTCATTTGGGTCCTCTGGGTCCTCTGGGTCATTTGGGTCCTCTGGGTCATTTGGGTCATTTGGGTCCTCTGGGTCATTTGGGTCCTCTGGGTCCTCTGGGTCCTCTGGGTCATTTGGGTCCTCTGGGTCCTCTGGGTCATTTGGGTCCTCTGGGTCATTTGGGTCCTCTGGGTCATTTGGGTCCTCTGGGTCATTTGGGTCCTCTGGGTCATTTGGGTCCTCTGGGTCATTTGGGTCCTCTGGGTCATTTGGGTCCTCTGGGTCATTTGGGTCCTCTGGGTCATTTGGGTCCTCTGGGTCATTTGGGTCCTCTGGGTCATTTGGGTCCTCTGGGTCATTTGGGTCCTCTGGGTCATTTGGGTCCTCTGGGTCATTTGGGTCCTCTGGGTCATTTGGGTCCTCTGGGTCATTTGGGTCCTCTGGGTCATTTGGGTCCTCTGGGTCATTTGGGTCCTCTGGGTCATTTGGGTCCTCTGGGTCATTTGGGTCCTCTGGGTCATTTGGGTCCTCTGGGTCATTTGGGTCCTCTGGGTCATTTGGGTCCTTTGGGTCCTCTGGGTCCTCTGGGTCCTCTGGGTCATTTGGGTCCTCTGGGTCCTCTGGGTCCTCTGGGTCATTTGGGTCCTCTGGGTCATTTGGGTCCTCTGGGTCATTTGGGTCCTCTGGGTCATTTGGGTCCTCTGGGTCATTTGGGTCCTCTGGGTCATTTGGGTCCTCTGGGTCATTTGGGTCCTCTGGGTCATTTGGGTCCTCTGGGTCATTTGGGTCCTCTGGGTCATTTGGGTCCTCTGGGTCATTTGGGTCATTTGGGTCCTCTGGGTCATTTGGGTCGTCTGGGTCATTTGGGTCATTTGGGTCCTCTGGGTCATTTGGGTCCTCTGTGTCATTTGGGTCCTCTGGGTCATTTGGGTCATTTGGGTCCTCTGGGTCATTTGGGTCCTCTGGGTCATTTGGGTCCTCTGGGTCATTTGGGTCCTCTGGGTCATTTGGGTCCTCTGGGTCATTTGGGTCCTCTGGGTCATTTGGGTCATTTGGGTCCTCTGGGTCATTTGGGTCCTCTGGGTCATTTGGGTCCTCTGGGTCATTTGGGTCCTCTGGGTCATTTGGGTCCTATATTCCTATCCTATAACATATATATCTCCTATAACCTATCCTATAAATATAGATTTGATGACGTCATGTTTACACATCTGAGCGACAGAAATGAGCGACAGAAATGAGCGACAGAAATGGGTGACAGAAACTAGCTTCACTTTTGAGCGCCCGAAATTCCCAGGCAAACGCTATAACGCACCAGGTTTACAACCTGTGCGTTAATAATCATAACAACAATCATTAGGGCCGAATCCGTAACAGTGACTCACAATTTAACAAGTGGGCATGTGACTCACAATTGAACAAGTGGGCATGTGACTCGCAATTGAACAAGTGGGCATGTGACTCACAATTGAACAAGTGGACATGTGACACAATTGAACAAGTGGACATGTGACTCACAATTGAACAAGTGCGCATGTGACTCACAATTGAACAAGTGGACATGTGACTCACAATTGAACAAGTGGGCATGTGACTCACAATTGAACAAGTGGACATGTGACTCACAATTGAACAAGTGGACATGTGACTCACAAGTGGGTATGTGACTCACAATTGAACAAGTGGACATGTGACTCACAAGTGGGCATGTGACTCACAATTGAACGAATGGGCATGTGACTCGCCATTGAACAAGTGGATATGTGACTCACATGTGGGCATGTGACTCACAATTTAACAAGTGGACATGTGACTCACAATTTAGCAAGTGGACATGTGACTCACAAGTGAACAAGTGGGCATGTGACTCACGTGAACAAGTGGACATGTGACTCACAAATGAACAAGTGGACATGTGACTCACAATTGAACAAGTGGATATGTGACTCACAAGTGGGCATGTGACTCACAATTGAACAAGTGGACATGTGACTCAAAAGTGGGCATGTGACACAATTGGGCATGTGACACAATTGAACAAGTGGACATGTGACTCACAAGTGAACAAGTGGACATGTGGCTCACAAGTGGGCATGTGACTCACAATTGAACAAGTGGCCATGTGACTCACAATTGAACAAGTGGACATGTGATGCAAAATTGAACAAGTGGACATGTGACTCACAATTGAACAAGTGGACATGTGACTCACAAGTGGACATGTGACTCACAAGTGGACATGTGACTCAAGTGGACATGTGACTCACAATTGAAAAAGTGGACATGTGACACAAGTGGACATGTGACTCACAATTGAACAAGTGGACATGTGACTCACAATTGAACAAGTGGGCATGTGACTCACAAATTAACAAGTGGACATGTGATTCACAAACAAGATTAGCATGTATTGTAAGGATTTGGAGATATAAACATGAGATCTTCTCAAAATGTCTCAGCTCATGGACGAGCAAGCTGACAGAGGATCGATGTGGTGACAAGGTGTCGAGCAAGGTGACAGAGGATAGATGTGGTGACAAGGTGACGAGCAAGGTGGCAGAGGATCGATGTGGTGACAAGGTGATGAGCAAGGTGACAGAGGATCGATGTGGTGACAAGGTGAAGAGCAATGTGACAGAGGATCGATGTGGTGACAAGGTGACGAGCAAGGTGACAGAGGTCCCCTGTAACGTGCTCCTCCCCGACCCCCTGGTCACAGTGTACCTCCGAGCCCCGAGAGGAGTCACGGCAGAAAAATGTGTTATTCTGTATGTCAAAGATCAATGGTGAAGCCACACCAATTGTTACTCACAAACAAATATTGTATTAAGATCACACAAGAATAACAATACAACAATAATATGAATCAAAAGTACATTCAATATCCTATGATGGTACCATCAGTTTTATAATATATAACTCACTGTGCTCCAAGTGAGTGAAACAAAAACGTCCCCAATGTCTCTTATTCCCGGCTTCAAGCCACATTTGATTCGCTCCAGCGATCGCCAGAACGATGTCCAATCGAGACCAGAATCCCGTTCGGTTGGGAAGAACAGTCCCGCTGCCAACGCGGGGCACAGGCGCCCTCAAGGCGACTGGGAAATCCAAAGGTGCCCTCCAGGTGACTGAGAGATCACACCCTTGGGTAGGGACGAATTAACCTTCAAAAAGCCACGTCACCCACACGCCCCAGATCGACGTCTGAATGCGGTGAAAATGGTCGAAAAGAGACGAAACCGCGAGCGAAGCACAAGTCCTGCGCGAGTCAAAATGGCTGACGACCCGTTCTTGAGACGTAACGGCCCGGCGATAATTCTCCTCGGAATCCACCACCAAAAACCTAACACGCAGGTTGATCGGTCACAGCGATGGCAACTCTGTCGCAGGAATCCCTTTCCCGGGAACCCGAAAGTTCGCTAGTGACTTACTTGCCAACGTTCGCTCCAGACCGCAAGTAGCTCGGCTCCTTCTTGTCCGACTCACTCGCTCCGCCCCCTTTTCTCCCTCTTCTTCCTCTTCGTCGTCCGGTTCCCGATCCGGTTTCCTGTTTCTTTCAACATTAACTTTTTTACCTTTTGAAAACAGTAATAGTACATGGAATCAGAAATAATTACAGTGGATGCAAACCACCACAACGGAAGTGACGAATCCGTAACACCCCTCATACCTGATCAAAGGTAATTCAGGCTAATTATGGAGTGGGTCGTCTCCTACCTGATCAAAGGTAATTGTGGATAATCACTGATCACCTTCATTGAGGGCATCGAGCTGCTGGTGACATTATTCAGACTAATAGAACCTTTCCCTCCACAGGTATCTCGGTAAACGGACAAATAATCGGGGCGAAGAAGGTGGATGACAAGACAGGTAAGCTGCAGACGTACATCGGACGACTGGGAATCGTTCTGTCCGACCTCGGGATCTTCATCGACATCAGCACAGAGAGCATCGTCGTCCGTGACAGCAATGGCCGCACAAAGTTTCCGTGGAACGACGTCTATGTGAAGAAAGACAAGTTTGTACTTTTCCGATCATGTGATGACATTAAAATCTTCAGGATATATACACAAAGAATTAAGTTAAGCACCCCTACACAAAGAATTAAGTTAAGCACCCCCTAATCCTGTCCTGAACCTGAACCCCCTCGAGCACGTTTGGGACATGTTGGGACGACAAATTGCGAAGATGGTCCCTCCAATAGCCAATCTGGATGAATTGGAACGTGCATTACATCGGGAATGGAACAACCTGCCACAGCAACGCATACGACGGCTTACAGGGTCTATGAGACGTAGGGTTGAGTCAGTGATCCGATCACGTGGGTCCTACACACGTTATTGACGCAAAGATCGCTAGAGGTCTTCTCAGAACAATGACTGTACGTTAGAAAACATAAACGTCATCCACACTGTCCGTGATGGACCTATAGCTCCATACTTAAATTGAGGTGAAAATATGCCTAAAATTCCCAAAAAATTTCACCTTAAATTATTCAGAATAACATATTGAAAACGGCATGATTGTTATGTTTTTATGTGACCATAATATCACTTCTCCAGAAAATATAGCAATAACATGGGTATATTACACTGTTTTGACGACAACAAACTTGTAATGTGCGAGGTTGTAAAAAAACGGGGGGGGTGCTTAACTTAATTCTTTGTGTATATTTATGACATCAACCATATATCTACCATATAAAACACAATGTGTGTGTGTGTCTGTCTATGTCTGTGGCTGTCTGTGTCTGTCCCCCTTCATAAGGCTAGGTTTTAAAGGCTTTGAGTAGTGCTTTAGGAGGGATTTGAGTGTTAGGGTAGGGTGGGGGGGGGGGGGGGAAGGGTGGGTTTAAATGGGCAATCTTTGAACACGACTGTTTGTCAACCGGTTAAAATACCTAAAAGACTATGGACCCCAAGGACCCAGAAGACCCCGAAGACCCAAAATACCCTGTAGACTGTTAAACACAAAATACCATGAAGACCCAAAATGCCCGAAAGACCCAAAAGAGCCTGAAGACCCAACGGACCCCAAAGACCCCAAAAAAAACCCGAGGCTTCAAAAGACCCAGAGGATCCAAAAGACCCAAACAATCCCAAGGACCCAAATGACAAAGAGGACCCAAAAGACCCCAAGGACTCAGAAGACCCCCAAGGACTCTGAAGACCCAAAATACCCCGACGACCCAAAATAGCCTGAAGACCCAATGGACCCCAAATACCCCAAAGAAACCGAGGCTTCAAAAGGCCCAGAGGATCCAAAAGACCCAAACAATCCCAAGGACCCAAATGACAAAGAGGACCCAAAAGACCCCAAGGACTCAGAAGACCCCCAAGGACTCTGAAGACCCAAAATACCCCAAAGACCCAAAATGCCCTGAAGACCCTAAAGAGCCTGAAGACCCGAATGGACCCCAAAGACCCAAAATACACTGAATACACTGAAGACCCAAACGACCCCGAATACTGTTAAAGACCCAAAATACCCTGAAGACACCAAAGACCCAAAATACTGAAAAGACCCTGAAGACCCAATTATTTTATGATTATTATTTATTTATTTTCATTATTAATCATTTATTTCTTTTCTTTTTCATCTGGACAATATCTCAGGCACCTTTTGAGCTAGGAAGCTGATATGTGGACACGACAGTGACCAAGTGATGTGGCTATAAAGGATCTTTCTGATGTATTGATTAATCAATTAATCGATTAATTATTTAGTGATTAATCAATTAATTAATTTTTTTATTAATGACAATTAATTTTAAAACGTTGCAGCTCTAAATTACGAGTGCTTCAGAGTATGCTATTAGCCAATTGATTAAGAAAATATTTTATGATCATTGTTTATTGATTTTAATTATGCAGTTAATCAATCAATTATTGTACATCTCTCCCACCAACATCTAGCCTGGTGTTGGCTTAGCGGTTAAGGTTCTGGCTTGGGATCCTCGGATCCTGGGTTTGAATCCTGGTCAATCGCTGAATTAAAGGCCAGGGGGGTTGACAGCCTGTCATCCTTCTGAGGTCGGCAAATTGAGTACCAGTTCACTGGTAATTCCCAGTGTGTCGCAAGAGGCGACTAACAGGGTTGGCGGCAGGAAGGGCATCCGGCCATAAAACATTGCTACAAAAAGGGGACCACGGTGCCAGAAAAAGGCCAACCCCCGCTCTGTGGGGGAAAATGGCCTCTAAAGGTGGTTCCTTGTTCTCCCACCAAATTAATTCTCTGAGCTGCACGGCGGTAATGCAGGGCGCCGAAGGTGCCCCAGCAATGCCGCACTGGAGGATATTTATTTATTTGGCATGGGGGCGGTGTACTTTGAATGTATCTGGACTTGTTCATGGTATCTCCACTGTACGCATGGTATATCCACGTACACACGGTCTTATTGGTATGTTTGAGTGCCTTTGTGCATGAGCAAGTCCCATGTAGGGGTTAATAGACATCAGGTCGATTCCAGGACAATTGACTGAGATAATAAATAGATGTTCCCTTCATATTTGCCTTGAACATTGAAAATGAATCACTTACACTTTTGTTTTCTGGAACCTCACTCCATGTTCCCAATAGCTTTAGGTGGATGTCCCTCTCCGTATCCTGTCGCTGAATTAATGCCCTTAGACCTGGTCAATCTTAACTGAATGACATTATGCTCACCTTTAGCAGTTACATCGCAACAAACAGATTGTTCACATATAAACCCATCATGTTCATTGTCCCCACCCCAACACCTGCAGCTTCTCCATCCAGGTCAGCGACCTCGACAAGCTCTTCATATTCCTACCCATAGACACTAGCTTTGAAGTAGTCTTGCACCGAGTGTGGAGGAAGAATGAAATTCATCGAAGTTTCCTTGGTTTCTACACGATGGGAGAAAGTTCATTTTCTCCACGTACACATGGTCTTATTGGTATGTGTGTGTTTGTGCCCGAACGAGTGAGGGTCCGAGTAGACGGTTGCATACAGTTGCTCAATACGTAGAGTGCGATACGCAACTCCCTTTTTTGTTCAACCTGAGACATTCACCACTGACCAACACTTGTTCGGTTTTTCCCTTCAGGGCAGTTTTTTAAGGAACCAGCCATCAATATCTTCAACATCAGGCCTGGTCAAGAATTTGACAAGCCAATTGCCACCATGCAGGTTAAGGGTCACACTCTCCAAGTTACCAGGTAAATCTGGTGCTAGTTAATCAGTTGATAGGTTGCATGGCAATCTTACTATAATTCACCAAATGTCTATCTGTGTCCGTTCGAAGGTACCGTAAAAACGGCTGAACCGATCGCAAGGATATTTTGGGTGGGTAATCCTGGGATCTCCGGGAGTAAAATAGGCTATATTGTTTTTCCAATTTCAGCTTTGGCCTCCAGCATTTTCAGGTTTGGACTCCCACATAACATTATTTTTCCGGGTGCCACACAAATGGCTGCACTGATTGGACTCGGGGACCTCGGACAAAAAATCTTTTATAAGGACAGGGGTTGAATCCCTGCTTGAGAGAATGCCATCCCCCTCCCCGCCATCACAGTCGTCTCTCCAACTCACGAGATATGCAGAAAGGATGACCCAAAACCAATTATCTTCTTTTTGATTCGCATATAAACATCACTAGAAGTAAATAATGACCTCGGCCAAAGTTCAAACGAAGTGAGTTTAATCTCTACACGAGAGAATTCCACATAGCTATTTGGGTGGAGTATACACAAACAGATCGCTTTCTCCATCGATCTTGCCAAGGCCGTAACACCTATTGGCTCAAAATCCTTTTAACTGTTGACTTGGTAGTTTTTACAATGAAGGAAACATTAACAGTTGTTAAAAGTTTTTTTGTGATTAATTTGTGATTGGAGTTATGTTGTTTGGAATGAAAAAAGATATTGAGTTCAAGTAAATGACAACTTGCCGTGATCGTTTCAACTTTCTAAACGTGAACTTCGCGGATCGCCATATTATATGCAGATTCGCCACGGACCCACAATCGATGTTTCGATACGTGAACATACCCATTTGTTTGCGAACGGGTTCGTTTTTCATGGAAGTCCTTCACGAACTTGCTGTCGATGTCTGATGTGTGACTGAGGGTGCTACAGGAATGTGGAATTTATTGGTTTCATGCTTTAGCATTCGCCGTATCTGCATTGGCCGTTTGCTTCTGGCCTCCCACCCATGCACGGGTATCTCACGAGTACAAATAACTTGTAGATGGTCCCAAAGTTTTAGCAATGATATAATAAGTCTGATATAGAAGGACATGTTCAAGTCCTGGATAATCCATGTCATCCCTCTTTCCCCATTGGTTGTAGGGCAAGATTAAAAATTGGGCAAGATTAAAAATTGGGCAAGATTAAAAATTAGACACGGGCCTGTAAAATGCAAGGGGAAAGCGGAGCGCATGCCACAGGTCGACAGGTATTAATTGATTATTGGATATAAGGAATGAGCACAGCATCAGGCAGCAATGGGGAAATAAATAGGATTAGGGAAGGGAAGTGGAGAGCTCAGAGTTGGAAGGTTGTCAAATATATATCCATTGCATAGAGTAATTTCATGGCAGATTATGTACAGTTTATCTCGTATCAAAGGAAAGCCATGATGGATGCAAGAACATGAGGAAAGACAATCAACGGGATACTATTTAAATGATTAGAAAAAAAATGAAGAAAAAAACCCGAAAAATAATACAATTGCACTTTTTGTTAAAAAAAAAAATAGGATCGGTAAAAATATTGAAAAATAAGAGCCAAGGCTTGAACACAAATATGGGCCAGAAACAAGGGAGGAGTGAATATATGTATCAGTCTGCATGGAATCGTGTTCATGGATGTGGTGGCAGCAAGAACACCTCGGTTTAAATATAATTGGATGGATATCGAGAAACAATGGAGTGGAGAGGGGTCAGAAGGGTACAGCGAACCTGCAAACAATTGGGGTAGAAGGGTACAGGGAACCTACAAACAATGGGGGAATACAAAGGTACAGAGATCCTACAAACAATGAACAGTGGGGGGGGGGGGGGGGGTAGAAGGGTACAGGGAACGTGCAAACAACAGCAGGGTGGAGGAGGCAGGATGGAAGTGTGCAGGGAACCAACAAACGGGGATAGAGTGGTACAGATAACCTACAAACAATGGGGATAGAGTTGAAACTGCGTACAGACAATTGGGGGGGGGGGGGGGGTAGAAGGGTACAGAGAACCTACAAATAATGTGGATAGAAGACTATGGGGAACCGACAATGACGATAGAAGAGAAGAGGGACAGAAATAAAAGGAATATCAGGTGATCGTCATGGTATGTGCATTTCATCAGATCGGTTTCAAAACTTTGGGGGTAGGTGAGAGATGGGGGAAGAAGGGGCGGGGGGGATGGGGAGGGACAGAGGTTCCTCCTCCAGGAGACGGTAAATTTGCATATGCTATGTTTTTGTTTGCGAGTACAGAAAAGTAAAACATTAAATTTGCATACGTTATCTTTTTGTTTGCGAGTATAGAATAGTAAAACATTAAATTTGCATACGTTATCTTTTTGTTTGCGAGTGTGGAATAGTAAAACATTTAATTTGCATATGTTATCTTTTTGTTTGCGAGTATAGAATAGTAAAACATTTAATTTGCATATGTTATCTTTTTGTTTGGAGTCTAGAATAGTAAAACATTTAATTTGCATACATTATCTTTTTGTTTGGAGTCGAGAATAGTAAAACATTTAATTTGCATACATTATCTTTTTGTTTGGAGTCGAGAATAGTAAAACATTTAATTTGCATACATTATCTTTTTGTTTGGAGTCTAGAATAGTAAAACATTTAATTTGCATATGCTATCTATTTGTTTGCGAGTATAGAATAGTAAAACATTAAATTTGCATATGTTATCTTTTTGTTTGGAGTCTAGAATAGTAAAACATTTAATTTGCATATGCTATCTTTTTGTTTGGAGTCTAGAATAGTAAAACATTTAATTTGCATATGCTATCTATTTGTTTGCGAGTATAGAATAGTAAAACATTAAATTTGCATATGTTATCTTTTTGTTTGGAGTCTAGAATAGTAAAACATTTAATTTGCATATGCTATCTTTTTGTTTGGAGTCTAGAATAGTAAAACATTTAATTTGCATATGCTATCTTTTTGTTTGGAGTCTAGAATAGTAAAACATTACATTTGCATATGCTATCTTTTTGTTTGGAGTCTAGAATAGTAAAACATTTAATTTGCATATGCTATCTATTTGTTTGCGAGTATAGAATAGTAAAACATTAAATTTGCATACATTATCTTTTTGTTTGGCTCTGGTGTTGGGCTAGCGGCTAGGGTGCCGGCTTAGGATCCTAGGATCCTGGGTTCGAATCCCAGTCGATCGCTGAATTAACGCCAGGGGGGTTGACTCAGCCTGTCATCCTTCCGAGGTCGGCTAATCGAGTACAATTCACTGGTAATTCCCTGTTTGTCGTTAAAGGCGGCAAAAAGGGTTGGCGTCAGGAAGGGCATCCGGCCGTAAAACATTGCTTCAAAAAGGGGACCAAAAAAACAACAACTACCATGGTCCCCGAAAAGGCCAACCCCCGCTTTGCGGGGAAAAATGGCCTCTAAACGGTGGTTTTATCTTTTTGTTTGGAGTCTAGAATAGTAAAACATTAAATTTGCATATGCTATCTTTTTGTTTGGAGTCCAGAATAGGAAAACATTTAATTTGCATATGTGATCTTTTTGTTTGCATGTAGAATAGTAAAACATTAAATTTGCATATGCTATCTTTTTGTTTGGAGTCCAGAATAGGAAAACATTTAATTTGCATATGTGATCTTTTTGTTTGCATGTAGAATAGTAAAACATTAAATTTGCATATGCTATCTTTTTGTTTGGAGTCCAGAATGGGAAAACATTTAATTTGCATATGTGATCTTTTTGTTTGCATGTAGAATAGTAAAACATTAAATTTGCATATGCTATCTTTTTGTTTGGAGTCCAGAATAGGAAAACATTTAATTTGCATATGTGATCTTTTTGTTTGCATGTAGAATAGTAAAACATTTAATTTGCATACGTTATCTTTTTGTTTGCATGTAGAATAGTAAAACATTTAATTTGCATATGTTCTTTTTGTTTGCGAGTGTGGAATAGTAAAACATTAAATTTGCATACGCTAACTTTTTGTTTGCGAGTATAGAATAGTAAAACATTAAATTTGCATATATTATCTTTTTGTTTGCGAGTGTGGAATAGTAAAACATTAAATTTGCATACGCTATTTATTTGTTTGCGAGTATAGAATAGTAAAACATTTAATTTGCATGTTATCTTTTTGTTTGCGAGTATAGAATAGTAAAACATTAAATTTGCATACGTTATCTTTTTGTTTGCATGTGTGGAATAGTAAAACATTAAATTTGCATACGTTATCTTTTTGTTTGCGTGTGTGGAATAGTAAAACATTTAATTTGCATATGTTATCTTTTTGTTTGCGAGTGTGGAATAGTAAAACATTAAATTTGCATACGCTATCTATTTGTTTGCGAGTATAGAATAGTAAAACATTTAATTTGCATATGTTATCTTTTTGTTTGCGAGTGTGGAATAGTAAAACATTTAATTTGCATATGTTATCTTTTTGTTTGCGAGTGTGGAATAGTAAAACATTTAATTTGCATACGTTATCTTTTTGTTTGCGAGTATAGAATAGTAAAACATTTAATTTGCATATGTTATCTTTTTGTTTGCGAGTGTGGAATAGTAAAACATTTAATTTGCATATGTTATCTTTTTGTTTGCGAGTATAGAATAGTAAAACATTTAATTTGCATATGTTATCTTTTTGTTTGCGAGTGTGGAATAGTAAAACATTAAATTTGCATACGTTATCTTTTTGTTTGCATGTGTGGAATAGTAAAACATAAATTTGCATACGTTATCTTTTTGTTTGCGAGTGTGGAATAGTAAAACATTTAATTTGCATATGTTATCTTTTTGTTTGCGAGTATAGAATAGTAAAACATTTAATTTGCATGTTATCTTTTTGTTTGCGAGTGTGGAATAGTAAAACATGAAATTTGCATACGCTATCTATTTGTTTGCGAGTATAGAATAGTAAAACATTTAATTTGCATATGTCATCTTTTTGTTTGCAAGTATAGAATGGTAAAACATTAAATTTGCATACGCTAACTTTTTGTTTGCGTGTAGAATAGTAAAACATTTAATTTGCATACATTATCTTTTTGTTTGCGAGTATAGAATAGTAAAACATTAAATTTACATACGCTAACTTTTTGTTTGCGTGTAGAATAGTAAAACATTTAATTTGCATACGTTATCTTTTTGCTTGCGAGTATAGAATAGTAAAACATTTAATTTGCATACGTTATCTTTTTGCTTGCGAGTACAGAATAGTAAAACATTTAATTTGCATACGTTATCTTTTTGCTTGCGAGTATAGAATAGTAAAACATTTAATTTGCATACGTTATCTTTTTGCTTGCGAGTATAGAATAGTAAAACATTTAATTTGCATACGTTATCTTTTTGCTTGCGAGTATAGAATAGTGAAACATTAAATTTGCATACGTTAACTTTTTGCTTGCGAGTGTGGAATAGTGAAACATTTAATTTGCATACGTTAACTTTTTGCTTGCGAGTGTGGAATAGTAAAACATTAAATTTGCATAATATGAAATTCTCATCTTCAGCCTCGGTGTTCTCCCAAATAAACATGTGATGAGGTTTTTATTGGAACCACGCGTTCCAAACCGAGCGATTTGTACGCAATGGCACCCACCATATGTCATTTCTACCCAGGGGGCACCAAATGGATTACCGGACGCACAAACACGGGCGGAGATCTGGTGACGCGGTCACCTGCTGGTTCGTGCATCACAATGCAAACGGTTTGATCGACGGTGACCATTCGAACTACCTCATGCCAGACATGTACAGTTTCTTAGACACGCGTGGCATGGTATAAATGGCACACCTGTGTGCGCCAATGTGCATGTCAGGTAAAACAGATTTAAACAATCGTCTAACATTCATGGCCAACAATGAAACACAGATTTTATCTGTACCGCATGTTGTATTAAAATTATACATGTATGTTGGGTGGACTTTTCTTTGACAAAAGGAACTGTGCGAGTTCAACCCATTGGTTGGACAGATCGCCTAACTCCACCCACAACTTCTATATGATGTCTGCCAATTTAGGAACCCTTCAGAAGCCTCTCACAAGCAGCCATTTTACTGCGGAGTTCGGAGGTTGTGCAGGTCCTTGTCATTTCCGAATATTCTCTCACAATTGAGAGTTGAATCTGACGGACAGGTTTCTGTGAAGTTGGTGATCGCATAATATGGGAGCAGAAAGCGTTAAATATGCTGCTTTTCAATGTGGGAATGCCGGTTTTGCTTTTATGAGCGAGATGGTGAGGAAAGGGGGTAGGGGGGGGGGCTCCACCCCTCAGTTGTACTCACTCAAAATCACCTAATATCGACTGACTCAAAATCACCAATCAAATATCTACCCCTCACTCAAAATCACCAATCAAATATCTACCCCTCACATCACCAATCAAATATCTACCCCTCACACCACCAATCAAATATCTACCCCTCACACAATATATATATATAAATATATATATTCAAAATCACCAAATATCTACCCCTCACTCAAAAATCTACCGACTCAAAATCACCAATCAAATGTCTACTCCTCACTCAGAATCACCAATCAAATATCTTCATCACAAAAAAAAAAAAAATCACCAAATCAAATATGTACCATCACAAAAAAATCACCAAATCAAAAATCTACCCCTCACAAAAAAGAAATAAAAAAAAAATCACCAAATCAAATATCAAATCACAAAAAACAAAACACCCTCGGAAAAAAAAAAATCACCAATCAAATATCTACCCCTCACTCAAAATCACCAATCAAATATCTACCTCTCACACCACCAATCAAATATCTACCCCTCACACATCACCAATCAAATATCTACCCCTCACACATTACCAATCAAATATGTACCCCTCACTCAAAATCACCAATCAAATATGTACCCCTCACTCAAAATCACCAATCAAATATCTACCCCTCACTCAAAATCACCAATCAAATATCTACCCCTCACTCAAAATCACCAATCAAATATCTACCCCTCACACATCACCAATCAAATATCTACCCCTCACACATCACCAATCAAATATCTACCCCTCACACATCACCAATCAAATATCTACCCCTCACACATCACCAATCAAATATCTACCCCTCACACATCACCAATCAAATATCTACCCCTCACACCACCAATCAAATATCTACCCCTCACACATCACCAATCAAATATCTACCCATCACACCACCAATCAAATATCTACCCCTCACACCAATCAAATATCTACCCCTCACACATCACCAATCAAATATCTACCCCTCACACCAATCAAATATCTACCCCTCACACATCACCAATCAAATATCTACCCCTCACACCAATCAAATATCTACCCCTCACACATCACCAATCAAATATCTACCCCTCACACATCACCAATCAAATATCTACCCCTCACATCACCAATCAAATATCTACCCCTCACAAAATATCTACCCCTCACGCAATCACTTAAATCTATAGAACATCAAATGAACCAAGCAACTGGAGCATTCGCAGAACACACCACCCCGCACCGTCGATCAACACGGGGTATACGAGCGGCGCATTTGATTGGTCGTGATGTAAAATGCTGTAATATTTTGTCCAGGTACTGCCAGACGGAAGGGTTTCGAAAATGACAAAAAGCGATTTGTGTTCGACATTGTTCAAGTATATAATTTAAATTAAATAAGATATTTTAAAGGTTGTAGAAAAAAAATATATAAATAACAGAAGTTTACCGCCGTTGCTGCAGCGGCTCTTACACCACCTTATTCAACACGCTACGTTAGTTTGGTGCTTGTTCGACGTGTCCTTTAAGACGTCATTAAAAACGGTACGTTTCCTGTTTGGAATGAGTTTAAATTTGACCGTCAGACAGGCAGACAAAATTCTCTCTTCTCTGCGCATGCGTGATTGGGACAAAATCAAAGTACAGGTGAACTGCAGGTTTGCTTTCCAATTCATGTTCAAAATATCACATTAAATTTAAATGAGGTTGTTCCTCAATCATAAACTGACGTTTACAGACAGAACAGAGGTTAACCAATTGCTAAACCGCACTTTTTGCTTTACGTGCGTGCGGTAAAATCTACACCCTCAAATCATAAGAAGATTTACCCCATCAATCAAAATGTTTGAAGAATCACCAATTACCCATGGTGCTTTGCTCATTTCAGCAGATGGTGTCCAATCTTTGGATAATCCTTCATGGAGCACAATGAAATTGCAATATCACCTTTTTATTTCATTTTTAAACAAAGCTGCAGGTAAAACAGGTAACAGCAATTCGGATCAAGGCAAGCCGTGACGAGGGCAGTGGGTCATCCAGGACTACAAGGCATCATTTTTCCAAACGGACCGGAAGAGATGCTGGAAGGCACGACTAGGTTCGTGGCGAGTCCGAGTCTCGCACGTCGTGCCAACAAAGCTCGATGACGAGTGGGACTCCAAATTGGCAAAATGAAAAACAATTGGAAGAAATACTGATGGCAAATATACAAAATGGTTCAAAATATATAGAAACGTTTGCACACACAGGGTTAATACGCACAGAAAATTTGGTGGAATTTGTCACAACGGAAGAGGAAACCAAGGCTGGAGGACACAAAGCATGGATAGAAATCTGAATGTCGTCACCCCCCCCCCCCCCCCCCCCCCCAAAAAAAAAATCTTCATTTGATTTTCACCCACAGCACAGCAAAGAGTAGTAGTGGACATTTTGATCAGACAACCACAACGTGGAAAGGGCTGCCAGGGATGTGATCTTCGCCCCATTTCACCACCAGAATGTAGTCGCCACGCTCGGACACCGTGTAGCTCACGGTGTAATTGTTGTTCCCGACGTGTTTCGCCAAGACTTCATCACAAGGCCGGGTGGGCCCACGCATGCCGACCAAAAGCAAGTTGGTCCCTTGAGGCAGAGAGGAAGAAGGAGAGGAAGAATCAGGCACAAAATTCCGCCCTGAGACCCTCTTCGCAAGATTGTAACAACCCAGGAAGAACAACAGTTTGCTTTTAAACACAAGTTGTGCATCTCCTCCATTGCTTCGCCGAAGGGTCCAATAAAAAACACCAATTTTTGATGGTGTAAAAACACCAATCGACAAATACACCTCCAATTTTTGATTGTGTAAAAACACCAATCTACAAATACACCTCCAATTTTTGATTGTGTAAAAACACCAATCTACAAATACACCTCCAATTTTTGATGGTGTAAAAACACCAATCTACAAATACACCTCCAATTTTTGATTGTGTAAAAACACCAATCTACAAATACACCTCCAATTTTTGATGGTGTAAAAACACCAATCTACAAATACACCTCCAATTTTTGATTGTGTAAAAACACCAATCTACAAATACACCTCCAATTTTTGATTGTGTAAAAACACCAATCTACAAATACACCTCCAATTTTTGATGGTGTAAAAACACCAATCTACAAATACCTCCAATTTTTGATGGTGTAAAAACACCAATCTACAAATACACCTCCAATTTTTGATTGTGTAAAAACACCAATCTACAAATACACCTCCAATTTTTGATTGTGTAAAAACACCAATCTACAAATACACCTCCAATTTTTGATTGTGTAAAAACACCAATCTACAAATACACCTCCAATTTTTGATGGTGTAAAAACACCAATCTACAAATACACCTCCAATTTTTGATGGTGTAAAAACACCAATCTACAAATACACCTCCAATTTTTGATGGTGTAAAAACACCAATCTACAAATACACCTCCAATTTTTGATGGTGTAAAAACACCAATCTACAAATACACCTCCAATTTTTGATGGTGTAAAAACACCAATCTACAAATACACCTCCAATTTTTGATTGTGTAAAAACACCAATCTACAAATACACCTCCAATTTTTGATGGTGTAAAAACACCAATCTACAAATACACCTCCAATTTTTGATTGTGTAAAAACACCAATCTACAAATACACCTCCAATTTTTGATGGTGTAAAAACACCAATCTACAAATACCTCCAATTTTTGATTGTGTAAAAACACCAATCTACAAATACACCTCCAATTTTTGATGGTGTAAAAACACCAATCTACAAATACCTCCAATTTTTGATGGTGTAAAAACACCAATCTACAAATACACCTCCAATTTTTGATTGTGTAAAAACACCAATCTACAAATACACCTCCAATTTTTGATTGTGTAAAAACACCAATCTACAAATACACCTCCAATTTTTGATTGTGTAAAAACACCAATCTACAAATACACCTCCAATTTTTGATGGTGTAAAAACACCAATCTACAAATACACCTCCAATTTTTGATGGTGTAAAAACACCAATCTACAAATACACCTCCAATTTTTGATGGTGTAAAAACACCAATCTACAAATACACCTCCAATTTTTGATGGTGTAAAAACACCAATCGACAAATACACCTCCAATTTTTGATTGTGTAAAAACACCAATCTACAAATACACCTCCAATTTTTGATGGTGTAAAAACACCAATCTACAAATACACCTCCAATTTTTGATGGTGTAAAAACACCAATCTACAAATACACCTCCAATTTTTGATTGTGTAAAAACACCAATCTACAAATACACCTCCAATTTTTGATTGTGTAAAAACACCAATCGACAAATACACCTCCAATTTTTGATGGTGTAAAAACACCAATCGACAAATACACCTCCAATTTTTGATTGTGTAAAAACACCAATCTACAAATACACCTCCAATTTTTGATGGTGTAAAAACACCAATCTACAAATACACCTCCAATTTTTGATGGTGTAAAAACACCAATCTACAAATACCTCCAATTTTTGATGGTGTAAAAACACCAATCTACAAATACACCTCCAATTTTTGATTGTGTAAAAACACCAATCTACAAATACACCTCCAATTTTTGATTGTGTAAAAACACCAATCGACAAATACACCTCCAATTTTTGATTGTGTAAAAACACCAATCTACAAATACACCCCCAATTTTTGATTGTGTAAAAACACCAATCTACAAATACACCTCCAATTTTTGATTGTGTAAAAACACCAATCTACAAATACACCTCCAATTTTTGATGGTGTAAAAACACCAATCTACAAATACACCTCCAATTTTTGATTGTGTAAAAACACCAATCTACAAATACACCTCCAATTTTTGATTGTGTAAAAACACCAATCTACAAATACACCTCCAATTTTTGATGGTGTAAAAACACCAATCTACAAATACACCTCCAATTTTTGATGGTGTAAAAACACCAATCTACAAATACACCTCCAATTTTTGATGGTGTAAAAACACCAATCTACAAATACACCTCCAATTTTTGATGGTGTAAAAACACCAATCTACAAATACACCTCCAATTTTTGATGGTGTAAAAACACCAATCTACAAATACACCTCCAATTTTTGATGGTGTAAAAACACCAATCTACAAATACACCTCCAATTTTTGATTGTGTAAAAACACCAATCTACAAATACACCTCCAATTTTTGATTGTGTAAAAACACCAATCTACAAATACACCTCCAATTTTTGAAACACCAAATTTTGAATTTGCACGCGACAAACATTGCAAATCTCTGAATCTCAATGACGATGTAAAAGTGAAACACGAAATCATGTTTTATAGCACGAGTAGTAGTAATAGTAGTACCAGTAGTAATAGTAATAGTAGTAATAGTAGTAGTAATAGTAGTAGTAATAGTAAGTAGTCAGCTTCTTCCATGTACGATATATTTTTCTCTTTCTTTAATAACTGTCACTATGTATAATTTTGTGTGCTCCTTTCCATGTCCGTCACACTATTCTGAAGAGTTCCTGTTCAGTAATAAAAATGGTCAGGTTTGAACCAGGACAAATTCTCCGAGTTATGCTAAAACAGCTTCGTGATTAAACGGACACATTTTGCAACTGAAGCGCTTGTTCAAAGTGCATCAATTATTAGATTTCCACCGATACCATTTTTGTTATCCTACGACTACAGGAACCCGATGAAACCAAGCGCAACACGCCAGCGTCCGCATGCCGCTCCTTTTAGTAACGGATGTGACACACAATAACTTAAAGAACATCAAAAATAACTTCAAACACCAGGCTTTGGGGCCTACCTGCCTCACTGCAGTCAACCTGGAAGACGTTGCTCTGACCGAGAGCGGCATGGTCGAGGCCTCGGCCTTTAGAAACGACCTCGCTGGCATCAGAAGAAAATTGTGGATCCATGCCGTAGCCGCGCCCCATGACCGAATGGGGCACCGACTCCACCATGAAGGAGGACGATTCTTGCAGGCCGGGTCCACCGGCAAGGCGAGGACCTGCCACGAGGGACAACAACTTATTGATAAAACTTTCACGATGACCAAGTTTCAGATTTTATCTACTAGAATATACATTGCATAATGACAGGTGGCAAGGACAATCAAACTATTGCTCCTGGGCCACTGGCATGTGGAGCAAACCTGCTTTGTACTCGCTCGTACCACAAACATTGCACCTGTCGCTAACATGTTGGACCCAATAATAATCACCAAACCATCTTAATATGCAGTTAATATCAAATACTTTAAAAAAAACTCTTGTACCAGTGATCTTGGCTTTGAAGGGACTACCAGGGATGTGGTAGGGTCCACCATACTTCACTGCAATGAGGTAGATGCCAGGAGCCATTGGTGTGTACGTCACATGGTATCCCTCAGCAGTGTCCTTGCAGTCCATTTGAACCTTAGACGGACCATCGATCGTGATGGAAAGAGGTCCGGCTCCAGATCCTCGAGCCGTTTTGACCTCAAACTCAGCTGGACATCCTGCAGGAGAACAAGCGATTGGACTTGCACAAAGTCAACACAAACACCCATCGACCAACACACCTACCGACACCTGAAGCTTCCCAAACACACCTACAAACACTTGAAGCTTCACAAACACCTACCAACACCTGAAGCTTCCCAAACACACCTAACAACACCTGAAGCTTCTCAAACACACATACCAACACCTAAAGCTTCACAAAAACCTATTGACACCTGAAGCTTCACAAACATACGTACACCTAAAGCTTCCCAAATACACCATCAGGGTTAGCAGTACAAATATTGAGACATCCAAGGATTTTGCCATCTATCTATCTATAATTCCAGCAATCTCTGTGTGTGTGTGTGTGTGTGTGTGTGTGTGTGTGTGTCTGTGTGTCTGTGTTTGTTTGTTTGTCTGTGACCGCTGTTTCTCGACAACCACGGGTCCGATATACTTGAAACTTGCCAGGTATATTGCTGGGGACCCGAGGATGTGCCTTTTCAAGGTTTTAAATTAATCGCAGAAGTAGTTACCGAGCTATGTCCAAAAAACGATTCAACCAATCAGAGAGCAGCGAGCTATCACGTGTGCCGAACGTGGCGAACAGACTCTGCCTCGGATGGCACATTTGAGAGCGTATTCATTTATTTCCCGTCGGCAAACTATGTTGGCGCTATGTTGGCGTTAAACTATGTTTTAAAACTAATTAAAACTAATTTGCGATTCTTTCGCTTTGCGATGCGATTTGCGATTGCGTTAAACTCGCTCGGGCGTTAAACTATGTTTTAAAACTAATTAAAACTAATTTGCGATTCTTTCGCTTTCCTGCGCATTTGTGCATGCTATGGCGATTTCTTTACCAAACTCCGCAAGCCGTTAGCTTTGGACCAAACCATTTCATGTAAATAGAGGGGGGGGGGGGGGGGGGGTTGTCACCGTACTCGCAAGCCGGTCGCTTTGGACCAAACCATTTCATGTAAATAGAGGGGGGGGATTGTCACCGTACTCGCAAGCCGTTCGCTTTGGACCAAACCATTTCATGTAAATAGAGGGGGGGGGATCGTCACCGTACTCGCAAGCCGTTCGCTTTGGCTTTGCAAATGGACCAAACCATTTCATGTAAATAGAGGGGGGGGGGGGGATATACTTTTAGATATATATATAGTACGGGCATGCCCTAGTATCTATAAAACACAGTGTGTGTGTGTCATGTTACCGATAGACTCCTAAATGGAGAGGCTCACGTACTTTATATTTGGCATAGACATAGCCATTGAGCCTGGGACGAACATGGCCGAGACCATATTTGACGAGATCCATATTTTTTATTCATATTTACCTCAGCGCATTTGAGCGAAGTACCCTCTAATCTCAGCTGGTTCCAGAGCAGCTCGCTGATTCGCTCAGAGCGATCACGTGATGTTCCATTCCCGCCGCCAGACTGATTCGCTCAGAGCGATCATGTGATGTTCCATCCCGTGACACGTCACACGTTTTTTTCACCTTTATATGCGATCGTGTTTTGTATCGATTTTGTGCGATATGAATTAAATGTCTTTGAAACAGCTGTGAAACGTCTTTCCACAACCCTTCCGTAACCGATTGGAGCAGTTTATTGCCGCACAAAACGAGATCCGCGAAGCGAGTTGGTCGAGTCGTGCTGACCAAGATGGCGACCACGGCGGCTTCACTTTTCACCGAGTATGAGCGTTCTATATATTTTCAATTCAGTGCGCCCGTGATTTGTGGCATAGACATGACCATTGGGCCTTCACGGTGTAATTTGTGCGAGGCTTTTGTCCGAGTGAGCTTGAGTCGAGAGGGCGAATGTACGGGTTGGGAATGTACGGGTCTCCCTTCCCCCACCCGGCAACGCCGGTACTGGAGGACGTCTACACGATCGGCGAGTCTCCAAAATCCGCTTCGTGCTGTTACGAATATGCAGGACTAATGTCCGATTGATGTGCTGCTCTCCGACCATGAGAACTGCAACGTCATTGTTGACTGGCCATCCCCTTCCCTCCCCCTTACCCCTCCATTTTCCCCCTCCCCCTCCATTTTCCCCCTCCCCCTCCATTTCCCCCCCTCCCTCCTCCCTTTTCCCCCTCCCCCCTCCCCCCCTCCCTCCTTCACCCTACCCCCTCCACTTCTCCCCTCCCCCACCCTTCTCCCCCTCCCCCCCTCCCCTGCCCGGCAATGCCGGGTACTTCTACCGGGTCCCCCCCCTCCCCCCTCCCCCACCCCTTTCCCCTTCCCTCTCCCCCCTTCCCCCCCTCTTCCCTCACCCCTCCCCCCCTTCCCTCTCTCCCTGCCCCCCTCCTACCCCTCACCCTCCCATCCCCCCCCTTCTCCCCTCCCCCTCCCCCTCCCACTCTTCTCCCCTCCCCCCCCCCCCTCCCTCCCCGGCAATGCCGGGTACTTCTGCTAGTCAAGGATAGAGGAAGACGAAGAAGGAGCAAGACCAGTCTATTTTGTCCATATCAGGAGGATGAGTCGAGGGCGGTTGCATACGGAAGTATCACATGATCACCATTGAAGCATTATTTGGGTTTCACATCCTCAGACACACAAGGTGCTGTTGTGAAAGCACAAATTAAACTTCACACTATTTTAAAAGATGGAAGGTAAACCGAGATTACCCGGGGATGTGTAATCCACCTGGCACGAGGTAGCCATACATAATTGCATCATGCGCAGCGATGATCTGAAGTATCCTTTTACCGACGCCATATTTGAGATCGTCCCCAAATCAAAACCCACCCGAAAATAAACAAACATGGAGCACAAACACGGCTCAAGGATGAAGAAGACAAACTCACCGTCACACCGGTGTTCAAACCAGGTCCAAACGCAGACACCAGGCTCGGATCCGCGGCAAGGCCCGCTCACCAACATGCAACTTGAACGGACTTCCGGGAATGTGACTCCCATCCAACTTGACGTGTACGTTGTGCAGACCATTCTCATGTGGTAAAAAGCGAATGGCGTACTTGTCTGCGGTAATTGAAAGCAATGACAACCAATTAAATGGATACCAACGCCATGGTTACGTGCTCAAACAGGAAGACCGTGCACGTCACATCAAAACAAAACAAAAAAATTAGTTTGTACCTTTGTCAACTTCGGAAATGCGGCAATCCGTGACGGTGCCGGAAGGTGCGTGCACCTCGGCATCAAGGTTGCCACGAGCACCATTCAGATTCACGGAAAACGAGGCCGGGTGTTCGCTTTCAGGCTCGTTCCCTGGAAAGTACGATGGGTTTAATGGGAAGGGCGACAAAGATGGTGAAGAAAATCTCTTGGAAGGGAGTGAAACCCTCCCCGACCCCAATGAGGCAAAGCGAGTCGAGACGTCGTCCAAACTGTACCTGCAGTCTGGTGACTGTGAGGAGACGAGCAGCGTCCGACGTCGCGGTCACAGGAACCATGAACGGGCTGTCTGGGATGTGCTCATCGTTGAAGCGGATCGACACCTCGTATTCTCCTGCAGGAGCACGGCAATCGATAAATGAAAGTCTCGGAAAGCACCTGGTTACAAAAAAACCAAGTCATCGGCATCTGTCTGGTCGTACCTGCTTCCTGTACGATGTACGACACGGTGCAAGAACCGTCCTGGTGGTCGTCAAATGAGATGTCCGCCTTGTGTGGCCCCTCAACAGCGATGGACAATCCGCCGGCACCCGCCTCTCGGCTCCAGATGGTGAACTCGGCTATGTGAGCAGGAAGACATTCGATGACAAACAATGGTGTAGAGGAAAAATGGCGTATCGAGGAAAAATGATGCTCGGGGCGGCCGCCCCTTTCGCCCCTTTCACCCCGCCTCCCTCCCCCCCCCCCCCCTTCTCACTACGCCAGTGATGACAAACTAGATGCAACTTGATACATACGTCGAGATAGAATAATCTTTACAGGGTGAACGGCCTAAACCATCTGACTGAAAAATGCACGGAATATCTTCACAAAACTCGCTACGCAAAATTCCTCCTACCATTTCCAAGACCAAAGTCTTACCAGGAAAGTTGTGTATCACACCAAAAGCAATGACATCGTAACCCCACGTCAAGCAGGTGCATCCCGCTCACCTGGTACTCCAGCTTCTGCCCTCTCGAGGCCAGGCCCTGCAGCACGCACTTTGTGGGCGCCACCCTCACCGAGGGGTCCGACGGTGAACTGGAAAGGACTTCCCTGAACGTGAGACCCATGATGCTTTACGCTAACCGTGTGTACTCCCATCTCCTCGGGAACAAAACGGATGCAGAACGTGCCCTCCGAAGCACCCTGCACCACCTCCGCTGGAATCGTTTTGCTTGACGGTGTCACCACATCCGCCTTCAGTTCAGATGCATCCATCGCTGTGTAAAAATAAACATATCAATAGATTAATGTATAGTAAAGTAGATGTTCAACTGTGGGATGTTGCATTTGTCTATCTGTCGAAGGAAAGTGTGAGAAGGACCGATAGGTGAATTTGGCAGGTAACCATCCAATCAGAGCAAACGAGGTCACCCCACGAGAGGGTGCAAACTATTTACTGTGGGCTTCAAGTGAATGTGTGAGCACCATTGCTTTCAACTTCCCTTGGGCTTCAAGTGAATGCATTAGAGCACCATTGCTTACAGCTTACCTTACCCTCAGCTTTGAGAATGTGAGAGCACCATTGCTTACAGCTTGCCTTACCCTGGGCTTCAAGGATGTGAGAGCACCATTGCTTACAGCTTGCCTTACCCTGGGCTTCAAGTGAATGCAAGAGAGCACCATTGCTTACAGCTTACCTTACCCTGGGCTTCAAGTGAATGTATGAAAACACCATTGCTTACAACTTCCCTTACCTTGGGCTTCAAGTGAATGCATGAGAGCACCATTGCTTACAACTCGCCTTACCCTGGGCTTCAAGTGAATGTGAGAGCACCATTGCTTACATCTTACCTTACCATGGGCTTCAAGTGAATGCATGAGAACACCATTGCTTACAGCTTACCTTACCCTGGCTTCAAGTGAATGTATGAAAACACCATTGCTTACAACTTCACTTACCTTGGGCTTCAAGTGAATGCATGAGAGCACCATTGCTTACAATTTACCTTACCCTGGGCTTCAAGTGAAAGTAGAACACCATTGCTTACAGCTTGCCCATCGGGAGTTTGTCCCATTCTCCACTCTCGGACAAACACCACCTCCGGACGTTCCATCATGACATTATGAGCATGCAATGTGTGGTATACACAAACAACCCGAGGGTTCCGATACGTCCGATCAGGTGCGTTCCGTCAAGAGGACAATTGGCAAGCGTGCGACAGGAACCTACCAGGTATCTTGAGACTGAGGTCACAGAGGCTGCCCACGCTCGTTAGTGAGGCGGCCTGGGACCTGCGCGTGATGCTTTGCCGCTGAAGCCGACCCTCACCGGTCACCTGCACGGTGAACGGGCTCCCTTCGAGAGGGAAGAAAAAAAGAAAAAAAGTTATTTACAAAAAAAACAAAAAAAAAACAACAACAACAAACAACAACAACAACAACACGTTTCCTTTGTTGGTTTCATAAGAAATTTAAATCCATTTTATGCAAAATCAAACTTTTTAAAAGCAGTTTTAAGTGCAATGCATTCTGGGATCATTTCATCAGCAGACCAAGAGCGGATGTTCATACCAGATACGTGTACATCGGCAAACTTGATGTTCAGCAGGTACTTTCCAGGTTCCATGGGACAGTAGGTCACACGACACGTGCCGTTTTCAATCTCCTCACAGTCGAGATCTGCTTTGCTCGGTCCTTCAATCGCCAAACTTAGGCCACCATATCCTGCAAGGCCAAACAATGTGCAATAGGGGGAAATGGCTGAGAAAGTTATTGTCCTGATGTTTGCCATCTTAACTCATAACATCGCACAAGAATTTAAAACTCCTTCAATGTTCGAGACAGAAATGGCTAAGAACGCAGCAGGACAGTGTGGGCTGAGGCCTCCGCCCGCCGCTCAATCTGAGGGGGAGTGGGGACAAGGCCCTATGGGGATAGTAATAACAGAACGCTCAAACCAACATTTATCGACAGGAAGTTAACTTGTACTAATGTTTTTTTAAAATGTGGATGGAGGGAGGCAGCCTGGGATAGAAGAAGAAGAAGAGAAGTCTAATGGAGAGAAGTACTAATGCAGTTGAGAGAAAGTGTGGTTCAGTGACGATTTCCACCAATCAGATCGTAAAGCAGACATAATTTAATGGCCACGACGGATGTTCAACGTCTTGGGTGGATCAAGCTCACCGGCCTGGGTCGTGTCGACGAGGAAGTCCGAGAGCTCTCCCGTTCGGCCCTGGTATAGGCCCGAGCCAGACACTCGGACCTTGGCGGCATCCCCGATCTCGGACTCCCCCACGGTCACGATGAAGGGCGAGTTCGACACGTGGCCGCCATCTTTAAGGACGCTCACCACATGGTCACCGACCTCGCATGGCGTGAAGGAGATCCCTGTGGTGTCGGTGCGTCATTCAAAAGGTCATTTCAGCTGCCAATCCACAATCTTAGCTCGTCACTTTTCATTTACCACACATTCCTTCCTAGTTTCACGCAAAACAGGAAGTGAAAACAAAACCGAGTGGCCAATCAACAGCTTCTTCAGGATGACAGAGAAGAAAACTTACTCAATATGCACCGCAAGCAGAGTGCACCACAGCGGGGTGTGTGCAGGTGTGGATAAGCCCTAAACTGGTCATTCGAATCAATATCCCAAATTTATCAACACTCGAGTTTCTGCCCAAAAACTTGTGATGAAAGGAAGGTGTGCGGGCGGTTGAGGATAAGATGGTGGGAAGACTTAGAGACAAGAACCGGAGGTTTGGGACAAACCCGTGTGGTGTACCTACCCACGTGGCCATTGGAAAGCCTCTTGAGCTGACAGGGAACTTTACCACCAGAGGGTCCTTTGATGGAGGCCTCGAGTAAGCTGAGGTCCGTCTCCCGAAGCTGCAGAGGGACATCCTGCGTAGATCCCACACTGAGTCTCGTGCGGCGGCGCCCATCGTCTGGAATAGGAACGATCGGTCCCGGAATCAAAATCGAGCTCCAAACATCGGCAGCGCAACCTGTGATGCATCTCCAAACATCCCAAGTCCCACTGAATAACCTGCATGACCGCAGAGTAACAAATCACCTGCGATGCGTGCCAAGAAAGGACTACCCGGGATGTTCTCGTCATCAAACTTGACGAGGATCTTGTAAAGTCCAGGTGCCGTTGGCAGGTAGGACACAGTACACGTGCCATCCTTATGGTCGTCGCACGAAATGTCCGCTTCCGAGGGTCCCTCGACGGCCAGCGACAATCCACCTGCACAAACAGGAAGTGAGTGACAAACACCTGCAAATTGGCATCTTTCACTTTGGACTAAATCGACACCGAGATCAAGACGAGTGGGAAACCCAAAATGGTTCCTGCATTAGTTGGAACCAAATAACCAAGATTGTTATTGAAATTGTTATTCAGGTTAGGCCAGAGTTGTTATTCAGGTTAGGCCAGAGTTTTTATTCAGTTTAGGCCAGAGTTTTTATTCAGGTTAGGCCAGAGTTTTTATTCAGGTTAGGCCAGAGTTTTTATTCAGGTTAGGCCAGAGTTGTTATTCAGGTTAGGCCAGAGTTGTTATTCAGGTTAGGCCAGAGTTGTTATTCAGGTTAGGCCAGAGTTGTTATTCAGGTTAGGCCAGAGCTGTCATTCAGGTTAGGCCAGAATGGCCTGCGACAGCACAATGGCAGGGGCCCATGGAAATTCCTTGGGGTCTTTTGGCTCTTCTGGGTATTCAAGGGTTTTCAGAGGTTTAAGGAGCCCCAGCAGTCCAAAGGGTCAAAAGGTACATTCAAATAGTACATAATTAATAGACTACTTAATAGACAGGATGCAACCGATGTTCAAACAGTACTTAATTAATAGACAGGATGCAACTGACGTTTAAACAGTACATAATTAATAGACAGGATGCAACAGCCATTCAAACAGTTCATAATTAATAGACGGAATGCAACCGACGTTCAAACAGTACATAATTAATAAATGGGATGCAACCAACGTTCAAACAGTACGTAATTAATAGACAGGATGCAACCGACGTTCAAACAGTACATAATTAATAAATGGGATGCAACCAACATTCAAACAGTACGTAATTAATAGACAGGATGCAACCGACGTTCAAACAGTACATAATTAATCGACAGGATGCATGCAACCAATGTTCAAACAGTACATAATTAATGGACGGGATGCATGCAACCGACGTTCAAACAGTACATAATTAATGGACGGGATGCATGCAACCGATGTTCAAACAGTACATAATTAATAGACAGGATGCATGCAACCGACGTTTAAACAGTACATAATTAATGGACGTGATGCATGCAACCAACGTTCAAACAGTACATAATTAATAGACAGGATGCATGCAACCAATGTTCAAACAGTACATAAATAGACAGGATGCATGCAACCGATGTTCAAACAGTACATAATTAATGGACGGGATGCATGCAACCGATGTTCAAACAGTACATAATTAATGGACGGGATGCATGCAACCGATGTTCAAACAGTACATAATTAGACGGGATGCAAGCAACCAATGTTCAAACAGTACATAATTAATAGACAGGATGCATGCAACCGATGTTCAAACAGTACATAATTAGACGGGATGCAAGCAACCAATGTTCAAACAGTACATAATTAATAGACAGGATGCATGCAACCAATGTTCAAACAGTACATAATTAATAGACAGGATGCATGCAACCAATGTTCAAACAGTACATAAATAGACAGGATGCATGCAACCGACGTTCAAACAGTACATAATTAATGGACGGGATGCATGCAACCGATGTTCAAACAGTACATAATTAATGGACGGGATGCATGCAACCGATGTTCAAACAGTACATAATAGGCAGGATGCATGCAACCGATGTTCAAACAGTACATAATTAGACGGGATGCAAGCAACCAATGTTCAAACAGTACATAATAGGCAGGATGCATGCAACCGATGTTCAAACAGTACATAATTAGACGGGATGCATGCAACCAATGTTCAAACAGTACATAATTAATAGACAGGATGCATGCAGCCGATGTTCAAACAGTACATAATTAATAGACGGGATGCATGCAACCGATGTTCAAACAGTACATAAATAATGGACGGGATGCATGCAACCAATGTTCAAACAGTACATAATTAATAGACGGGTTGCATGCAACCGATGTTCAAACAGTACATAATTAATAGACGGGATGCATGCAACCGATGTTCAAACAGTACATAATTAATAGACGGGATGCATGCAACCAATGTTCAAACAGTACATAATTAATAGACGGGATGCATGCAACCGATGTTCAAACAGTACATAATTAATAGACAGGATGCATGCAGCCGATGTTCAAACAGTACATAATTAATAGACGGGATGCATGCAACCGACATTCAAACATTACCTAATTTATAGATAGTCACATGGCTAAATGGATGGACAGCTTCACCAACGATGATTTTCCGTTTTATATATTTCAATATATAGTTAGATATTGACAGATTGAATGTTTTTTTTGTTTTTTTTCCTTTTTACTTCCTGTATATGTGCAAACCAACGACTGAGCCTATACAACATGTGTGCAACAAAAATGAATAAACTTGAGATTGCATGAATAACTATTTTAAACACCCGCATGCGCTATGTGGACCCAAGAGCTCTTAAATGAGGAATCATTCAGCATTGCACGTACTATGGTTACGACAATTACTTCGATCAGACGAGATGCAATCGGGCAACTTGCACATTTATATATATATATATATATATGAAAGGTCATTATAGGCCAAACAATGCATCTTCCAAGCCTGATCATGTGTGGGAATGAGAAGTACCACAGATGAACAAACCTTCCGTGGCATCTTTGGTGTCAATGGTAAAGTAGGCTGGCTTGTTGACGACACCATGAGAGAGGCCTGGCCCGTAAGCGGTCACATTTCCACTACCGACCTCATCCACATAGAACTGCAGGGGACTGCCTGAGATGGTCAGAGAAGGACGAGAGGATAAGCAAACGGGAACGTACGATTTGCAGGTTATCTCATGTGCGGACAAGGCAGGTGATCTTCGCTTTAAAAGTCTCTATCACCTGGAATGTGCTCGCGGTCACACTTTATGTCCATCTCGTGCAAACCCTTCTCCACCGGGGCATACTGCACGGACACCGTGCCGTCGTGGTTCGTCATGATGCTCGGCTTGTCCTTTTTACCCGAAGGCATCCGAACTTCCCCTGTTGGTACATTGTGGGGTAAGAGAATCGACAGTTTCATATTGCTCTGTTTACTTCAACGTGTCAGCTTCTAAAAGATCTCAGAAACTTGGGACCATAATCCGCTAAAGAGGCCAAAATGGTAACAATTCCAGAAAAGAAAGACAGGATTGACTCGTGCCCCCACATTGACAACTCACCAGTAATTTCCCCTCGTCTTATGACAAAAGGAACAACGAGGTTGAAGGGTCTCAGGTCCCCAGGTTGAGGTGCGGCCTTCACAGCATCATGCAAGGCATTGAGCGAAGGATTACATGGACACCAACAACAGCACAAGATAAATTGCAAAGTCCATAGCGTTAAATGAAACTGCCTACCCTGCTCAGTTGGGCATGTTCCACTTCCTGCACACACTCTTGAATCGGACTGTCCTCCTGAATCACCTGCGCCAAAGCCTTGTCCCACGGAAGGCATCAAATAAAAATAAAAATTCAGGGATCAAAAGCATGCAACATAAACTCTGCACAATGCAGGCCCAGCTTACCTCCACGTGGAAAGGACTGTGAGGCACGAGCTCTCCGCCATAGCGAATGTCCACGGTATACGAGCCCGGCAAGGGTGCGGCGTAGACGATGTCAAATGTACCATCTGCATTCTCCAAAACATCCAAATCCACCTCACTTCCATCAGGTGTGCGAACACAGCACGTCACCTTGCCTACACCGGCTCCCTGAGCATTCACCGAGATGGTGGTTTTGTCTCCAATGGGCATGTACGAACCTAGACCTGCAACAAAATTGTTGGGAAAAAGGAGTGAGGTGAGCCCCCAGGAAGTGAAAACAAATCGATAAATATCCGGCACAAGGCGTCTCATCTGGTGTAGTCGCACGGCTTGGTTTACAAAGCACCACCAAAAGATTTAAAACTCAAAACAAGCTCTACTTGAGACGAGTGTTAAAGTAAATATCTTCACCTTTTTCCTGAAAAGGTAGAAGATCCCAATCTCTCCCTTACACCACAAAAATTTAGTTAAAGCACAGACTTCTCTCACCTCCCATACCCCCCTCGCCAACATCAACAAGATACCGACATCCTCAAACACAACCAGATGGGAATGACAGTAAATCCTCAACTGCACCACGCCTCCTCCCCAATTCTCCAACTGCGCTGCGGCCCCCCATTCTCCAACAGCGCTGCAGCCTCCCCATTCTCTAACCGTGCCGTGCCGCCCCATTCTCTAACCATGCCACGCCTCCTACCCCCCACCCCCATTCTCCAACCGTGCCATGGCCCCCCCATTCTCCAACCATGCCATGCCCCCCATTCTCCAACTGTGCCACGGCCCCCCATTCTCCAACCGCACCACGGCCCCCCCATTCTCCAACTGTTCCGCAGCCACCCAATCTCCAACCGCACCGTGGCCCCCCATTCTCCAACCGCACCATGGCCCCCCATTCTTCAACCACGCTGCGGCCCCCCATTCTCCAACCATGCTACGACCCCCCATTCTCCAACCGTGCCGTGGCCACCCATTCTCCAACCGCGACATGGCCCCCCCCATTCTCCAACCACACCATGGCCCCCCATTATCCAACCGCACCATGCCCCCCCCATTCTCCAACCGCACCATGCCCCCCCATTCTCCAACCGCACCATGCCCCCCATTCTCCAACCGCACCACGGCCCCCAATTCTCCAACCACGCCACAACCCCCTACCCCCACCCGCATTCCCCAACCGCACCACGGCCCCCAACCCCCATTCATCAACCGCACCATGAACCCCCCTGCCCCCACCCCCATTCTCCAACCACGCCGCAGTCCCCCATTCTCCAACCGCACCACAGCCCCCCATTCTCCAACCGCACCGCGGCCCCCCATTCTCCAAACGCACCGCGGCCCCTCATTCTCTAACCGTGCCACGGCCTCCCATTCTCCAACCGCGCCACGGCTCCCCATTCTCCAACCGCGCCACGGCCCCCCATTCTCCAACTGCGCCACGGCCCCCCATTCTGCAACCGCGCCACGCCCCCTACCCCCATTCTCCAACCGCACCAAGGCGCCCCCATTCTATAACTGCGCCACGACCCCCCTACCCCCCACCCCCATTCTCCAACCTCAGTTTTCCAGGTCTGATTGCCTCATTCCTCCATCTTAAGTTACAAACATCACACTTGATCACAAAAAGAGTTCCAAGTCTAGTCCATCCAACTACATCGGGCAGTCCTCTCCGTATCAAAAAACAAAGTGATTCAATCAATCATTAAATCAGATTTCAAGCATCATCCCTTCATCATCTTGATCAGTTCGAGTTCTGATCCAGATATTTCACCGAGTCGCTTTTTCTTCATATTGCTCATTCTTGCCCAGTAATGGATGGATGCAGCAAATTGCAAAAATCATCAGGTCCTTCCGTATGGACAACCCTCAAGCAGCTTGGCCTTCCAACTATCTGGAAAGGCTTTAGTTTCGAAGTCTTTGTTCTAGCAAAGGGTTAGAACCCAAAACATCTTACATCCCATGGCCATTGGCGTACTTTGACCAAGCCAATTGATGCCATCCATTGTTCTATACCTGTCTACCGAACGCTGAATCACACGAGCCTTCATGATAAAGACTAGTTTTCCATTTTACTTTCCAAACTGTGCCAAAGGTATTCAGGTGTCCCTCCTGGAATGGTTGTCTCATTCGCTAAAAGAATAAACACCGGGTCGCTCCTCATAGTAATAGTATTCGGAGTAACCCAGTGTCCTGCAGGCAGTGTTTTAGGACAGACTTTGTCTCGATGGGTTCGGTTTCCACCTTGCTTCTGGTGTTGCTCCTCCAATCCTCAATCCCTGGAACATGACCGACTCAGATGGTCACTCAGGTCACACACTCAGTTGGTGTCTCACACAAACATAAACACCTGGTTACCATCTCAATCCAAGCTGAATGTTCACCTCCATTCCATCTCATCTCATCTCGTCTGTGGAACAGTCCCTGAATCTGTTTTTTACTCTCCCGCCAGTCTTAAGAGGGTTACCACATCACCGGACTGTCCTCAAGAACCACCTGATCGTCCATAAAAACACGTGCTCTGCTTTTCACATTGAGGTCCACACCTCGACTCTGCTTCCTCCCACTCTTGCAAAATGTCATCTCCATGTTCCCTGTGATCAATCTATAAATACACCACCTCCGTTTAGCTCATTCACGAGTTTACATGTGAACAGACAAAGTCTCACCTTGAACTTTGCACTTTTTGGCATTGCCAGTAGGGTTGGCATTGATGGTATAAGGGGAGCACGGTATGTCATCGTCTCCATGCTTCACTTCAACGGTGTAGCATCCGGTACGATCAGGCAGGTACGACACCGTATACGTGCCGTCACCATTGGAGACCAGCTTAGTGGGCCGAGGTCTCCCATCCGGGTCCTAAAACGAGGACAGACCAACATCACCGAAACCGATTCAACATGACTCCATTTACCTGCTTTTCCCCTTGCACATTCCCCCTACTCACAGTAACAATCACAGAGATGTTTTCCTGCCCTGCATCTTGAGCGTCGATGAAAAATTCCACTGGAAGACTGGCGGTGACACCTGCAGATGCCAGACCTGGACCATTTGCACGCACCTTGCTCGCATCACAAGATGGCAGCACCTCTAGTTTGTCGGCACTGCAGGAGGGTCAGAAAAAAGAGAATGTGAGATCTGATTAAACTTAATTACATAATTAGAAAATTGCTTGGACATCAAAATAGAACAGAAAAGTGAAAACTGAACTATTTCAACTCAAATGATGAATAGTCTTGGTATTTACCAATCACACATCAAATTACGGCAGAACTGGGGCACTCAGACTTGTCCACCTTATTAAATCATTCAACAATCGCCCCCCAAACCCATCTGTCTCAGACCTCATTATTACACAATTCAACAATTTCTCCCCGGCCCCTCCATCTTATTACATAATTCAACAATGGCCCCCCCGGCCCCTCCATCTTATCCATATTATTACATAATTCAACAATGGCCCCCCCCCAGCCCCTCCATCTTATCCATATTATTACATCATTCAACAAATGCCCCCCGGCCCCTCCATCTTATTACATAATTCAAAAACGCCCCCCCATCTCATTACATCATTCAACAATGCCCCCCCCCCCCCAGCCCCTCCATCTTATCCACATGACATAATTCAACAATGGCCCCCTGGCCCCTCCATCTTATTATTGCATCATTCAACAATGGCCCCCAGAATTCTGCTATGATTATATGTGCAGTGACAAACAAATAGGATAACGATCAATTACTTCTCCCACTCAACTACTAGATGCACCAACCAAAATCTACAAGTCTTACTTTACTTGGTTAATACTTGCTGGTTGTACCTGTGAGAGACGACCTCGCCACCATACAAAATTCGAACACCATATGGACCATCTTCTCTTGCAACATAGTTCACCTGGTGGAGACCTCCTCCCAGGTCCTTCACCTGCACAGGTTCAGCTTTACCTGCAGAGCCCCAACCCACCCCCCAAAACATTGCACAATGAAAATTTGAAAGGTGAACATAACAATAAAAGACTCCAATCTGCATCCTATCAAAAAATGAACAGGAGGACATAAAATGCAGATACAAATGCAGGTAAGGCATGAAAAAGCACAAGAATGAGGCGTTTGGGATGAAACTTGCTCCGACTACATTCACGCTGTTGGGAGGAAATAAATAAGCCCCTGCTGTGCCACCGCCATTCTTACACAAGTCCCAAGAACCGTGTTAAACAGGTAGAAAGATGCACTCGTGTTCAAGAGTGTGGAGGTGAGGGCAAAGCAAAGACTTCGTTTGAACATAACGTACAACCTTCACTAATCTGGTCACCGAGGCACTAGGCCTCAATTTCACAACAGACACCAAGTACACACCCGAGTGCTGATAATCCAATGATCCATCAATTTCACAATACAAAACCGTACACAATGTATCAAGGAAACCATATATATATATATATATATATATACGGTATATGAATTCAAGTGACGCGAAGAAGAAGCCCACCTCGATGCAACTAAGTGGGGAATCTGTTTAGAATAAGATCGTATATGTGTCTCCATACAAGGGGTGGAGCTATCCTAATTAGGCAGGGCTTAAGGATGGACCCCAGTGTGTAATTGCCCTGTGATTTTTCCCTTAGTTGTTAATGCATCCAAAAGGGTGTGTGTGTGTGTCCAGATTTATGGGACACCCTGTAGTATGAATGTGCTTCTACAACCTTTTGAGATATCCTGTTCACAGACAAGCAGACAGGCAAAAAAAGAAAGAAAAAATAGCGGCCGAGATAACTACAGAGCGAAAGAACCCAACCTTACTTCAATCGTAACTCCCTTCACTGTCAGGCCATGGCCCCTGGTCCTCTCACTGACAATTGTGCTGAATAATTCTTCGCTTATTTTGTCTGTACCCTTCATTATCTTAAACATCTCTATCATCGTCCCTCGTAACCACCTCCTTTATAACGTTTTAATGCCCTTGTCCCCTTCAGCTGCCGCTCATGCTCGAGTCTACTTAGGCCCAGAATCAATCTAGTAGCCCCGCTCTGAACACTCGATGGCAGCTACGCTGTGGTGACAAACCGCACACAGAATTCCAGATAAGGCCTCACTAAATTCCGACAGTGTGAAAACCACCTCGTTAGATTCACAATTTCTCCGAATAATAAAACCTAAAACCCCATTTACTTTACCTGAAGCTACCTGGCTAGTCCTGTCTGCTCTCTCATCTCCGTGAAAACGAGTTTCAATGACTAAAAATTTCTCAACTCCTGAAACGCACCTCGAGGGTTGATCAACTCGACCTTCAATGGAGCTTGACCAGCACGACTCGCATCCACCAAGAACTCCTGTGGAATGCCGGCACGGACCCCGTGCTCGACACCAGCCCCAGACACCTTCACTTTACTGGGATTCACTTTGTCCCTGCACTGGCACGACGAATGGACTTCCTATGGGGGAGGGGGTGACAGTCAGCAACAAGTTTATTGAACACATTTGAAGGACGATGAACATTTTGATTTTGTATTAAATATAAATATATATAAATATAAATGTGTATATATATATATATATATATATATATATATATATATATATATATATATATATATATATATATATATATATATATATATATATATATATATATATATATATATATATATATATATATATATATATATATATATATATATATATATATATATACTGTATATATCAAACTAAAATACGCCATTTGGTGTCCGTCTGATGAATTTTTGACACCGATACATTCCGTCCTTACTTATCCAATCTCAGCAAAGCTTGACAGGACGAAGAAGTTACATAATGAAGGTTGTAATGCCTTAATTTGCCCCCCTCCCCAAAGGTGTTTTCTCCCCTGGGCGGGTTTTCGCCACCATTGCCGTCAATGGCATTGCGTGTTGAGGTGTATATCAATGATAAATTAGCTTTATCATGGCGTTTGTCCAAAGAAGAAGATTTATCGCGGCGTTTTTCCAAAGACGCTTTTAATTACAAAATTAATGATTGATGATTAAATTAATGATTAAAATTAATTAATTAATGATTAAATAATTGATAAATAAAATTAACAAAATTAATGATTAAATAAAAAATCAATGATTAAAAATTAATGGCCCTTAATGGATTTCTCTCATCTCCACCTTCCTGTTCAGGCTGGAGTTCCCCCAAGGTCGTGTTCTGGGCCCTGTGCTATTTCTGGTCTTCATCAATGATCTCTCCAACTCTCTGGAAAATCCTCTCTATCTCTTTGCTGATGACTCCACTATCTGCTGCTCCATTCCTCATCCCACAGATCGGCAGTCTGCAGCCTCCTCACTCTCTGCAGATCTGGACAAAATCAAAATCAAAATCCACTGGTCAAACAAGTGGAACATGTCTTTCAATCCTGACAAATCTCACACTCTTACGATGCCTCTCCGAAAAGACCGACTAGAAAACCCTCCCATCCACTTTCTCAACAATCCTCTCCAAGAAGTTGTCGCTCAAGCTTTTGGGTCTCACTATCTGCCATGATCTTTCTTGGGAAAACCACATTTCCAAGGACTCCGTCGTGCGAAGTCCTTCCTTGGCACACCTGAGCTCCTCAACACATACAAGGCTTTCATCCGCAGCTCAATGGAATACTGTTCCCCGCTCTGGGCCGGTGCTCCTGCCTCACACCTAGCTCGGCTTCACACTGTTGAAACCAAAGCTTTCAGAATCATTGGAATCTCGTGCGATGAAGCTAACTCCAAGGGCCTTTCACTCGCTCACCGCAGGCAGGTTGGTGGTCTTTGTCTTCTACCGACTCCTCTCCGGCCTTAACCCAGCTCTCTCTGGGCTCTGTCCCCCAACTATTCCTACAGGTCGCACAAGATCTGCCAGCAACCCTCTTATGGTTAAACTGCCAAAATCTCGGCTCTCTGCTCACCTTCACTCTTTCATTTCCCTTTTCTCCCGCTTCTGGAACAAACTCCCCCACTCCCTTCAATCCCACTCCTCCCTCCAGGTCTTTAAAACAGCTGTTCACCACCATCTCTTATCTTCCCCCATCCAAAACCTTGATCTTTTCTACCCCCGCTAATTCACCCCAGAGTCCTTGCAGTGTCCATATGTTTTATTCCGCTCCCACCTCCTCCCCCTCCCACATTTCTCTCGATGTCCCTGCTCTCAAATGTTGTTTGTGTCCTGCCCCCTCTCCCAATCTTGTCTGCCGCTCCCCTTATTTTGTGTTTTATGTGTCGGTTTGACTTTGTGTGATTAATGTCAGCTCTTTCATGAGCCTCGATCTTGTATACAAAAAAAAAACAAAAAAAAAAACAACAAAAAAAAAGAAAAAGATAATCACATTGTTAATGTTATTACAAAACAATATTAATACTAATAATGCCCCACTTCCCCAAGGCAGTTTTCCTGCAGTGATAACGTGTATAAATAGCTTATAGTTATAATGGTGTTTCCGTGGGAGCAACGGCTTCTACAGGAAGTAAAAATATTATACACCACAAACATGTATGCTTAGCTTTTTAAACAGTCGCTAATGCTCTTTATAACACTACATGAAGAAATTGGGCGGAATCCCGACATCCGTGAAGGAAGGTTTACTTCCAAAACTGTGCGAAGATCTACTGTACTCTATATAACCCACAAATGTTGGGTTAATAACATGGCCCTTTCTGCCGCTACCGTGGCATTTTTCGGAGTGAACTTTTGAAACTCGTCTCCTGCTGTTTGATACGAAACTGAAAGGGAAGAAGCCCGGGTTATGCTCATTTACCAAGCAGCTAGCTAGCGCTTGCCAAGCCAGCCGTTCCTTAACGGTTTTGAATGGAGTGCTTGCTTGAATGCATAAACCACTTGATCTCTACACAAGAAACTTGGTAAAGGAACACACACCCAATGTTCTTGAGACCCAACCATAGATCGACTGTAATCTATAGACCCCAAAGAGGAATGACCCTTCTTGCCGCTCCCGTAGTAAGCGGGTGTACTAGTATATATATAAAAACACCATCTCTTCCCCCCCCCCCCCCCCCCTCCTCCTCCTCCTATTTCCAAATCACCAGCATACATACTAACCAGGGATAGGTTGTCCCCCATAGGAGATGAGCACGTCGTATTTCCCTGGATCTTGCGGCACGTACTCCACGAGGCAGGTGCCATCCTTGTTATCCGTGCAAGATATAACGGCTTCTGTAGGACCTTCAATCTGAAGGCCGAGACCACCAGTACCGGCTCCCCTGCACACAATGGACCCGAGGATCAATCGCCAGCAACAAATATGCCTCTACCTGATAAAGGTAAATCAACAGATGAACCCTCATGGGCGAAACATTTGGGACACAGTAACCGGTCATCCCCACATCCTCCAAACATACCTTTGCACAAACATTCAGGAGCATGTACAGTTACCATGACACCAGGTGGGAAATTGCTCGATTCGACCTGCATTTGTACTACAGAGCAGTCAAAGAGTTCTACAACCAGAAGCAGTTTGAACAAAACTAGAGTTCATAGAACACATGATCCCACGCAGTGTTCAGGTATATCATTTAATTTAAATTAAAGATTCTAAAAGTCGTATAAATATTCATTCCGGCTTTTACCGCCATTTTCCCAGTGTCTATGACGTCACTATCGAACAAGTCACATTAGTTCTTCGTAAGTGTTACTTGTGTCCTTTATACCATCCTTAAACATTACGCTGACTATTTGGAAAGAGGAGTTTTTCCACAACGATATTTCACTCCGGCTGCCTGAGTGAAAAAAAGAAAGAAAAAAGATTGTTCCTTTTTTGTTCCATTTTCCAGCAATAGACTAAATTTTTACAATTTGTTTGACTGCAGGAGGACAGACAGAGTAAAATATTACCTCACTCGGGACAAATTCAGAGCCAAAGTACAGAACGGTTAAACTCGAGGTTCGGGTTTCCCATTTGTCTCCAGAATAGAACATTCTATTTAAATGAGTTGGTCCTCAATCATAAACTGACGTTTACAGACAGACGGACATCAAGTTGCCTAATCCCACTATTTGCTTCATGTACGCGAGGTACAACAAATCAATACAAGCATCAACCTACCAAATACCACTTCCTACTCGTACTACCATCATGGGTGAGACAGGGATGGCACACCGTTTCGATATCGGGGAAGGGTCTTGCCTCAATTTTGAATTCCATAAAGCATCGAGATAGGCATTTGGCCTTGCAGGGATCTCAGGTCAGCACTGAACTCGACGGTCCAATGGTGAAACCAGACAGTTAGCGCGAGACATCCGTCGAGTCAAAACGATGATGCCTTGCCGAATTTGTCTTCACCTTTTAGAATGGCCTCCGGTAGTGGAGCTCTGAGGCTAATCAAGTAGTGCAAATGCAGGCAGACCTAGGCCTGCTTTTTAACTACCAAGGGTACCTCTCCTTATATCCACAGTTGAAACGCTGTGGTCAATAAATGACTGTCAAACATGTTTCTCCATGATGGCAGCTGTCGTCCGACCGAGGAAATGTCCAGTACAACATGATACTACATTTAGTCAAAAGGTATGCCTTACCGAGTCTCGACTGTGAATGAATTGGTCTGATTGGTCCAGCCAGACTTCAGACCAGGCCCAGAAACACAAACTCGTTTTGGGTCACAGCCTTCGCACACCACCAGGGGGAATGGACTGCCACCAACAGGCACATCTTTGTAGGCCACGTCAATCAAATGTTTGCCTAGATAAGGGTTCGGTGGGAGGGAGGACACAAACACTTGGTTTATACGTTACGACTGCATAACATCGTCAAATGACATTTGGCCAAATGTAAGCAGCACCAATTATACAACTACCATCTACCTAGTACCTCAGAACAGCACTCTGCTCAAATTTGCCATCTATTTTGAGCAACATGAGAATGTTTCAAATGGTACTGATATGTAAGACTACCGGCATTGAAAGAGCGACATCACAAACCGCGTTTTACTATTCTCGTTGCCAGCCCAAGTCCCCATAATAATCATGCATGTTTAAACAAAAATAAACAAGCGTTACGCCTAGGTCCCCCGTCGGGGAAGTGATGAGTTGACAAAGTGGAAGACGCAGAAAACATGCTATGATATATTTCGCTCACAAGGTTGACATACATGGAGGCGGCCATCTTGGATTCGTCATGGCGACCCAATTTTCAATAGCATTCTTCCTTATGCGTAGATACACCCACACACCAGATTAGAAGTTAGAAGTTCGTTTATTTTTCAAGATATTCCGCTCACAAGGTTCAGACATACATGGCATCAGACATACATGGCGTCGGCCATCTTGGATTTTGACGTGGCGACCCAATTTTCAATAGCGTTCCTTATGCATAGATACACCCACACACCAGATTAGAAGTTGGTACTTCGCTTATTTTTCAAGATATTCCGCTCACAAGGTTCAGACATACATGGCATCAGACATACATGGCGGCGGCCATCTTGGATTTTGACGTAGGTTGAACCCACACACCAAATTCGAATGCGGTCCTTCGCTTACGCACGCACACACGGGAAAACCATAGTCCCCCTTTCGCTCCGCTGTGCGACAATAAATAAAGACCCACATTGCTTGTCCATGCCTTTGTCAGCCGACCCATGCTATAGCTCATCAGGCATCCACTCCATTGGCCAAGTTTCTGCTGCTTCAAAACTCCTCCCCCTAGTCTCAGGTGACATGATGCCACCATCATTTCTTCTACACAAACTCACCTCCACCCGATAATTACCTGCGGCTATTCCATCACTAGTATCAGGATGTCCATAATGATAAGGATGGACAAGAGAAAGCACTTAGCAAGAGCTTTCTGGGTTGGGTTACATTTTTCCCTGGACAAATGATCTGACTCACAGGAAAGGGGCTCCTCGAGAACTGCATCAAGTCAAGTCAAGGTTAACCCGGGGACCAGTTTGCATCGATTGCTCATGGATGTTATAGATCTCATGGAGTCTTGATAAAGTGGAGACATTATTGCCGGAATCCTTCCTGTCCTAATGAGCCATGGCCTAAGATGTTGAACATCAGGCCCGTTTCCTGATGAAAAGCCAAATTGTGTGTGGCCCTACCTTTTATTTGTGATAGTTACACCTCAAAATCCAGGCCCCGTCGATGGAATGAACAGAATTCTCAGATGTATGCCAACCATAAGCAAGGAGAAGCTCGTGTATCCGACATTAACTTTCATTGGAGCATTCGAGTAAATTACAACTCCACATTCACCCCCACAAAATGATCCGAGTAGGAAGGGTGCACACAGTCAACGGGTTGTTTTTATCAGGGTCCAACACACGAAGGAGGCATTTTACCCATCATGCCTGTGTCATACTTGGAGCCAAACATTACCACTTACTGCAGAATGCCTCAATGAGGGCAAACATGAAAGCTTTCCTCCTTCGCTCTGCTCTCTCATATCGAGGTCTCTCCGACCGCTCTATCTCTGTAATTGTCCATGGCTCATCTTCCTCTTTCCCCATCAACAGCGGTGTCCCTCAGGGTTCCATTCTTTTTATCAATGATCTTCTTTCTTCTACAAATAACCAAATGCACTCGTATGTTGACGACTCGACATTACATTCCTCCATGTTTTTGCCCATCTGCCCCATCTTCCCTCATTCGATCTACACCTCGTTTGATCACAGCCACCTCTTTAAATTCAGATTTAGACAAGATTTCCCAGTGGGGCAAAAGTAATCAGATTAAGTTTAATGTTTCTAAAACTCAATTTCTTCCCATCTCTCTCTAAGAGAGAGCCTGGTGTTGGCTTAGCGGCTAGGGTGCCAGCTTAGGATCCTGGGTTCGAATCCCGGTCGATCGCTGAATTAACGCCAGGGGGGTTGACTCGGCCTGTCATCCTTCCGAAGTCGGCTAATTGAGTACCAGTTCACTGGTCCCTGTTTGTCGTAAAAAGTGACAAACAGGGTTGGCGGCAGGAAGGGCATCCGGCCGTAAAACTGCTTCAAAAAGGGGACCAACAACAAGAAACGAAAAAGGCCAACCCCCACTTCGTGGGGAAAAATGGCCTCTAAAGGTGGGGGGTGTTTTTTTTTTTTTTTTTCTCTCTCTCTCTCTCTATCTGTCTATATCTCTCTATATATCTATCTATCTATCTCTATCTCTATCTCTATCTCTATCTCTCTCTCTCTCTCTCTCTCTCTCTCTCTTCTCTCTCTCTCTCTCTCTCTCTCTCTCTCTCTCTCTCTCTCTCTCTCTCTCTCTCTCTCTCTCTCTCTCTCTCTCTCTCTCTCTCTCTCTCTCTCTCTCTCACACACAAATAGCTCAGTCTACCTTTAGTAAACTATGAGCACAGCTGGGAGTGTCTAGCTCAACATACTTACTGGAGAGAATTTAATCCAAAGTAATCAGACTCATCAACTCTCCTAATCTGACATAAAAACCCCAACCCACGCGAAGTACTCCGTAAAGTTGGCTCTTACTCTTTTCTACAGATATTACTTCGGTTTCTGCTCCCAAGAACTTGCTGCCTGTATACCTCCGCCATTAGCGAGACCAAGGAATACTCGACAAGCCGCTACATCACATGATTATTGTGTGGCCATTGGCAACTCAAGGGTGGCCCGGTATGATGTTTGTGTCTTCCCCTCCACGGCCAAACTTTGGAACTCTTTACCTTCTCATGTCTTTTCAAACACTTATGATCAGATCTTCCGATTTTCAAAAAGCAGATTTGTTACGTCCTCAAAAACTTTGACTATTCCTTCTTTCTTCACTTCATCAATGCAGCTCTTTTATTCAAGGCCTGGCCTCGATGAGGACCATAGAGTCCATGACTGGAGCCTTCAACATTAAAAAAATATTTAAAAAATAGAGGGGTTTGTAGCCAATGGACCAAAAGGACACCATTGGATCTTTAATATCTACAATTGAAGATGGGACAGCAGATGACATCTCCATCTTAGGACACTGCAATTTGAGACCAAGTGTCCCTGACAGCACTACACCAACATGGCAGTTTGAATTTTCAATCATTGACATTTGGTGCACCAAACCCACCTTGATACTTTGACTACATCAGGTATTAATAGTTCACCAGCATTTGCTTCTGGCAAATGAAGAACATGTTACATACTTTTATTTAATTCTGATGGGGGTGGCAGTGAGGAAGGGGTCGACATGAGAATGAGACTACTCGATCAAATATATTAGTTATTATTAATATTCACAAGAAATTGCACAACCACATCTGCTCAAAACATGCTGTAGCATCAGTTCAGAGTGGAGATATACATGCTTAGGACAATCAGATCGACAGAGTGAAAGGAGTCACGTGACAGGAGTCACGATATACATCAAATACCCAGTTCCAACGGAGTGTATTCTACGGCATATGTTCCATTCTTCTTGTCCGTCACACCGCCTTGAATAACCACACCAGAAGGTCCGGTGATTCTTGCCGTCAAGTCATCACCACCGGTTCTGGTCAGAGAACTCGCGTCGACAGAGAAATCCGTGGTTGCATCACAAAACGCTAGGGACAACCGGGCAGGTTCACAGCACGACTCAGATCATTAACGAACAACCACAATGACCACAACCACAACAAAGAGCAATGAAGAAACATTCAGGTCACTAAAGGCAATTTTGAACGTGACATGTGGAACTTGCCGCAGAATGAGCAAAGGACCATGTGCTCAGTGATTTAACCCATTGTCACCACACCAAACCCCACAATAATCCCATTTCAAGCGCAGATGTCACAATAGGGACAAACAGTGACTTTACCCATTTCCACCACATAAAACCCCACAATAATCCCATTTCATGCGCAGATGTCACAATAGGGACGACAGTGACTTTACCCATTGCCACGACACCAAACCCCACAACAATCCCATTTCATATACTTGGATGTCACAATAGGGACTAACAGTGACATTACCCATTGCAACCACACCAAACCCCACAAGAATACCATTTCATACACTTGGATGGCACAACAGGGACAAACAGTGACTTTACCCATTGCCACCACACCAAACCCCACAATCATCCCATTTCATGTGCAGATGTCACAATAGGGACGAACAGTGACTTTACCCAGTGCCACCACACCAAACCCCACAAGAATACCATTTCATACACTTGGATGGCACAACAGGGACAAACAGTGACTTTACCCATTTCCACCACATAAAACCCCACAATAATCCCATTTCATGCGCAGATGTCACAATAGGGACGAACAGTGACTTTACCCATTGCCACCACACCAAACCCCACAACAATCCCATTTCATACACTTGGATGGCACAATAGGGACGAACAGTGATTTTACCCATTGCCATCACACCAAACCCCACAATAATCCCATTTTATGCGCAGATCTCACAATAGGGACTAACAGTGACTTTACCCATTGCCATCACACCAAACCCCACAATAATCCCATTTTATGCGCAGATGTCACAATAGGGACTAACTGACATTACCCAGTGCCACCACATCAAACCCCACAAGAATACCATTTCATACACTTGGATGGCACAACAGGGACAAACAGTGACTTTACCCATTGCCACCACACCAAACCCCACAATAATCCCATTTTATGCGCAGATCTCACAATAGGGACTAACAGTGACTTTACCCATTGCCATCACACCAAACCCCACAACAATCCCATTTCATACACTTGGATGGCACAATAGGGACGAACAGTGATTTTACCCATTGCCATCACACCAAACCCCACAATAATCCCATTTTATGCGCAGATCTCACAATAGGGACTAACAGTGACTTTACCCATTGCTATCACACCAAACCCCACAATAATCCCATTTCATTACTTGGATGTCACAACAGGGACAAACAGTGACTTTACCCATTGCCACCACACCAAACCCCACAATAATCCCATTTGATGTGCACATGTCACAATATGAACTAACTGACATTGCTCATTGCCACCACACCAAACCCCACAATAACCCTATTTCATATACTTGAATGTCACAATAGGGACCAAGTGACTTCACCCATTGCCACCACACCAAACCCCACAATAATCCCATTTGATGTGCACATGTCACAATATGAACTAACTGACATTGCTCATTGCCACCACACCAAACCCCACAATAATCCTATTTCATATACTTGAATGTCACAATAGGGACAAAAAGTGACTTTACCCATTGCCACCACACCAAACCCCACAACAATCCCATTTCATACACTTGGATGGCACAATAGGGACGAACAGTGATTTTACCCATTGCCACCACACCAAACCCCACAATAATCCCATTTTATGCGCAGATGTCACAATAGGGACTAACAGTGACTTTACCCATTGCCATCACACCAAACCCCACAACAATCCCATTTCATTACTTGGATGTCACAACAGGGACAAACAGTGACTTTACCCATTGCCACCACACCAAACCCCACAATAATCCCATTTGATGTGCACATGTCACAATATGAACTAACTGACATTGCTCATTGCCACCACACCAAACCCCACAATAATCCTATTTCATATACTTGAATGTCACAATAGGGACCAAGTGACTTCACCCATTGCCACCAAACCAACCCACAAGAATCCCATTTCATACACTTGGATGGCACAATAGGGACCAAGTGACTTTACCCATTGCCACCAAACCAAACCCCACAAGAATCCCATTTCATACACTTGGATGGCACAATAGGGACAAACAGTGATTTTACCCATTAACACACCAAATCCCACAAGAGTCCCATTTCATACTTGGATGGCACAATATGGACTAACAGTGAATTTACCCACTGCCATCACACCAAACCCCACAATAATCCCATTTCATGTGCAGATGTCACAATAGGGACTAACAGTGACTTTACCCATTGCCACCACACCAAACCCCACAATAATCCCATTTCATGCGTAGATGTCACAAGAGGACCCAAAAGTGACTTTACCCATTGCCACCACACCAAACCCCACAAGAATCCCATTTCATATACTTGGATGGCACAATAGGAACTAACAGTGACTTTACCTATTGCCACCACACCAAACCCCACAATAATCCCATTTCATGCGTAGATGTCACAAGAGGACCCAACAGTGACTTTACCCATTGCCACCACACCAAACCCCACAAGAATCCCATTTCATATACTTGGATGGCACAATAGGGACTAACAGTGACTTTACCCATTGCCACCACACCAAACCCCACAAGAATCCCATTCCATACTTGGATAGGGACTAACCATTTTCTATCCCAGGTCCAAAGACCTTGACGGCATTTGTATCCACAGAGGGCTGTACTTCAAGGCGTGCCGGGAAGGTTGGCACCGACCTGCCACCGTACTTTACATCCACGGTGTGTGGGCCGTGGCACACTGGCGTGTAGTTAACAGCATACACTCCTTCTGATTGCCGCCGAGTTACAACGTCGGCCTCGACACCTGAGTCCGAAACCATTTTGACATCCAAGTTGGCATCGCCAGCCTGCGTGCAGGCCCAAGAAAACATCGTTAAACTTCAGAACTTACAATCCGACAGAATAAGGCTGAAATAGCAAGCGACTTCAAAATCGTGTGTTTACCTGAGAACAATCAAGAGTGAATGAACCAGTATCTCCAACCTTGACCCTCTTCAGCCCTTCACCCTCCACCAAAACCTTTTGGGGGTCAAAAGATGGTTCAATGGTGGCCTGGAATGGTGATCCTGGAACGTGCATCCCAGCAAAAAGGACGTTTACGAGGTAATCTCCAGCTTCAACAGGAAGGTAAGAAACCGAGCAGGTACCATCACCATTATCCACGCACTCTAGTTTCGCTTCACATGGTCCTTCGACTGTCAAACTCAGGTTGCCTTGTCCGGCTTTCCGAGTGTCGATGGAGAACTGAGCAGGATGGTCAACCTTGCCCGATCTCAAACCTTCACCACTCGCACGCACCTGAACAGATGTTTACAGACAGGTGATAAAAACACCAACAACCCCAAATTAAGAAAAAAAAATCGATTCTAAAATGATGGGCGAGTCAAACCTCTTTGGGATCAGGAGGAAGTGCCGCTTCAAGCGTGAACGTGTCATCGAGCAGTTGTCCATCATACAACATGCTAACACGATGAGGACCTTCCTCCTTGGGCAGGAAGTGGACCGTGCTGCCATTTCCAGCTGGCGTCGACTCCACGGAGCAGGCCAAAGGCTTGTTGGATGGCGATAGCACGTGAACGTCCAACTTGCCTCGGCCTCCAGCACCACGAGTGTCAACATCAAACTCAAACTCTTCTCCAACCACCAACTCTGTCATTTGGGGAAAAAAAAAAATCCAGATCAAGGTGAATATCTTAGGAAAAAAACTTCTATTTCTCTAATTATTTGTTTATTGGAAAGTGCTTTGACATTTTGCTAATTTATAAATAAATAAAAACAAAATTAAATCCAGCATCTCATCTGTCACATGACCTTGACATCTCACTGGATTTCCATAACTTGTCAAGGTGGACACAACGATACATTTTCGAAACCGAATTCACAAATAAATCATTAATCTTTGCCTCAAAATGAACATTTATAGAATTAATCGAACCCCTCAACGACAACATTGGGATCGTGACAATCGCAAGCAATAATTTCATAATTATTCCACAATTAAATCTGTTTCCTTAATTTTCCTGCAAGATGTCAAGGCATTGAAAGCTCCAATTGACGAATACAGAAACACATTCCTCCAACATGGTGGCGCCTTGCTTAGCGTGCGTGTACAGTCACGTGAAAAAGTAAGTACACCCCATGTAAAGTTTTGACTTTTTCAACATATTGCAACATACAGCTATTTGATCTTCATTTCAACAATATTGACAGATAAAGGTGATATAATATAACAAATATCATGAAACATTCACATTTTGTAGTTCATTGTATAATTTAAATAAACATAAATGCAAATTTCGCATGTGGAAAAAGTAAGTACACCCCTACATTTATCACTACTTCAAATACCTACATTTAGAATCAGGTGTACCAGCTCAGGTGCAAATGATTAGAACATCGTTTGAGAGAATCTTGGAGGAACCTGTCTTATTTAAACTTCAGACATAGTTTGGTTTGCTCTGTTATTGAAGTGTGCGGCGTCTCCATGCCAATATCAAAAGAGCTCTCCGAGGCCTTCAGAAAGAAGGTTATCGATGCCTACGAGTCTGGGGAGGGATTTAAAAAGATCTCCAAACAATTTGAAATCAATCATTCGACTGTCCGGAAGATCATCTACAAGTGGAGAAGATTCCAAACAACTGTCAACTTGTTCAGGCCAGGCCGCCCCAGCAAGTTCAGCCCAAGAGCAGACCGCAAGATGCTGAAAGATGTCTCTAAGAACCCCAGAACGTCATCACGGGACCTGCAGGTAGCTCTTGCCAATGTTGATGTCAAAGTGCACGAGTCTACCATTAGAAAGAGGCTGCACAAATTTGATCTACATGGGAGGTGTGCCAGGAGGAAACCTTTGCTGTCCAGAAAGAACATCAGGGCAAGACTAAAGTTTGCCAATGAACACCGAGGCAAAGACCAGCACTTCTGGAACAATGTGCTCTGGACAGATGAGTCAAAGGTAGAGCTATTTGGCCACCATACCAGAAGACATGTTTGGCGAAAACCAAAGACAGCATTTGACCACAAGAACCTGATACCAACTGTAAAGCATGGTGGTGGAAATATTATGGTTTGGGGCAGCTTTGCTGCATCAGGGCCTGGGCAGCTCACCATCATAGAATCCACTATGAATTCTTCATTGTACCAGAGGGTGCTTGAGGATAATGTGAGGCCATCTGTCGGGAAGTTGAAGCTCAACCGAAGGTGGACCTTGCAACATGACAATGACCCTAAACATACCAGTAAATCCACTAAGGAATGGCTGAAAAGAGAGAAATTGAGGGTTCTGGAATGGCCAAGTCAAAGCCTGGATCTAAATCCCATCGAGATGTTGTGGGGGGATTTGAAACGAGCTGTGCATGCAAGAAACCCCTCAAACATCGCACAGCTTAAATAATTCTGCATGGAGGAGCGGGCAAAAATTTCTCCCAGTCGATGTCAGAGACTGGTAGAGTTATAAGAAACGCCGACTTGAGGTTGTTTCTGCCAAAGGGGGCAATACCACCTATTAGAACCAAGGGTGTACTAACTTTTTCCACATGCAAAATTTGCATTTATGTTTATTTAAATTATACAATGGACTACAAAATGTAAATGTTTCATGATATTTGTTATATTATATTACCTTTATCTATCAATATTGTTGAAATGAAGAACAATTATCTGTATGTTGAAAAAGTCAAAACTTTACATGGGGTGTACTTACTTTTTCATGTGACTGTATGCATGTGTGTGCGCGCATAAACGGACTTGGCATTTAATATGGAATATTTTTTTTTTCTTGACTTGGGTTTACTTTCTTAACTCAGTACATCAATCTGGTGAGTTTCTTTTACACTTTGGTGATTTATTTGTTCAAAGAACCATGTCACTGATTGTCTGTCGCAGCAAGAAGTCAACAACAGGATTATATCACAGGTGGCGCGGCAAAATGTACGGACAGGTGCTTTTGATGATTGGCTTCACAGTCAGGTATACAAGGGTTGCTGCGTTCTGTATTAGTGGAAAACAACTGCTGCACGTCTCCAAAAGTTATTGCCGCTTCCTCTGGAGATGGTCCGTCAAATCGACAATGCTGTTTGTCATGGAGTGGTGGCTTTACGAAATTACGGCATGAACCAGCGTGCTATTGCTCAGCAGTATGGCATCACTCAAGGTCAGGTGTCAAAGATCCTGAAACAAAATGCTCAGCGGGGTGTCACTACTCCAATACCGAGGCCAGGACGTCCCCGCAGAACCACAAGGAGGGATGATCGCCAGCTGCACCGGTTAGTCCACAAAGGCCGTACCAAGGCAATAAAGGCTAATCGGCTTCGGGCTGAGTGGCAGCAACTGACAAATGTGCCTGTATCCAGAAGGCTAGTCAACCAACGACTGGTTCACGCAGGCTATCGTGCCAGGCGTCCCCTGAGAAAGCCACGCCTGACCAGATAACACCGCCAGCACCAATTGCAGTGGGCCAGAGAGCAGTCAATGGCAGCCAGGACACTGGAATCGCGTGATCTTCAGTGACGAGTCTCGATTTCTGGTCTATCGTCAAGATGGCCACGTCCTTGTGCACAGACAAGTGCATAAAGCCTACAACAAAGATTGTATTGTGCCAAGAGTCCAAGCTGGAGGTGGTGGGGTGACCATTTGGGCTGCTTTTCATGCAGGGGGCAAAACTGACCTGGTTGTTCTGAATGGAAACCTGAACCAGTTCAAGTACAGGGCCATTCTGGAAGAATCATTGCTTCCATTTGCTCGTGCAGCCTTTCGAGGAAACTGTCTTCCAAGATGACAATGCACGGCCTCATCGTGCTCACATGATCCAACACTTTCTTGCTGACCGTGGTGTAGAGCATATGGAGTGGCCTGCCACGTCCCCGGATATGAATCCGATAGAGAACTTGTGGGCAGAATTAACGCGTCAAATCGACCACTTGGACCAGCAGCCGACCTCTGTGTGTGAATTGCAGCAGGCTATTGTCACTGCATGGCAAGCTATTCCTGTCCAAACCTTGGCAAATCTCATGAACAGCATGCCTCAACGTGTACGTGCTCTCCTGAATGCTCATGGGGGTTACACGAAGTACTGAACTGTAATTTTACTGTCCGTAATCCCAGTCGTAATTTAACTTTTGTTAAAAAAAAAAATTAAGCTAATGTGCAAAATAAAGAGACACTTCTGGAAAACGTACAGAAGTTTAACAGTACTGTCCGTGAATTGAGTTTGATATCAGTCGACATCACTTTCAAGGATCAATTTATTTGTTTCGAATTGTCAAATGTGGTTTTTGTTTCTTTTAAAGGTCACATTAACAAAATCTAGAATGATTTCAACATAATTCCAATGAACTTTTGGTTCCAAGACATCTTGAAAAGTAAGTTCACCCGCACCAAAAAAAATTCCATATTAAATGCCAAGTCTGTGTGTGTATGTATGTATGTATGTATGTATGTATGTATGTATGTATGTATGTATGTATATATATATATATATATATATATATATATATATATATATATATATATATATATATATATATATATATATATATATATATATATATATATATATATATAGTCACGCAACCGCGATTAATACCACAGTTGCGGATGGCCAATTGCGAGGCTTTAACTCCCGAGGCGAGAACTCGATAGCGGATTCCAAATCAAACACTTAAAGTTAAACGCGCGGAATGGCGGACACAGCGAAGCTCCCCCCCCCACCGCCTTATCTATTAAAATCAAACACCCAGGAAACTGCATTCAGATATATACAGAAAATAATACAAGGATTTATTAATGAAAAGTAAAGACAGTGAAAAAGCCCACGCCGGTCAGAAGCCTAAATTGGAATCCCACACACAACAGATATCAAACACGATACGAGGGAGATTATGAATTACAAAAGAAACACGTCACGTCGTGTACAGTGTATGCGGATCCCGGGCTTATCCGTCTGTCGTCTTCTTGTAACACGGCCGCGCTCAGCCGCCACCAGGCCTTCTCCAAGCTCCGAGCCTCTCGCCGCCCACGAGGTCGGTGCACCAATCTCCAAGGCACCCAACGCAGGCCAGCGGCTCCACCCAAGATCGATCCCCACACGAAGCACGAAAAGACAGGAACGGGGAGAACGCAGGTGTGACTGCACGTCTTGTCCTTCCAACTCGCTCCGGGACTGGTCTCAACAACTCCTCCGGCTCAACTGAAGTGAACTCTCTGCGCGAGTGCTGGCAGCCAACTCTTCTGCAGAACTCTTCTCAACTGCTGCGCAACTAAGAGCATCAACCACAAGAGACCAAAAGCTGCACTGCCAGACGCCAGAGAGGCAAGAGAACCAGAGCCAAGAGAGCGTTCGGCGCTCCCTTAAATAACCTCGCTGGTGATGTCACGTCCCTTGGTGCGCCACCCAATCAGTGCCCTCCACCGAATCACAGGCCTGTAGTGTTGTGATAGCGCGTGGCACTCGAGGCCCATCGGAGGTGTAGCTGGCTGCGGCCATCATCGGCAGTGTCCTAGCCTGGTTTCCTGTCCGTTTGTTCCGAAGTCATTGTCAGGGAAAGGAATTATTTAATGTTGCGCTAGTGACCTATCTAATGTTTGTGGTCTGCAGTGCCATAATGGACAAAGGTTTGACTACTAGGTGAGACTCACAGGGGCGTTACCTTTAATCCCTCACTACTTAACACTCGAATCTCCAGGTAGATCCACAATCATACATCTTACCCCGACAAATGCCTAAACATCAAGAACTTATTACATGTAGAGCCCCTGTCACGACAGGCGAATACCTACCTATACAGATCTACCTAGCTCTAGATGTTGCTCTACCAAATTCATAACAATATATATATATATACATACATATATATACATATACATATATATAGTTGCGGTTTTGAGTTTTGTACAATAAAGGTTAATTTTCCCCCTCATAGTTTAGTCACATTACAACATGTAGCCTCGCGATAGTGCAGTTATCTCTTAGTATTTGTGAGCATAGTCCTTTTCCTGTGTTAGTTTTGCATTGAGTAGGATAATGAGTAGGTCCTTCATCGTTTCATTGCCTTATGCCGCCTACACCTCCTTGTGCTGCCTTTGGCTTTTTGGCGCGAATTAACATGAGGCAGGCCTGGCAGGTCGAGTCGGGATCGAATGAGGGCGGCGAAGAAGCTGCCGGTAAGCGCAAGCCGGCAATCAGAGCTCACAGGGAGTGGCTGCGGCAATGCGTCACAGGGCGTGGTTGGAACGTTCGAGAGGGCTCAGGGCGTGTCCATATAACCCGTTGCACAAAGCCCCCACGAGCAGTGCGGTGAGTTACGAGCAGTTCGGGGAGAGGTGAGCTTGTGCATTGAGCTATTGGAGAGGCGCGTATTGATGAGAGTTACGAGTTCGGAGAAAAGACGCGCATGAACCAAGTATAAGCGCCCGTATTAAAGTGACGCTCGGTTGAGCTTGAGGCCGAGGCTCTATTGCATTGGGTTACGCGAGTGATAGCGCGCCGGTTACTCAACGCGCTGTGGAAAGCCGCCGGGAGACGCGTACATTCCCTCCTGCCTCATCTGCCTCATCTGCCCTTTGTTCGAGAGATGCGCGATGAGGATCCCTTTCCACCACCTGCTTGCCATCTTCGCAGGATGTGCTGGGACCGTGGAAAGCACGCCAGGCCGCCGTTCCTGGACGACCACGGCAGCGCGTGAACATCATCCTGCCTACATTTCCCCTTTGTGTGTGTGATCAGGCCCGTGTCTGGGCTTAGCACAAGACTGTATAAGGCTGCTCTGTGTCTGTCTTCTACCAAATTGTACATATAAGTGTAAATAATAATTAATCCTGTTATTCCTTTATTCGACCGTCTCGTGTTTTCCATCATTGACTAAGCGTGGTACGAATAGAACCGCTCTAATCGGGTTCCAATATTAACGGTAACTGCACGGACCACGTGGTATGCAATCCACTCGGTGTACCCAAATTACACGTGGCTCGTGTGAGGCTCGTTTCCCCGCTTCCATGGCGGTGCAGGTATTTAGGTACATGCAAGACTTGTCCCGAAACCCTACCTTGTGTTTGCCCGGAAGGGGCGTTTCAAGTCTCGGTTATGCCGGCCCAGAAAGAACAAGGGGCTTAATCTCCCCTTGGTAAGGGTAGGAAGGGTGGCGGAAAACCGTAACAATATATTTATTTATATCTATATAAAACACAGTGTGCGTGTGTGCGTGTGTGTGTGTGTGTGTGTGTGTGTGTGTGTGTGTGTGTAATGTTACCGATAGACTCCTAAACAGAGGCTCACGTTTGATATTTGGCACAGACGTGGCCATTGAGCCTGGTAAGAACATGGCTGACCTAAAAATTTATTCCATAATATTTTTTAACCATATTTTTACCTCAGTGCATTTCAGCGAGGAATATTATGCAAGGAATCTGACTGGTCGCAGAGCAGCGCGCTGATTCGCTCAGAGCGATCACGTGATGTTCCTTGCCGCCATTAACTCAGTTACGCGTTCGCACGTATTTCAGAGCAAAAAGCGATTGCCTTTTTTCACATTTGAGCGACGAACATTGCCATTCACACCACATAGGTTTTTTTCCCTTTCATCTTTAGATCCATATTTTTTGCCATAACGTAGCGCATTATGGCTCTCTCGAGCTCGAGTTAGCCAATCACCTGGGAGCATGAGGCCACGTTGGCCACGCCCACGACACGACGCAGAGTTGCAATCGATCGCTCAGAGCGATCACGTGATGTTCCTTGCTGCAACTATATATATATATATATATATATATATATATATATATATATATCACTCAGATCCCTCACAATCGACCACCACCCCCCCCCCCCCCCCCTCCTACAATACTAAATATCACCCAGATCCCTTGGAATCGACCACCACCTCCTCCTACAATACTATTTGTGTCGATTTTGTGCGATATGAATTAAATTTTAATTCATATTTCGTGTTTACGAATTCCAATACGAAGGATTTCCCCTTTCCCCTTTCGATTTCGAATACGAATACGAGCTTGAGTCGAGAGGGCGAATGTACGGGTTGGGAATGTACAGGTCTCCCTTCCCCCGCCCGGCAACGCCGGTACTGGAGGGCGTGGGTCACAGGATCGGTGAGTCTCCAAAATCCGCTTTGTGCTCTTGCGAAGATGCAGGATGATGTCGCGATTGTTGTGCTGCTGTCCGACCATGAGAACTGCAACGTCATTCTTGACTGGCCCTCCCCTTCCGTCCTCCCCCACCCTCCATCCCCCCCCCCTCTTCTCCCATCCCCCCCCTCTTCTCCCATCCCCCCCCTCTTCTCCCATCCCCCCCCCTCTTCTCCCATCCCCCTCCCCTCTTCTCCCATCCCCCCCCCCTCTTCTCCCATCCCCCCCCCCTCTTCTCCCATCCCCCCCCCCTCTTCTCCCATCCCCCCCCCCTCTTCTCCTCCCCTCCCCCGCCCGGCAATGCCGGGTACTTCTGCTAGTGTGTGTGTGTGTATATATATATATATATATATATATATATATACACACACACAGACTTGGCATTTAATATGGAATATTATTTTTGTGGGGGTGAACTTACTTTTCAAGAGGACTTAGAACCAAAAGTTCATTGGAATTATGTTGAAATTATTATAGATTTTGTTAATGTGACCTTTAAAAGAAACAAAAACCACATTTGACATTTCAAAGCAAATAAATTGATCCTTGAAAGTGATGTAAACCGATATCGAACTCAATTCACGGACAGTACTGTGTTCAACTTCTGTACGTTTTACAGAAGTATCTCTTTATTTTGCACATTAGCCAAATTTATTTTTAATCAAAACAAAAGTTAAACTAGAACGGGCACTCGGTAGAGCGCATACCTTCGCCGCAGCTACTGTTCTGTACTTGGCATGGGAGTGTAGGGAACAGAACAACAAAAATACGATTTTGACCTTTTCGTGACCTTGACCTTGACCTTTGACCCGATTGCTCCCAAAATCTAATCAAATGTGTCCCGTATAATAACCAATCATCCCACCAAATTTCATGCAATTCGGTTGAATACTTTTTGAGTTATGCGAATAACATACACACACACACACAGACATACAAATAAATACACAGCGATCAAAACATAACCTTCCGCTTTTGCGAAGGTAATTACGACTGGGATTACGGACAGTAAAATTACAGTTCAGTACTTCGTGTAACCCCCACGAGCATTCAGGAGAGCACGTACACGTTGAGGCATGCTGTTCACGAGATTTGCCAAGGTTTGGACAGGAATCGCTTGCCATGCAGTTACAATAGCCTGCTGCAATTCACGCACAGAGGCAGGCTGCTGGTCCAAGTTGTTGATTTGACGCGTTAATTCTGCCCACAAGTTCTCTATCGGATTCATATCCGGGGACATAGCAGGCCACTCCATATGCTCTACACCACGGTCAGCAAGAAAGTGTTGGATCATGCGAGCATGATGAGGCCGTGCATTGTCATCTTGGAAGACAAAGTTTCCTCGAAAGGCTGCATGAGCAAATGGAAGCAATGTTTCTTCCAGAATGGCCCTGTACTTGAACTGGTTCAGGTTTCCATTCAGAACAACCAGGTCAGTCTTTCCCCCTGCATGAAAAGCAGCCCAAACGGTCACCCCACCACCTCCAGCTTGGACTCTTGGCACTATACAATCTTCGTTGTAGGCTTCATGCACTTGTCTGCACACTCGGACGCGGCCATCTTGACGATATACCAGAAATCTAGACTCGTCACTGAAGATCACGTGATTCCAGTGTACTGGCTGCCATTGACGGAGCTCTGGCCCACTGCAATCGGCGCTGGCGGTGTTGTCTGGTGAGACGTGGCTTTCTCAGGGGACGCCTGGCACGATAGCCTGCTTGAACCAGCCCTTGGTTGACTAGCCTTCTGGATACAGGCACATTTGTCAGTTGCTGCCACTCAGCCCTAAGCCGATTATCTGACTTGGTACTGCCATTGCGGACTAACCGGTGCAGCTGGCGATCATCCCTCCTTGTGGTTCTGCAGGGACGTCCTGGCCTCGGTATTGGAGTCGGGACACCCCTCTGAGCATTTCGTTTCAGGATCTTTGACACCTGACCTTGAGTGATGCCATACTGCCGAGCAATAGCACGCTGTTTCATGCCAGAATTTCGTAAAGCCACCACAAAATGGCAAACAGCATTGTCAAGTTGACGGACCATCTCCAGGGGAAGCGGCAATAACTTTTGTAGACGTGCAGCAGTTGTTTTCCACTAATACAGAACGCAACAACCCTTATATACCCGATTGTGAAGCCAATCGTCAAATGTACCTGTCCGTACATTTTGTCACGCCACCTGTGATATAATCCTGTTATTGACTTGTTGCTGCGACAGACAATCAGTGAAATGGTTCTTTTAACAAATAAATCACCGAAGCGTAAAAGAAACTCACCAGATTGATATACCGAGTTCAGAAAGTAAACCCAAGTCAAGAAAAAAAAAAAATTCCATATTAAATGCCAAGTCTGTGTATATATATATATATATATAAATAGCCGCCTTTGTAGGCCACTTTACCCCGCAGAGTGGGGGTTGGCCTTTTTTGGAGCAAAGTTTTACAGCCAGATGCCCTTACTGCAGGTTGCACAAGAGCAGTGGGCCAAACGTCGCCTTGCAACACACAGGTCGCCTCTTGCAACTGTTAGTCACCGGTTGCGACACAGGGAATTACCAGAGCTGGTACTCAATTTGCCGACCTGTCAATTTGGTGTTAATTCAGCGATCGACCGGGATTCGAACCAAGGATCCTATACATACATATTATATTAATATATATATATATATATATATATATATATATACACATCATAAAAGGTAGTGACATTTATCGAACTACATTAAGATGAAATAACTTCCTCAAATATTTACTCAATTGCAATAACCATCCATATGGTACCTTTCTCTTCAGAACAACTCTTCCTTTTGTATTGAAAACAATATGGTGGAAGGGTAACGTCATTATTTACCACTACATGGCAGTACCATCTAGAGATAGACATCATTCTGTTTCTTTGAAAATGGTGACGTTTCAACGAACCCCCGTCCCAACCAACTAACCCCCCCCCCCCATACCAACTAACTAACTAACCCCCCCCCGTCCCAACCAGCTACCCCCCCCCCGCCGTCCCAACCAGCTACCGCCGTCCCCCCGCCGTCCCAACCAGCTACCCCCCCCCCCCGCCGTCCCAACCAGCTACCCCCCCCCCCGCCGTCCCAACCAGCTACCCCCCCCCCCGCCGTCCCAACCAACTAATCCCCCCCCCCCGTCCCAACCAACTAACCCCCCCCCCCCCAACCAACTAACCGCCCCCCCCCCCCGTCCCAACCAACTAACCCCCCCCCCCCCGGCCCAACTAACCCCCCCCCCCGTCCCAACCAACTAACCCTCCGCCCATCCCCAACCAACCCCCGCATCCCAACTAACCCCACATGCCTCCATTTTGATTATCCACCATAACAGATTAAAATTTGCACAAATCCACAAAATTATTTCCGAGTAGCTTTCCCATCGGTATCCATACTCACTGTTCTCGAGACCATGCACTTGGATCTTTCCCAAATCTACAGGTGGAGCAACATCAACAGTGAAAGGACTGTAGGGGACCAGGTCTCCCCCATAAGTCACCGCTACAGCCATGGGACCCTGTCGAGCATCGGAAAGGGTGAGCGATCAAATGGTCATATCACACACCTAACATGCGACTACACAGGTGACCGATCGGGCACTCAATTTTGACATTGTTCATGTTCAATTCTGCTTTCAGTAGACACCATAATGGAAGCCTGCAAAGGGACCAGGAAACACCGTTTGATTGATGGACGACACATGGATTCTAAATCAGTGGAATAAGCACCGCAGACATCAACCCGATGGTTGTTGCTTTCAGAGCAAGACAGACGTGCCCCGCATCATAATCGGCTCAAAGTACAAATATTTACAACAACAATGCCCCACTCCGACCACCACCCGAACCTACAATATACGGAAGTAACGTCCCTTTACAAATTCGAACTATAAACAAGGAGAGTTCAGCAATTAAAGTTCAAATCAGAACGAAGACTCACACCTTCACTTTTTACCCAGGTTACCATATCTCCTGCAGCTGCCCCACTGAGCAGGTGACCATATATAAAAAAAATAAAGGTGGGACTAGGCCTTTAACCAGTCATATTACTAGCTTTGGCACCAATTGGTATCAGAAACCACAAGTGTCGATTCTTCACATCGCCAAGTCATCTCAAAGGTAGACCATGGTGACCCTTGGTCAATATGTATCCTCATCCCTGAATTAACCTGTCCTTGTAAAAATAAAATAGATTGAGAATCAAGAACATACATTTCTTTGGAACGCACCTGCTGCATCGGGGTGTAAGCGACCGTATGAGTCTGGTCCTCGTTGTCCTTCATGCTCATGTTCCGCACAGGGTTTCCTTTAGTAGATCCGGTGAACTGAACATCCAGCTTCGCCTGTCCTGCATCCTTTGTGGTCACGGTGAACTGAGTAGGTTGGTTCAGTTGCACACCTGTGGACAAGCACATGGAGCTCCGACAGGTGCACATGGACAACAAAATGCAAGACCGACACTCGCGGGAGATGTGTTCCTGAAAACGCCGCGAAAGTCGGGGAAACGTTTCAATGGTAAAAAGGGGGATAGGTTCCCAGCAGTTCGTGATTCATAAGATAAATATGAAAAGTTATTAACACGAATGCAAATAATTAGTTTCATTAAAATGTTTACAAATAAAAATACTGTAAACCTCTCCCAAATGTTAACTCGCACTTTTGCTATAAGTGTCATGTTATTTTAATCGAAAATAAACCGTTTGTTTTGCTTTGATCTTGCATCGTCCCCAAAAAACGCCCCCATCCCCCAGAGCGCCACCGTCCCCCAGAGCGCCCCCGTCCCCCAGAGCGCCCCCGTCCCCCAAAGAGCGCCCCCGTCCCCCAAAGAGCGCCCCCGTCCCCCAAAGTGCGCCCCCGTCCCCCATTGATAAATTATGGAAGAAACCAAGCAACCCCACTCCACACGTCAAAACCCAACTATAATCTTACATGATTTGGGGATGCACATTCATGCTCGAAACATGACAACCTAATGAAAAGCTTCCATTTAACCTTCACATGTTCAGAATCTTGGCACAATGGAGCAAACGTGGACGTCACTGAAACTCCAAAACAGACATACCAGAAATAGTACTACCTTGGGTGGTAGCCAGTATTACAAAATCACATGACAAAGAGTACGACATGTTGGGATCAATAAAAATTCCAAAAATGAAATTATAAAGTGCATTTTCAAGACCTCCTCAACAATACCCACCGGAGGTGGGCCGACGAGCATACTTGGGGCAGCAGTGCCCACTATTACAAATTAACAGCATAATTCAACCTACTTCCTTAAACTTGTAAATTTCTCCAACGAGACACCGATGACATCAGAGCAGCAAGCTGGAGCACCAATCATACTACAAAAATTACTACATCCTCCACTATTCCATTACACACAGCTCTTCAAATTACTTCCACCCACAGACAGCGGATTGAACAAAAAGTGGCACAGGTGCACCCGATTGGTACAACTAAAATTGGACCTCAATCACTTCCAACCTACCAGTCTTGCTGATACCAGGACCTTCGGCTTTGACTTTGTGTACGTCGTGGGATGGATCCACTTTGATGCGATATGGGCTGTTGGGAAGCTCCTGAGAATAAAGTATGCAGGCATTGTCATCTGTATGACTGTACAAGTGAACATCATGAAGCCACCTTGACCCCTTCATTGGAGATGTGGAGATATAGATATATGATAGTGATGTAGATATAAGTTTCCTTTCTGCTTTACAGGGTAAATGAGGATCAAAAGCAAAACTTTTGGAACGACATTTGCAGGAAAGACCACAAAACAGAAAATCAAATGAACCAAATCAAATGTCAAAATTTAACTCATGAAGAAGCGCAGAAGCACGAAGAAGCGCAGAAGCGCGAAGAAGCGCACAAGCGCAAAGAAGCGCACAAGCGTGAAGAAGCGCGAAGAAGCGCACAAGCGCGAAGAAGCGCACAAGCGCGAAGAAGCGCACAAGCGCGAAGAAGCGCACAAGCGCGAAGAAGCGCACAAGCGCGAAGAAGCGCACAAGCGCGAAGAAGCGCACAAGCGCGAAGAAGCGCACAATCGCGAATAACCGCACAATCGCGAATAACCGCACAATCGCGAATAACCGCACAATCGCGAATAACCGCACAATCGCGAATAACCGCACAATCGCGAATAACCGCACAATCGCGAATAACCGCACAATCGCGAATAACCGCACAATCGCGAATAACCGCACAATCGCGAATAACCGCACAATCGCGAATAACCGCAAAAGCGGGAATAACCGCACAAGGGCGAATAACCGCACAAGGGCGAATAACCGCACAAGCGCGAATAACCGCACAAGCGCGAATAACCGCACAAGCGCGAATAACCGCACAAGCGCGAATAACCGCACAAGCGCGAATAACCGCACAAGCGCGAATAACCGCACAAGCGCGAATAACCGCACAAGCGCGAATAACCGCACAAGCGCGAATAACCGCACAAGCGTGAATAACCGCACAAGCGTGAATAACCGCACAAGCGTGAATAACCACACGTTGCTATCGAAGCAGCCTCACCTCATCTGCAAACAGCACCATGATCGTGTAACGCCCTGCTGCTAGTGGCGTGTACTTCACCAGGAATGTGTCGTCATCGTTTTTGATGATATCAAAGTCGATATCAGTCTCGCTGGGTCCCAGCACACCAGAGGCACACTTGATGCCAACACTGACGTCACCTACACAAAAAAAGATTTTTTTTTTTTTTAAAAACATGCAATAAACCTCCATTCGTGACTGCACAAAACTGCAGGTCGACTCGTACCAACCGAATATTACAGCACACGAGCACCAATCCTTACCTGGACTTGAACTCCCGTCCAAGATCCTCAGGTGTGCTTACAGACACGAGGTATTTTGCTTACATGTCAAGCATTTATCTCTATTCCCAAATTATGTTCAAATGCTCACGTGACCAGGTGCAGTAGTACAACCTTTGGGTTCCTCAGCCATATCATGAACCATATTGGTTGAACAAGTTTCCAAAATGGCTTCGGGGTCACCTTTGAATGGCTCTGAAAATAGTTTTGGTTTTGTTCATAACAATGGACAAGACATTTGTCCACTGCCAGGTGCGCAATTTGCTGGTGATGCCACATCCCTGGAAACAATAAAGTCTTTGGCCCTCAGGATAATTAGGCACTCAGCAGGAAGCTGGTAAACAATGCTGGCTCCGTCACTGCTGAGCTAGTTTTGCATTCCCCAACACTTGGGCCCCTTCCGTCTCACCCTCAGTCTTACCACATCTCCTAGGTCCACCTTTCGTCTCACCCTCAGTCTTACCGCATCTCCTTGGTCCCCTTCCGTCTCACCCTCAGTCATACCACATCTCCTTGGGGGCCCCTTTCGTCTCACCCTCAGTCTTACCACATCTCCTAGGTCCACCTTTCATCTCACCCTCAGTCTTACCGCATCTCCTTGGTCCCCTTTCGTCATCCTCAGTCTTACCACATCTCCTTGGCCCCCTTTCGTCTCACCCTCAGTCTTACCATATCTCCTAGGTCCACCTTTCGTCTCACCCTCAGTCTTACCATATCTCCTTGGCCACCTTTCGTCTCACCCTCAGTCTTACCGCATCTCCTTGGTCCCCCTTCCGTCTCACCATCAGGCATACCACATCTCCTTGGCCCCCTTCCGTCTCACCCTCAGTCTTACAACATTGCCTTGGCCCCCTTTCGTCTCACCCTCAGTCTCACCACATCTCCTTGGTCCCCGTTCGTCTCACCCTCAATCTTACAACATCGCCTTGGCCCCCTTTCGTCTCACCCTCAATCTTACAACATCGCCTTGGCCCCCTTTCGTCTCACCCTCAGTCTTACCGCATCTCTTTGTTCCCCTTCCGTCTCACCCTCAGTCTCACCACATCTCCTTGGTCCCCTTTCGTCTCACCCTCAGTCTTACAACATTGCCTTGGCCCCCTTTCGTCTCACCCTCAGTCTCACCACATCTCCTTGGCCCCCTTTCGTCTCACCCTCAGTCTTACTGCATCTCCTTGGTCCCCTTCTGTCTCACCTTCAGTCATACCACATCTCCTTGGGGGCCCCTTGCATCTCACCCTCAGTCTTACAACATCGCCTTGGCCCCCTTTCGTCTCACCCTCAGTCTCACCACATCACCTTGGCCCCCTTCAGTCTCACCCTCAGTCTTCCCAAATCTCAAAACACATTCACGTTGTGACCAATTTTCCGGTCCATGCTTCCTGCCTCTCTCCTGCGCCCCCCTACCCCCCCCCCCCCCCACACCCACCCCACACACATCCAATCTTTTGGCACCTTCTCTCCTACCAGTGGTGAAGGAACATCTCACCCTCTCCAGCTTCGGAGCAATCCACCGCGAAGCTCGTGGGTTCATGAGCTTTCACACCAGTTCGCTCGACTCCCTGTCCCGACACCTTGACCCTCTGGGGGTAACTACCTTTGCCGATTTTAACCTGCAATACAAGGCCTCGGTTTTGACTGCACGCATCCATTTCATTTCATGAATTTCCAGCAATTGCAGAGAAAGCTACAAATGCCACAGTAATTATGGCATTTCAAAGCTTCTGTGGAAAGCACACGGACAGCAAAGCATCCCCAGGAAGGAACAACTCACCCGGAAGGGGCTGCTGGGCACGTTCAGCGCTCCCCACGTGACTACGACGGTGTGCTTGATGGGTTTTTGGGGCGTGTAGCGACAGGTGTACATACCATCTCCATGGTCTTCGACCTTCACCGGCACCCGAGTCCCATCCACATCCTGAACGAACAGGAAAAAATAAATAAACCAATCAAAATCACACCAGATGATCACGGTCCAATCACGGTCAACCGTTCCCAGAACAGAGGAAACAAACCTGTGCAAAGGCCTGAAGAGAAGCCTTTCCAGCCCTTCTAGCATCCACAGTGAACTCCAGAGGTTGACCCACCACGTTACCTGTCGGCTCGACACCTTTCCCGAAAATTCGAACCTGAAACGACCGGCAAGGCAAAGCTGAAGGTACCGCACAAGGTTCAGGTGCGTGATCAAAGTACCAGTTTCACCAACAGACGGATCAAACCTTGTCTGGGTGGAAGGCCGTGTCGACGGGCAGGACGTCCACAATGAACGGACTGTCCTTGATTTCGTCGTCATCGCAGACCACGTGGATGCCGTAAGATCCAGGCTCCGTGGGCCAGTACTTCACGTCACAGGAACCGTCGCCCACGTCCGTGCAGTCGATGGTACATTGAGATGGACCCTCGATGGAAAACCCTGTCGAGATCAAAACTGTCATGGCGGCGTGATGGACGATGGCAAATTCAAACATTTCAAATCAAAAGGTCACCAAATGAGGCCTGCTGGATGTCCATCCACCTGGGTGTAGCGTCTGCCGGCATTCGTTGGTGAATGCCAGAGATCACACGGGGTCCTTTGCAAAGTTTAGGAGACTTATCACCGGCATCCTGAACAAATTACAAATTCTTATTCTAACCTGCAGGGGGCGCTGCATCAGCAAATGCTGAATCAAGATGGCCGAATGGATTAAATTTTAATGATTTTACCGATGAAGGAAAGCCAACAAAGGCTTTTAAGGTGTACAATGAATCAATTCCATTCTCAACCCCAGGGCCAGAGAAGTAAAGTGTTGGAGCACATTCAATTTAAAATGGAATCCATTAAACTATTCGATTGGCCATTCTGGTGAGTGAAACCACACAAGGTGAGCATAGTGAACACGAGGGTCATGCATCCGACATGGCTCTTAATGGTTTCCATGTCGAGCAAGGACAGCCCAACTAGCTTCGTCATGGCATGACCGTGCTCACCAAGTGCACCAACGTCGGTTCCCACGGCCTCCACCACAAAATCACTCGATTTGCCCACCATGCCGGAACTGAGGCCAGGACCCCACGCACGGACCTTCTGCTTTCCCGCCTCTGGTCCCACGTCCACAGTAAACGGGCTGCGGGACAATGGGGGGGGGGGGGGGGGGGATGATCCAAAAAAAAAAAAAGTCCTCAATCACCATTTTTGGGAGAAGTTGCAAGGTAGATAGATCAACTAGCGCATCAAAGACTGGATTTTATGCACACCTGGACTAGTGATTGGATGGCGTGTATAAGGTCAAAGGTTGCCTTACCTGCCAGTGATGTGCTGTCCCGCCCAGGTGACAGAAACGGTGTGCTTTCCAACTGTTGTAGGTTTGTATTCGCAGGCATGTAGGGTGTCACGCATGGTCTTCTGTTTTATAGGTTCCTCAACACCACCTTCGGAGAATACCCCACGAGGGAAGATCTTAGAGCAAACACCCCGAGGAATCGGGCACTGATAACTTGGACAACATTCAAGGTACCACATAGTCATTGTTAAAAGGTCATGTTTCCTCCCCAAGGCCAAAGGTCTACCCGCAATCTGATTGGCCCTGCAAATGGTGTCAGAAATGAAGGAAACCACTTGCTGTGGTTCCCACCATGTGACTGGTTGGTGGAGGATAAATAACCCATCATGTGAACATTGGTTGGTGGAGGATAAAGAGCCCAGAATGTGACATTGGTTGGTGGAGGATAAAGAGCCCAAAATGTGACTGGTTGGTTGGAGGATAAAGAGCCCAAAATGTGACCACATTGGCTGGTGGAGGATAAAGAGCCCAAAATGTGACCACATTGGCTGGTGGAGGATAAAGAGCCCAAAATGTGACCACATTGGCTGGTGGAGGATAAAGAGCCCAAAATGTGACCACATTGGTTGGAGGATAAAGAGCCCAAAATGTGACCACATTGGTTGGTGGAGGATAAAGAGCCCAAAATGTGACATTGGTTGGTTGGAGGATAAAGAGCCCAAAATGTGACAACATTGGTTGGTTGAAGGTTAAAGGTCCCACCATGTGACAACATTGGTTGGTAGAGGTTAAAGGTCCCACCATGTGACAACATTGGTTGGTGGAGGTTAAAGGTCCCACCATGTGACAAAATTGGTTGGTAGAGGTTAAAGGTCCCACCATGTGACAACATTGGTTGGTGGAAGTTAAAGGTCCCACCATGTGACAACTTTGGTTGGTGGAGGTTAAAGGTCCCACCATGTCACAACATTGGTTGGTGGAGGTTAAAGGTCCCACCATGTGACATTGGTTGGTGGAGGATAAATGTCCCACCATGTCCTTTGCGAGAAGTGAGCGAGTAATCACCAAAACCCGAGACTTACAAACTCATTCTCACAAACAGTTTTACCAAATCCAAAAATCTGGCCTTGGTTATCAACCACAACCCTATAGACTGGACCTTCCACTAAAATTATACAAGCGCCACCACTGAAGTGGAATTCCAGCCCCAAACGGATGAAAAAGCACTCACTTGGTCTCTTCAGGTTCACCTTCAGGTCGCCAGAGCCCGCACCTTCCGTGAGCACGGAGAAGTCAGCAACCTCGGGTATACGAACACCCTTCGCCTGAAGGCCACGACCAGTAGCACGACAAGCGTCAGCTTTGCTCGCTGGAAGGTACACGAGCACAAGGGACCTCAATGATGAGCAAATACCATTTTAGAGTCTGAGAACATACAGGTATCTGGGTGTACCGCACACAACACCTTTTGTAACCATTTCAAGCAACTCGCGTAATGGAAATGTGAAAATGGCGGCTGCAGACCACCTCAGTGATAGGTAAACCAAGGTGACGGGACGTTTCAAACATGAGCGCTTCTTCAAAGCAAGATAAAGACCTGAGCTTTGAGAAAAGGTGCATTTGCATGGATGCGGATCGAGGGAGGGGCGGACATGTCGGAGTTCACAGGTCAAATAGAAACGTTAGGGATGACTGGGAAAGATGGGGTTCACTATTTTAATGGAGGGTCAGGATGTGATGGTGGGTGGGATAGATTGGGTTCACCATTTTAATGGAGGGTCAGGATGTGATTGTGGGTGGGATGGTGGGTGGGATAGATGGGTTCACCATTTTAATGGAGGGTCAGGATGTTAGGGTGGGTGGGAAAGATGGGGTTCACTATTTTAATGGAGGGTCAGGATGTGATGGTGGGTGGGATAGATTGGGTTCACCATTTTAATGGAGGGTCAGTATGTGATGGTGGGTGGGATAGATTGGGTTCACCATTTTAATGGAGGGTCAGGATGTTAGGGTGGGTGGGAAAGATGGGGTTCACTATTTTAATGGAAGGTCAAAAGGTGAGGGTGGGTGGGAAAGTCGGTGTCCAACAAAGATCGCACCTTCAAACTTGTCTCCCTCTAAAACCTGGTGACCCCTTGTCAAGTCTGTCTCAGGTGTATGCTCCCCTTCCGTCCATCTCTTCAAAGAGCACCACAGCCGACTCCTCTCGTGAGAAGGCCGAATGTCTCGATTCTGTATTTACTTCCAAATTACGTGTCCCTAACCCCTCACTCTCGGTACCCATCCTTCCTCATCATACCCACTGCTCATGGACTCCTTCCTCGTCATACCCACTGCTCATGGACTCCTTCCTCGTTATACCCACTGCTCATGGACTCCTTCCTCGTCATACCCACTGCTCATGGACTCCTTCCTCGTCATACCCACTGCTCATGGACTCCTTCCTCGTCATACCCACTGCTCATGGACTCCTTCCTCGTCATACCCACTGCTCATGGACTCCTTCCTCGTCATACCCACTGCTCATGGACCCCATCCTCGTCATACCCACTACTCATTGACTCCATCCTCGTCATACCCACTGCTCATGGACTCCATCCTCATCATACCCACTGCTCATTGACTCCATCCTCGTCATACCCACTGCTCATGGACTCCATCCTCATCATACCCACTGCTCATGGACTCCTTCCTCATCATACCCACTGCTCATGGACTCCTTCCTTGTCCAAGGTTATTTACACGCTCGACCCCGATTATGCAACTGGACCGGACGTAATCATCTCATTCCTCCGCCATCTCATCCCTCCCCAACCCCCCTTATCCCACCTCCTCCCGTACCTCTCCCTTCTGGCGTGCACAGTATAGCGACATGTAAAGTCCATCTCATCTCATCCCTCCCGTCCCCTACCCCAGACCCTCCCCTCATATTCCCGTTACAAAGTACCTCGATGTGACGTGGCAATATTTTTACCTTTGCTAGTAAAAAATAGTGTATTTAAAAATTAAAGTGGAGAACAAAGTCAAAAAACGAAATGGAAATAAAAAAGGCAAAGGTGAAAAGGAGAAAAAGATGAAAAGATTAAACATTCAAATGAAGGGAGAAAGGAAGATTTTAGAGGAGGAACACAAGTGAATGGATCGTTCAACAACAAAGGATAAAACTCATTCCCCATTTTTCTGCCAACACAGAACAACTTGTCCTTGGAAAGACCTTATCTTGTCGTCTTTTCCTGGTCGTCTGCCATATCCTGAAGGACAAATTGAACCAAACACGAGACATGCGTGGTGGTGCGTTGCTGGCACACAGCCACCCCACACCAGCACAACTCACACCCACCACTCCCCACACGCACCATGATAAAACCCACAAACCCAGCAAACCATACAAAGCCACACCCACACCACCCCACCCCACGATGCCAAGTCATGAACCACACCCTCAACTGCATGCACAATGCAAAGCTGTGCCACACCACACCCTACTATGCCAAGTCACAAGTCAAGCCACACCCCCTTGCAAACATCATACCAGGCCACACCCCCTTGCACACATGTCAAGCCAAACCACCTTGCCCACATCATACCAAGCCACACACCCTCACACACATCATACCAAGCCACACCCCCTCGCACACATCATACCAAGCCACACCCTCGCACACGTCATACCAAGCCACACCCCTCACACACACACATCATACCAAGCCACACCCCCTTGCACACATACCAAGCCACACCCCTTTGCACAAATCATACCAAGCCACACCCCCTTGCACACATCATACCAAGCCACACCCCCTTGCACACATCATACTAAGCCACACCCCCTTGCACACATCATACCAAGCCACACCCCCTTGCACACATCATACCAAGCCACACCCTCTTGCACACATCATACCAAGCACCACAACATACCATGCCACACCCTTGCACGTGTCATACCAAGCCACACCCCCTTGCACACGTCATACAAAGCCACACCCCCTTGCACACGTCATACCAAGCCACACCCCCTTGCACACATCATACCAAGCCACACCCCCTTGCACACATCAACCAAGCCACACCCCCTTGCACACATCAACCAAGCCACACCCCCTTGCACACATCAACCAAGCCACACCCCCTTGCACACATCAACCAAGCCACACCCATTTGCACACATTAACCAAGCCACACCCCCTTGCACACGTCATACCAAGCCACACCCCACTCAGTTTGGGCCCATATGAGACTGCAAGAGCAAGCCATGAGGAAGGCCCAAAGATAACAAATTGACAAGGACTGGGGAAGATAAAAGAATAACAGGATGGATTCAGTTTGACATTGGCAAGCTCACTACGGTAACGTACAATAATGAAGGATAAACAGGAAGTGTTGCACAACACAACCACAACTTATAGCAGAGACAGCACATCTTAAAAACTCAAACTAGCACAATGCGCTTTGAGAAAACCCATTTGGGGCCTAAATACCACCAGAGAGGCATACCTGGAGCGACGTTGACGGTGTAAGGACTATTGGGTATCGGCAGGCCTCCGAAAGACACGGCGACCGTGTGAGGCCCTTCCATTGTGGGCTTGTAGCAGCAGCGATACATTCCTGGAGCGCGTTCTTCCAAGGCAACCTCCACCAAATTAGGCCGAGCCTTGGGATCTTTCACAACCACCGCAACACCACCCACCCCAGCACCTGAACAGAACATACGCGCATTGCTCAACTTACTTCAAGGCATGTTGAGTTGCTGTGCCTAGTTCTGACTGAAATAGTCTATGGACTAGGCCTCCATGCAAGGTGTTCAATTGCAACAGAGTAACTTGCACGTTAAATTGACCGATAACGACACCAGGTGGGCCATAGAGACCAATAGGTTACAATGCAAAAATCGACCTCTTATGGACCAAGACAACACCTGTTCCACAACCATGGCCTTTAAACACCTTTGAAGGACACTTCCTGAATAACCATGTTGAACCGAATGGCCATTTATATGGATGACAAACCAAGCTATTTCTAATGAACTTGGACTTCGTAAGAATAATATTCCAAGACCACCTTTAGTATCGAGGTTGAGCGGTCACATCACAGGTAGCCATCATGGGACCTCATGGAAGGGCTCACCAGTCGTGTTAATGCTGAAGTCCGTTTGTCGTCCGGCAACAACACCCGCAGACTCCAGTCCAGGTCCTGCAGCAGACACCTTGTTGGCGTCTCCTTGGGGTTCTGACACCATCACCTGAAATGGGCTCTTGCTGATGTGCTGGTTTGCGAATAGGACCACGACCTACACACGCACACAAAGGTTACATTCCATTCATTCTACCCCTTCCCTGAAATCACACCTCCATTTTGTACATTAAACAGACAGACAAGAAAATGTCAAACTTGAGAAGGTGGAGGCAAGGCCACAATCACCATGTCAGCATCAAAACTTGCAGTTAGCACAATATCTATAATAAGAAAAGGCAATGTGCGTCGGGGCGTCTCCACCATAGCTCCAGAACCATGAAACCAAGCGGGCCCAAACTGTGCAGGCATATCAGTCAAACTCCGAGGTATCTCATGAATTAAAACTGGGTGTTTGGCTAAATTTAAACACCCCTATTCAAGATAAACTAGAAAGAGCAATCGGAGATTGCAGAGCATCAACAGGACGTGTTTTCAGCTGTTTTTAAGGCTTTTGTGTCAAAACAAATTTGGCGGCCGAACCACGTGACCGATACCATTTTTTCTTCTCCACCAATTTATCCCTAGATGATGCTCAAGAAATTTCATCTTGAACGGATGAAGTTTTGTACTTGTCGAATTATGACGTCATCATGGAGGCACATGTGACATTAGCATATTTTATTCCCCATGGAGAGTTCTTTACAATGAGCCATGTCTCATTTTTTTCTATTCAGCACTTTCGGAGATAGAGGTGCAAAGTTTTTCGGTTTTTCAAAGATGGCGGCCGAACCCTATGACGTCATAATTGTCATGGAAACATTCTACAGGTGGAGGTGCACCTGTGGTGAAATTTTCCTATCAATCAGACCAACGGTTGCAGAGAAAAATCATATTTATTCTGTGCGGACAGACAGACGGACTCAAATGCTATACCCTCTCCTCAGGCGATGGTAACAATGTGCTAAACATGAAAAACCAACAAAAACAGGCTTATCCGAGGTCAGCCCCGCTCCCTCACGGGGGTCTTAATCCACCATTTGCTTCGGCCTGCACAAAAACACCTGGCCTTGGAACCACAATGTACTCTCATGGACTAATTAAAGTACATAAACAAAATCTGTCTTCAGATTTGGGGATCGGAGCTCGTGGCCTAATTAAATGTTGAAATCTGAAATCGAAAATTTTAAGGTTTAACGATTTTTAGAACTCAGCATATATACATATGAATCACTTTAAGCAGCAAGACTGTGATCCCTCCTTTTCCATCTATCTATAATTCCAGTAATCTCTGTGTGTATGTTTGTATGTTTGTCTGTGACCGCTGTTTCTCGACAACCACGGGTCCGATATACTTTAAACTTGCCAGGTATATTGCTGGGGACCCGAGGATGTGCCTTTTCAAGGTTTCATATTAATCGGACAAGTAGTTACCGAGCTATGTCCAAAAAACGATTCAACCAATCAGAGAGCAGCGAGCTATCACGTGTGCCGAACGTGGCGAACAGACTCTGCCTCGGACGGCACATTTGAGAGCGTATTCATTTATTTCACGTTGGCAAACTATGTTGCCGCTATGTTGGCGTTAAACTATGTTTTCAAACTAATTAAAACTAATTTGCGATTCTTTCGCTTTCCTGCGCGTTTGTGCACGCTATGGCGATTTCTTTACCAAACTCCGCAAGCCGTTCGCTTTGGACCAAACCATTTCATGTAAATAGAGGGGGGGGATTGTCACCGTACTCGCAAGCCGTTCGCTTTGGACCAAACCATTTCATGTAAATAGAGGGGGGGGATTGTCACCGTACTCGCAAGCCGTTCGCTTTGGACCAAACCATTTCATGTAAATAGAGGGGGGGGATTGTCACCGTACTCGCAAGCCGTTCGCTTTGGCTTTGTGAATGGACCAAACCATTTCATGTAAATAGAGGGGGGGGATATAATTTTAGATATATATATAGTACGGGCATGCCCTAGTATTTACAATTTGCCAAAGCATTAAACTCAATCTTTTGTTCACTCAATATTCTGAACAGTAGAGAAAGTTCAGGAATGTGCGGAAAGTGTAACTTCATCGATTACAACCAAAGTAATTATGATAAAGCGCTCGTCGAAAATCTGATCTTCGCTGTATACATCACGAAACACCTGCAAAGGTGCTCCTTTGGAGTGCTCGCTCAACTCTCAAGTGTTTACCCCACTTGGCGAGTGGTCTACAAGCTGCATGGGAATGAAACGTGTAAAGGTAAGAGAATGTTTCAATACTCTCTTACCTTGACATTTGCTTTGGCTTTTTCTTAAATATTTGTACGATCTGCTTTCATTTAGGGTGTAATTTCATTATGAGCTTGGAGCGGTTATGTTCAAATTAAAGTGAAAGTTCGTTTGGGACACTACACCCCTCTGAGCTCCCAAGGTCAACCATGATGAAACTTTAGGATAACATTTGTTAACAACAATACATCTTACTCGGGTTTTAAACAGTCATTTTCTCACAATTCACAACTTATAAACGCACAAGCAACTTGTGGGGAAGGAGAGGGGACAGTGGTGAGTGGGAGTCCAGAGGGAGGGAGGGGATGGTGGCGAGTGGGAGTCCAGAGGGAGGGAGGGGAAGGTGGCGAGTGGGAGTTCAGAAGGAGGGAGGGGAAGGTGGTGAGTGGGAGTTGAGGGAGGGAGGGGAAGGTGGTGAGTGGGAGTTGAGGGAGGGAGGGGAAGGTGGTGAGTGGGAGTTGAAGGAGGGAGGGGAAGGTGGTGAGTGGGAGTTCAGAGGGAGGGAGGGGATGGTGGCGAGTGTGAGTCCAGAGTGAGGGAGTGGAAGGTGGTGAGTGGGAGTTCAGAGGGAGGGAGGGGCAGGTGGCGAGTGGGAGTCCAGAGGGAGGGAGGGGATGGTGGTGAGTGGGAGTCCAGAGGGAGGGAGAGAACGGTGGTCAGTGGGAGTCCGGAAAGAGTGGATGGGTGGGTTCGTAGGAGGGAGCAGGTGGAGGGGGGGGGGGAGGGGTTGAGGAAGTAGGGAGGGGAAGAGGTGGGTGTGGTGTGGTGGGAAACAGGACGTGGGGGGAGGGGCGTGCGGCGAGGGAGGCGGAGGGGCGTGCGGCGAGGGAGGGGAAGGGGCGTGCGGCGAGGGAGGGGAAGGGGCGTGCGGCGAGGGAGGGGAAGGGGCGTGCGGCGAGGGAGGGGAAGGGGCGTGCGGCGAGGGAGGGGAAGGGGCGTGCGGCGAGGGAGGGGAAGGGGCGTGCGGCGAGGGAGGGGAAGGGGCGTGCGGCGAGGGAGGGGAAGGGGCGTGCGGCGAGGGAGGGGAAGGGGCGTGCGGCGAGGGAGGGGAAGGGGCGTGCGGCGAGGGAGGGGAAGGGGCGTGCGGCGAGGGAGGGGAAGGGGCGTGCGGCGAGGGAGGGGAAGGGGCGTGCGGCGAGGGAGGGGAAGGGGCGTGCGGCGAGGGAGGGGAAGGGGCGTGCGGGCGAGGGAGGGGAAGGGGCGTGCGGGCGAGGGAGGGGAAGGGGCGCGCTGCGAGGGAGGGGAAGGGGCGTGCGGTGAGGGAGGGGAAGGGGCGTGCGGCGAGGGAGGGGAAGGGGCGTGCGGCGAGGGAGGGGAAGGGGCGTGATGGAGGGAAGGGGTGTGATGGAGGGAAGGGGTGCGAGGGACACCACATTTCCCGGCAATGCCAGATAACTTTGCTAGTATTTAATAAATTATCTGAGTATTTTATTTATTTATTTTTCAAATGAGATCATGGAGGAAGAGCCAGAGGAAACTCGAACTTGGCTCAGACTTGCTCTAAGCATCATAATTACCACAACGGGGAGGGGGTGGTGGGCACCATATGCACAGACTCTCGAGAACATGCTCTGGCAGGTATAGGGCCCTGGAAGGGATGAGTGCACACCACAAACGAGTTGCGGTTAGGCAGGTAATGTGCATGCAGGTGAGTAGAGGTAATGGAACCCAAACAATACAAGTTAATGCTGGAACTATGCATACAGAAGAGTCGAGACAACACCCAGACGAACAGGATAATGGTGGGACCATGCACATGCAGGTACGTAGAGATGCACACAACAATACAGGACACCAAGCACACTGCACACCAAACAAAAGACAAAGATAACAGGCCATAAGTTCATGGTTCTTGAAATAATCAAAAACCATTGATATCAAAGGGTATCTTAAAACCCTGTTATACATACATATCCCTCACCAACCACGGGGACCTGGTCCTGATGTTATACATATGTAACCCTCTCCAATTACGGAAACCTGGTCCTGATGTTATACATACGTAACCCTCACTAACCACGGGAACCTGGTCCTGATGTTATAGATACGTATCCCTCACCAACTACGAGAACCTGGTCCTGATATACATACGTAACCCTCACTAACCAGGGGAACCTGGTCCTGATGTTATACATACGTAACCCTCACCAACTACGGGAACCTGGTCCTGATGTTATACATACGTATCCCTCACCAACCACGGAAACCTGGTCCTGATGTTATACATACGTAACCCTCACTAACTATGGGAACCATGAGTGGTGCATCAGGTTACCCCGCATTGTTCCTCCTACGGAGTAGACTGTGTGGAAGCGTTTGGCATGCACCTTGCCATCTCCACTCATTTTTACCCTCAATTTTAAAAGGTGGAGTTGCTCGAACACCATGCACGTAGAGGATGGCGTCCACCTCGCAGCGTCTGAACGAGTCCACCTTGAGTGAGGACCATCGACGCTGAGGCTGCCATTAGGGCGAGTGTTGTGGGTGGTACCCCAAAAAGTACAAAACCCATGGACCAAGGTGTAATCGCTACCTCCAAGAGGTATTACCTCCTGAGGACTTTTGGCAGCATCCTGGAGGACATAGAGAACGACTCGATACCGACGGTGATGCGAATGTTGGAAAATTGCAGCATGGCAGACTGAATCAATATTAAGGAATCCTTGGATGAAGTGAAGCAGTCAAGTCAAAGTCTGCTGGGGATGCTTTGGAAGGTGGTGGTCAACGACGTCCAAGGATTGGTCACAGTCAAGGACGAGATGTGTCACATGAAGAAGTCCTTGGATGAAGTGAAGCAGTCAAGTCAAAGTCTGCTGGGGAAACTTTGGAAGGAGGTGGTGACCGACATGATTTGAGGACATTCAGGCCAGTGAGGTGGCGGAGCTCCTAGAGTCTTGTGCCGAGGACTACCCAGATGGGATCATAAAATCCTCCAGTGACGACTGAAACAATGACGAGGAGAAGGTGGCGATATGACCGAAACTCACTATTGCCACCATTAGCAAAATCATGCGAACGACCAAGAATCATTGGGACACGGTGGTCGAGATGGATCCGTTCACGGAGCGAAGTTTAACGTTAAAGCGAAGGCTGGAGGACCACATTACGCATACGAAGCAGCACAAAAAGAAAAGAGTCCTCAATCACAGGTTTTAGTAAAATACCACCACTGCAAACACCATCGCTCCAGCCACCACCACCATTACCGCCTTTCGTCCCATCTCAGATGCCAGTTCTTCCTATTCATCAGGGTTTTCCATCGAGGGACCGGAGCCGCTGCCCGAGGGTGGAGACCTTGCCCCTCCAACCATGTCCAACATCACCAGGACAGAGGACTCTTTATATAGATTCCTCATCTTTATTAAAGGCATAGGATATCGAGGTTACTCGTGACTGCAGAACCGAACCACCTTTGTTTTTTTTATTAAACATATACCTTTAGTCTTACCAACAGCGAATTTACCAAATGAGGGAGGGGTATAGTGTGGGAGGGGGTACCTGGTGAGAGGGGTACCTGGTGAGAGGGGTACCTGGTGAGAGGGGTACCTGGTGAGAGGGGTACCTGGTGAGAGGGGTACCTGGTGAGAGGGGTACCTGGTGAGAGGGGTACCTGGTGGGAGGGGTACCTGGTGGGAGGGGTACCTGGTGGGAGGGGTACCTAGTGGGAGGGGTACCTGGTGGGAGGGGTACCTGGTGGGAGGGGTACCGGGTGGGAGGGGTACCGGGTGGGAGGGGTACCGGGTGGGAGGGCTATCGGGTGGGAGGGCTATCGGGTGGGAGGGGTATCGGGTGGGAGGGGTATCGGGTGGGAGGGGTATCGGGTGGGAGGGGTATCTGGTGGGAGGGGTATCTGGTGGGAGGGGTATCTGGTGGGAGGGGTATCTGGTGGGAGGGGTATCTGGTGGGAGGGGTATCTGGTGGGAGGGGTATCTGGTGGGAGGGGTATCTGGTGGGAGGGGTATCTGGTGGGAGGGGTATCTGAGGCGGATCACAAGACATTTGGAGAGGTGAAGTCAAAACACGATGACACGAAGCACATATTTACCTCCGTGGTAATACATTATAAAACCACAGGTTGGCCAAAGGTCACCAATTCACTCTTCATTACAAGCAAACCACACAGGGTGGTGCAAAAGTGCAAGCATACCTCGTGCGGCCCAACCACTTTGGGTATATACTCAACCGCATACGTGACGTTCTTGTCACTGTTTGGAGTCACCTTCACCTGCAGGTGAAACGAGCAGTTTTAATGGATACCTGGACACCACACTCTGCAGGCAGTACATACCGTGATCAGCTGGTAGTAAACAAGGAAATACAACCTAGACATGGATTAGAATACCTTTGGGAAGAGATCACTGGGATTTTCCTTATGGAGTAAATCCATTACATCACTGGGGTTTTTTGTCAGGCAGGTAAATTACCTGCAAGACCTGCCTCATGAGCAGTAATAAGTGGTTGCAGGAGACCCTTCTGATTTCTAGGTAGTCTCCTTGTCTTTGACCACAGTATACAATCACATATTTGGAAGCCATATTCCTATGAAGTTCTGCGTGTATCGAGACTTCACTCTTAGTCAGGCAGATAGGTGTATCCATCATAAGAATTGTGGGTTTAGACGTACAAGCATGAAATTTGGCACAGTCATAGATAATAATCTAATGAATAATTCCAGATATGGACCCACCGCGAAAACGTCCTATGGTAGCCATGGCGGCCATTTTACAAAATGGCCGTTTTGACCGTGATTATTTTTTACCGGACGACACAAATGCCTCTTTATGTTCTAATGAAATGACTCTAGATACACATATATGCCATAATTGTATTCTCCAAATGACCACAATTTGCATTTGTGTTGCCAGCAATGTCAATTAACCCACCAAGCACTGTAACGGTAACTTATATTACTAGATAGTTCCAGTTTGATCTTGTTTATACGTCGCAATTTTCTCCACCACACTGGCACAAAGCGGTACATTTCAAACTAGCTTGTTTGCACTTGCATCGTCCCTTGCAACCCTTTTTGCATTTACAACAAATCAGCTCCCTTGATGAAATGCTGGCTTCAGGAAGCATGGACCACAGGGGTTTCCAGTTGTGGGGATCGATCCATCCCCAATCCCCAGGTGAGGGCAGATCCATAACAACCTTGAGCATGTTTCCCCAGCAGTGGCCACCCATGTACACAGCCCTCTTGATTTGTTGTACCAGGGCTCCTCTGGTAGGGGGAATAGCTTGCATGGCTCGTCCTTTCTTCGTGAAGAGTGCCCGTCGAGCTTCGTCTATGTCGACGAGATTGCTGGTGCGATCGTAGAGAAGAATGGTGAACCGCTCGAGCACTGCCACAACGTCATCAGAGATGTCTGCTGTCCCCGTGGAGAGATGAACTAACGCTGGCGTCAATTCGTCAAATACTTTCCAGGTATCCCAGGCTGTATTCTTGCCCCGTGTATTAAATGACGAGACTGTGTCACACCCTGTGTATGCATGGAACATCGGGAGGGCCTGTGACTTATCTGGTCCGAGGAATGCTGCAATTTCATGTGCTGGAATATACCTGAAGTGCTGGCCTGTCCCAGAGGCCACCCAAAGCTCCTGGATTTTGAGTTTGGTTGTTGCTGCCACAGCCAATACCACTATATCTGTATCCACCGTACGCAGAAGAATTTTCTGAAATCCATCACGGACTGCATCCGCGAGATGTATCATCATTCGTGTATCGGCCTCCTCATGGTCACATGGGGCAAGATGACTGGTGTCGCGTGCGGGAATGCACGTCACATCTGAACCATCCGTGGTGACTATCTGCTTATCTGATACAAGATGTGTGATGTGTTTTGTCAAGAAGGCAAACAGTTCTGTTTTGTTTGCATCAATTCTCAGGAACTGCTGCCAATTTCCTGGAAGAACAGTGGATCCGTCAACTCTCCTTCGAATGCCTTTCCCACGTTTGTCCCTGGCTTGAGATTTCAGGCTGTTGTCACGGTACTGGTCCCAGACTATATCCACACGACAGGCTCTTTGCAAGTGACCTTGTATGTGTGGCAAGAATACTTTCAGCGCATAATCATCGAAGGTTTTGGCAGCAACTGGTTTCAGAACGTTCACCAACACTGCCCCGTCAAGGATAGTGACGTCGGTATCTGGTTTTGGAGCATCGCCTCTGACCTCTGCGCAACTCTCTAGACACACCAATAGATCTGATTTGGTTCCTAGTCGTAACTTCCCAAGCTGAGATAAAGACGGGGGACATGCTTGGTCTTCATGGCGGAAACATTCTGCAAGATCACCATCTCGTGTTTGAGACGCAATGTAGAGTCTTGAGAATAAAGAGCAGTCACTCTTTAGCGAAGTTACTTGCAAACTTGTCTTGGATTTCCCTCTTGGAGACGATCGACTAAACAATGGGAGTTTATTCTTCTTTATTGGCTCAGTAAGAGGTACGGTTCGCTCCAGTAGACGGTCTGCTACGAAGGTCTTGTACTGTTGCTTACCTATCTCCTCAGCCTGTTGAACAGGAGAAACAACAGTTGGGTCAGCAATGTCTCTTGTGTCCAGCCGCAGCAAGTCTGTACTCTCTTCTAGGAAGGGGTTTCCCATTTCCTCTATTACTTCAACCAGACGTTTGACATGTTGAGTAAAGATTACCTGTGAACTTGAAAGTATATTTCAAGGGGGGTGCACGAGACCCCTATCTAGCCACTAGACTAAAAGCGGCCATTTTGTAAAATGGCCGCCACGGCTACCATAGGACGTTTTCGCGGTGGGTCCATATCTGGAATTATTCATTAGACTATTATCTATGACTGTGCCAAATTTCATGCTTGTACGTATAAACCCACAATTGTTACACCTATCTGCCTGACTATCTGGCTGTTGGCTCAGCGGTTAGGGTGCCAGCTTGGGATCCGATTCCTGGGTTCGAATCCCGGTGATCGCCGAAATAACGCCAGGGTGGTTGACTCAGCCTGTCATCCTTCCAAGGTCGGAATATTGAGGACCAGATCACTGGTAATTCCCCGTTTGTCGCAAGAGTCGACTAACAGGGTTGGTGGCAGGAAGGGCATCCGGCCATAAAACAGCTTCAAAAAGGGGACCATGGTGCCCGAAAAAGGCCAACCCCTGCTCTGCGGAGAAAAATGGTCTCTAAAGGTTCATATCGATGGTGAAGTAGTGAGCCCTTGATCGCCCCCATGCTCGATCCTTTGTAGTGACCCCCACCTAATACTGCTTAGCCCCCACCTCATACTGATAATACAAGGTAAGGGAATAGACTGCTACTGATTGGTTTAAGGGGGAGGAGCCAATGGAGGATGGGGGAAAACACCACTCACCCCCTTTAGCTTCACCTTCAAAGTTCATACAGGTGGCCAGGGGAACGTTTGGTCCTTCACGAACTGGCTGGCCAAGCCTGACAATCAAGATTGGAGCATGTATTTGTACTTTGGTCATTGTGCAGGTGAAAGCTAGCCCACACTTCGCGGGGATTCTTAACGTTCACCAAGGCATGCTGGGAAACAGGATTCCCATTTAATCTCCACCAAGGAATGCTGGTACCCAGGATTCCCATTTAACGTTCACCAAGGAATGCTGGTAGACGGGATTCCCATTTTGCGTCCATCCAAGGAATGCTGGTAGACGGGATTCCCATTTAGCGTCCATCCAGAGAATGCTGGTAGACGGGATTCCCATTTAGCGTCCATCCAAGGAATGCTGGTAGACGGGATTCCCATTTAGCGTCCATCCAAGGAATGCTGGTAGACGGGATTCCCATTTAACGTTCACCAAGGAATGCTGGTAGATGGGATTCCCATTTAACATCCATCCAAGGAATGCTGGTAGACGGGATTCCCATTTAACATTCACCAAGGAATGCTGGTAGACGGGATTCCCATTTAGTGTACATCCAGAGAATGCTGGTAGACGGGATTCCCATTTAACATCCATCCAGAGAATGCTGGTAGATGTGATTCCCATTTAGCGTCCATCCAAGGAATGCTGGTAGACGGGATTCCCATTTAGCATCCATCCAAGGAATGCTGGTAGACGGGATTCCCATTTAGCGTCCATCCAGAGAATGCTGGTAGACGGGATTCCCCTTTAATGTCCATCCAAGGAATGCTGGTAGATGGGATTCCCATTTAGCGTCCATCCAGAGAATGCTGGTAGATGGGATTCCCCTTTAATGTCCATCCAAGGAATGCTGGTAGACGGGATTCCCATTTAGCCTCCATCCAAGGAATGCTGGGAGATGGGATTCCCATTTAGCATCCATCCAAGGAATGCTGGTAGACGGGATTCCCATTTAGCGTCCATCCAAGGAATGCTGGTAGACGGGATTCCCATTTAGCGTCCATCCAGAGAAAGCTGGTAGACGGGATTCCCATTTAACGTCCATCCAGAGAATGCTGGTAGACGGGATTCCCATTTAGCGTCCATCCAGAGAATGCTGGTAGACGGGATTCCCATTTAGCGTCCATCCAGAGAATGCTGGTAGACGGGATTCCCATTTAGCATCCATCCAGAGAATGCTGGTAGACGGGATTTCCATTTAGCGTCCATCCAAGGAATGCTGGTAGACGGGATTCCCATTTAGCATCCATCCAAGGAATGCTGGTAGACGGGATTCCCATTTAGCGTCCATCCAAGGAATGCTGGTAGACGGGATTCCCATTTAGCGTCCATCCAAGGAATGCTGGTAGACGGGATTCCCATTTAGCGTCCATCCAGAGAAAGCTGGTAGACGGGATTCCCATTTAACGTCCATCCAGAGAATGCTGGTAGACGGGATTCCCATTTAGCGTCCATCCAGAGAATGCTGGTAGACGGGATTCCCATTTAGCGTCCATCCAGAGAATGCTGGTAGACGGGATTCCAATTTAGCGTCCATCCAAGGAATGCTGGTAGACGGGATTCCCATTTAGCGTCCATCCAGAGAAAGCTGGTAGACGGGATTCCCATTTAGCGTCCATCCAGAGAATGCTGGTAGACGGGATTCCCATTTAGCGTCCATCCAGAGAATGCTGGTAGACGGGATTCCCATTTAGCGTCCATCCAGAGAATGCTGGTAGACGGGATTCCCATTTAGCGTCCATCCAGAGAATGCTGGTAGACGGGATTCACATTTAGCATCCATCCAAGGAATGCTGGTAGACGGGATTCCAATTTAGCATCCATCCAAGGAATGCTGGTAGACGGGATTCCCCTTTAATGTCCATCCGAGCGATGGCACACACGACGAATCACAACACCTGTGAAACACCGGGATGACAGTTTATTCCTGGGTCAGGATTCAATCCCATGAGAGCTTGGAGGTGAGTGCCTACCTCTCGGCCAAATGGACAAACGGTTAACACAACATTTTAACCGCAATTCTCATGGAATGAACCCCAGGTGCCGGTGCTGCTACGGTGGAACAGACTGCCTACAGCTAACTACACCACCATGGTGCTGCTCGACTCAGCGAGACTAAAGAAGATCCACAATTGCACATTAACTTGGTTTGTGCGTTCATCCCTCACACTATTAACCTCACTCGATTAACCTCACTCGATGAACATGTCTGTCATGTGAGGACAAAACACAATACAAAGTTCCTCAAGAATTCCATATTTAAACAACTCGAGACAAACTGCTCCATGCGCTGCACTTGAGGGGTTACCATTTCCTATCCATGGGATACAGCATGAGGTAACGTTCGGAGAACCACAAACATCTTTTACCCTCGTCATGATGGCGGGTCTCAATGTGCCATCACAAACATGGCACCGACGTGACGTCATAATCGGTTAAACGGTCGAATGGGGTATGACAAAAACCACACCGACCGCCATCTTTTAAAGACTATTCTTACAAACTATCCACATCATTAGACATCACGTTATGCAGACATATGTGTAATCTTTTGGAGTCTTATGACGACGAGACGTCTCACCTCGTCAGCCTCTCCCTTCGGACCTTTCACAGAAACCGTGAGGTTGCCTTGTCCGGCCCTCACCGTCTCCACCACAAATGCCGTGGGTTGCGTGGCCACGTTTCCTGAGGGTTCCACTCCTGTGACACATTGAGGTGAGAGGTCAGAGCAAGCACGAGGCACAGCAGTGGGCCGCAAGCACGAGGCACGGCAGTCGCCAGCAAGGCCGCAAGCACGAGCCACAGCAGTCGACCGCAAGGCCGCAAGCACGAGGCACAGCAGTCGACCGCAAGGTCACAAGCACGAGGCACAGCCGTCGACTGCAAGGCCGCAAGCACGAAGCACAGCAGTCGACTGCAAGGCCGCAAGCACGAGGCACAGCCGTCGACCGCAAGGCCGCAAGCACGAGGCACAGCAGTCGAATGCAAGGCCGCAAGCACGCGGCACAGTCGACCGCAAGGCCACAAGCACGAGGCACAGCAGTCGGCCGCAAGGCCGCAAGCACGAGGCACAGCAGTCGGCCGAAAGGCCGCAAGCACGAGGCACAGCAGTCGACGGCAAGGCCGCAAGCACTAGGCAAAGAATGAATGCGATACGTAAAATTTATAAATACATTAAACTACCGGATGCGAATGGATCCTGTACATTTAGCACGACCCATGACGACCCAAGCATGATCCTCGGCCATACCGAGGAAAAGCGCCAAAGAGGGCCTTGCACGGCACGAAGGGCACGCTCGTTTTACAGGGTCTTCACTTCAAACCCACAAACACCTTGCCAAGGCCCATCTATTGAAGGCTTGTTTGCACAACCGAGGCTGCCAGTTCCATGGCGGTGACGACAGCAGCGCTAATGCTAATCACCACAACCACAGCGCAATTATGAACGCTCCAGCGCGGCTCCAGCACCACAAGGCCAAGCACAGCACAGTTGCTTTGACCAGAATTCCAAAGTTACAAAGAGCCTTTGGACATCATTCCAGGAGAACATCACGAACTGCTGAAAACTCGGAACACACTTAATGAGCACAAATCACAGGTAGGAGAATGACACACAGAGCACCGCAGAGCAAACCTGGGCCATACGCATCACAGGTAGGAGAATGACACACAAAGAGCACCGCAGAGCAAACCTGGGCCATACGCATCACAGGTAGGAGAATGACACACAGAGCACCGCAGAGCAAACCTGGGCCATACGCATCACAGGTAGGAGAATGACACACAAAGAGCACCGCAGAGCAAACCTGGGCCATACGCATCACAGGTAGGAGAATGACACACAAAGAGCACCGCAGAGCAAACCTGGGCCATACACATCACAGGTAGGAGAATGACACAAAGAGCACCGCAGAGCAAACCTGGGCCATACGCATCACAGGTAGGAGAATGACAGAGCACCGCAGAGCAAACCTGGGCCATACGCATCACAGGTAGGAGAATGACACACAAAGAGCACCGCAGAGCAAACCTGGGCCATACACATCACAGGTAGGAGAATGACACACAGAGCACCACAGAGCAAACCTGGGCCATACACATCACAGGTAGGAGAATGACACACAAAGCACCACAGAGCAAACCTGGGCCATACACGTCACAGGTAGGAGAATGACACAAAGAGCACCACAGAGCAAACTTGGGCCATACGCATCACAGGTAGGAGAATGACACACAAAGAGCACCGCAGAGCAAACCTGGGCCATACACATCACAGGTAGGAGAATGACACAAAGAGCACCGCAGAGCAAACCTGGGCCATACGCATCACAGGTAGGAGAATGACACACAAAGAGCACCGCAGAGCAAACCTGGGCCATACGCGCGGGCCTTCTTGGGGTTCAGCTTCGGTCGCAGAGGAGCTCCCGGCTTCAGTTTGGCCTTCGGGAACTGAGACAGGTAAGTCATGACGGAGTACTCATCGACGTTCGGGTCCACAATCTCCTCAGGAGTAATCACCTGAAGGCGAGAAGGACCCGACAATCGCACAGGGACCAAATCTTAACCCACCAATGGAATCCTGCACCGTGTTTCAGTCTCTGGAACTCCACAAGTTTGAATAAAATCCTGGAACAAACTCAAAACAATCCAAATAATCTTTTAACTTTTTTTATTTTACATTAAAAGGAAATCACAAAACGACGAGGAAAACACCTTTTACTCATTTGGTAATATCTACCTCCTCCATTTATTGTGTCGCACGCCGACGGAGATCACACCTGCTCAAAAAGTGACGGATATGATCACGTGCAAGTGACCTGATAACACCTGTAGTCCTGTACCTGGACAGAACTACCTTGTACACTTCATCTATACACTTCCAGGTGACAATTGAAGACCACGTGGATGCAATTCAGCCAATGCTTGTGAACTTTGGGGTCCAACAACGTCAACAATAAAACGTTTCCATCAGTGAACATTGAAACAATAATATGGTAACCCTAACCCGAACAACTCAGTAACCCTAACAACTCAGTAACCATAACCCAAATCACTCGGTAACCCGAACAACTTGGTAACCCTAACCCGAACAACTTGGTAACCCTAACACTAACCCAACCCTAACCACTTGGTAACCCTAACCACTTGGTAACCCTAACCCTAACCACTTGGTAACCCTAACCCTAACAACCCGGGAACCGTAACCCTAACCACTCGGTAACCCCAACCCTAACCACTCGGTAACCCCAACCCTAACAACTCGGTAACCCGAACCCTAACAACTCGGAAACCCAAACCCTAACAACTCGGTAACCCGAACCCTAACCACTCGGTAACCCTAACAACTCGGTAACCCGAACCCTAACAACTCGGTAACCCGAACCCTAACAACTCGGTAACCCGAACCCTAACAACTCGGTAACCCGAACCCTAACAACTCGGTAACCCGAACCCTAACAACTCGGTAACCCGAACCCTAACAACTCGGTAACCCGAACCCTAACAACTCGGTAACCCGAACCCTAACAACTCGGTAACCCGAACCCTAACAACTCGGTAACCCGAAACCTAACAACTCGGTAACCCGAAACCTAACAACTCGGTAACCCGAACCCTAACAACTCGGTAACCCGAACCCTAACAACTCGGTAACCCTAACAACTCGGTAACCCGAAACCTAACAACTCGGTAACCCGAACCCTAACAACTCGGTAACCCGAACCCTAACAACTCGGTAACCCGAAACCTAACAACTCGGTAACCCGAACCCTAACAACTCGGTAACCCGAACCCTAACAACTCGGTAACCCGAACCCTAACAACTCGGTAACCCGAACCCTAACAACTCGGTAACCCGAACCCTAACAACTCGGTAACCCGAACCCTAACAACTCGGTAACCCGAACCCTAACAACTCGGTAACCCGAACCCTAACAACTCGGTAACCCTAACCCTAACAACTCGGTAACCCTAACCCTAACAACTCGGTAACCCTAACCCTAACAACTCAGTAACCCTAACCCTAACAACTCGGTAACCCTAACAACTCGGTAACCCTAACCCTAACAACTCGGTAACCCTAACCCTAACAAAGCGGGTACAAAACAAAGGAGGGTTCCAGAAAGAGATTTAAACTCGGCAGAACAGTTCGGCTCCCGCACAGGTACCGAGCGGTGCGGCAGTTATTGTGGCATTGAAACGGGGGAGTTGGGGGGCACAGCTACATCACGTTATTTACCACCACGTAGACATGCACAAAATGTGCCCAACCTAATTTTTACTCCTTCAGGGAAAAACAACAATTGTGGGTTCACCATACAGGTGACAAGAGGACACCTATAGCCCATGGAAAGCCAATAAGATTTCATTAACAACTGTTGAAGAACAGGTGCAACAGAAGTTAAATAGCCATTGGCCAGAGCAATAAATAAACACATCAAATAAAAACAAATAAACAATTTTAACAAAAGGAACACGTGACTGGCATCCCAGGGGTGCTGGTTTCAAATGCAGCTCCAGGTAGCGGCGTTACGGGTTTCAGGTTAGGGAAGCGAACTATTCTCAAGAATTAATTAGTTTGTTACTATTGGATAAAAACCCAGGTGGCTCACTAATATCACCACCATGTTCTGCTTCAATCGTGGGGTAAACCGGCATGGGCTGCTTTATCCACAGGGACTATGAAACATGGTCAATCCCCAGAAGCAGCACCACAACTAACCTGATCCGTTTGAGGAGCACGTCAAAGTGGACCTCTCAGAGCAGGTAACTCAACCAACCCAAAAAATAATAACTCGGGTGATAACGAATGTCGTTAACTGCATTTGGAGATCACCATTCGATCTCAAAATAAACAATAAAACAGGACAAAGACCATTCAGGATCAACCTTCACAATGCAACAGAACGTTCAGCGGGTCATTCATTCAATATCGGTTTGCAAACCGAGGCAAATCCTTCAAAACAAACCCCATGGTGTTTCCACAAGATGTTCAAACCAAATTGGTCTACCTGAGATCCTGTACGACCAAAGGTGTGCATCAAGATGGATTTCTTCCTCTATGCCAATCAATGTGGAAGGATCCCACAAGGTGTTCGTGTTAGAATAAAACAGTGTATGGATCCGGTAAAGCCAGGTGTCCGAAAAGGTAAGAGTGAAAATGCTAAACCAGCTCTACCACGTGATTACAACTACCAAATGGTAAAGGCCCTAGAGGCCTGGAGGTCACAGCCGACCCATGACCAACCTGGGGCACGCCGAGCCATTCGTCCGCTTGTTGCATCGCTTCACGAGCATTGTCCACCGGCTTCTGCTCACTCCAGGTCTCCCAATCGGGGCAGAGGCCTAACAAGCACCACAAAATAATTAATCTTCAATATTAAACAGGGAGGGGTTAACGTGTCATCTCATCAGGTATGAAACACACGGAAGAAGAAAAAAAAAATCATTAACTTTTATGGGCTGGCCTTTCTGTAAACACTTTTTGCAACACCTGGCAATAATAGACATTGCACGTGATGAAGAAACTAAGCACAAACATTCATTCCACACAGAGCAGAGAATTTGTAAACAGTTTTTGCTCCAGAGATGAAACGTTAACATCAACTTCACGTTTCAGTTTGGATTTAGTATTGCACTTCGACCTATTTCCAAAAATTGCTTTAAGCCGACGTTTCACACAAGATACATCGAAGCACAATACGTTATCAGTAGATGAACAGATATTTCTTTGGTAAGAGTTTTGTTCACATCTTATAGTCATTTTGCACATTAAACATGTTGGGTGTACCTAAACTTTTGACTGGTAGTGTACATGTACACAGCCAAAAATATTGGCACCCTTGCACTTTTTTCAAATAAGTCACAATTCTCTCCAAACAAGTTGAAATTGACAAAAGCATTTGGTCTCAATTATTTATTTCACTTATTACAGAACCTTTGTTTTTGATTCAGAACTTAATATATTGTTACGTTTGTGGGGGTGGGGATACTTCAGTCCAGGTAGATTTGTTTCGGTAGGTGCGCCGAACGTCATGTAGAACCTTGATGTAATAAGTACTTGTATAGACCGTGTGTTTGGATTAAGGTGCATCTTCGTCCATTACGAGGAGTGGAGCATGTTAACTAGCTTCGGGAAAAAGGGTAAATTATCCCTTGTACGTCGTTCCCTCTGTGATTTATCCCTTTGTCCCTTATGGCACCGCATTAGACAGTTAGAATCGCGCATTTAATGGCACGCAATAATAAAACTTACCGGAAGCCAGGCCATTGAGCCCTACCACTGACAACCCCGACTTGGGAGGCGAACAGAGCAGGCAGGTCCATGGTCACCACGCCCCGAGGAGCCGTGATTGGCAAGGGCTCTTGATTGAAGGGAAGGACAAGTAAGAAGGGACTCGCCGATTGGTGAAGGAAGGACAAATGACGTCAGAGCCTTAACGATAAAGGAATACACTGGCGACATTTGAGCTCTCGTCTTCGCTTCGCTCTGGGTGTTACTTCACCTCTTCTCTTCTCTGCTCGCTGGTCTTCGTTTTTGCTGCTCTTCACTTCTCTGCTCTTTGCGTCTGGTCTGGATTGCGGCAGTCGGCATTTGTCTCATTCTGGACAATAAAGCGAACGATCGTGCTGGGACCACGGGCTCAAGGAAGCGATCGGACCAGCCATGTTTGGAGACACCATTGGTGGACGTGCAGAGGAAAAGTAGGGCTGCAGCTTCCCACCGGGGGCGGACCCAGCTGGAGGAGCGAGCTGCACATGGCCCGTTCGATTCACGCAGAATGCCTGTTGCACACCAGCGGGTGTGGCCTCATGTTCGGGATGCATAGCGAGGCCTGCTACGCAGGACGGGAAGTTCCCACCAACGCCCCGGACAATTTTGATGACCCCTGACGAGATCCCACCAGTGATCAGAGTTAAGTGCACCCACACACATTATTTTCAGTTATCTATCCCTGTGTCCATGTTTCAAGTCTGTTTGTGGGCAAGAAAAAAATTAGGAAATTATTTGATCGTGCATTTTTGTTGCCGGCATTTCTTTTTGCACATTTTAAATGTTTCGCGCGAGTTATTTTCCACAGGTTTGAGGACTGCCGGTGGGATCCATTCAGGAAAGCACTCTTCAGCATCCTCCTCCTCTCCCCCCGCCCCCGCCTCACACCCAACACCAAGCGTGGATTAACTACGCCATACATTTGAACTGAACGCTTCGGAGTTGAAGCTTGTTCGGCAATCCGTTTCCTTGGAAAGATTTTAAGCGCCAGGAACACGACAATATCCTTTTAAATCATAAAATAAAAAGAAATGGCATTGACAAAATTATTGAAACCCTCGACTTAATAGACAATATTTGGCGTCACGGCCTTTGGACAAAATAACTGCAGTCACGCGCTTTTAGTCATGAATAAGCTTCCTACAACTCGCTACTGGCTGTTGAATCTGTTTGGCATTTGATCGAGGTGCTTTCTCCCCCTTGAGAACATTCCTTCGCTGCAATCTTCAATTAAGTTTGCTCTTGCGGCCACGTCCGGGAGGTTGGCTACAGTGCCATGGGCCTTAAACTTCCTGATATCATTGCGCACGGTGGACACAGGAACATCAAGGTCTCTGAAGATGGACTTGTAGCCGAGATTGTCCATGCTTGGCTACAATCTTGTCTGACCTGCTCAGACAATTCTCTGAGCTGACAAATTTTTCTTTCCTCCATGCTCATTGTGGTACACTGACGCAAAACAGCAGAATGACTCATTTTCTCCATTCAAACTGGTGAAATGAGTGATTTTTATATTGCAGACACCTGTAACTCACCACGGGTGAGTTAAATTCCAAATAAAAGAAAAACCTGTTTCAAAACTTAATTTCAAACAACTTCTAAAATGTGCCAATAATATTGTCCGTGCCATTTTAGGATTTCTGTGTGGAATAAGCTAAGATTTAGTAATTTTTTTCAGCTTTTTTGTTTTGTTCCACTGCAAACCAAAGAAATACAAATGTTGATACCAAAAGAGTTTTTAATTTCAACAATTTTCTGGAAGAAATGGTGAATTATTTGAAAAAAGTGCAAGGGAGCCAATATTTTTGGCGACAACTGGACATACTGGCTGTTGGTAGACATAAACGCGAGTTGGTAGACACTGAAGCAGATACCACCCCCACCCCTCCAACACACCCCTCTTTTATTTTATCCAACGTGTCCTCTTTTTTGAAATTCAAATATGGTAACTCCAGGTGACGTACTCGGTGGTCAAATAAGCTCGGTGGAGGCAAACCCGTTTGGGAATGTCACCATCTACTCCAGCGATAGTAGGGAAAACGAAGGATTGTTTTCATCATCACCGGAGATACTCGTTCGAGATTATGAAACTATGTGGATGGGGATCCATGCAATGGAAGCTCTTCACAAACAGACAACGGTCTCGTCTTGGTGACCCATTAGGAAAGTGAAGATCAACATTCTAGGAACAAAATGGCGTCTTGTCAACCAATTCAATGTGGCCGGAGACTAACAGGTATAACACGTGCGCTCGCGAATAGCATCGAGGAGCTCGCTTTTGTACACCTACCTTATAGTCTGGATCTCTCATCTTCTCATTATCCTCGGTTGGGTCCAATGATGGAAACGGATCGGAACTCTGGGGATGAGGTCTCAGTGGCAGCGCAAGAATGGACCGGGAACCACATTTTGACATCATCCATAATGATGGGAAGTGGTGGCAGACATACGTGGTTGTGCGAGGACACCATGTTAAATATAACGCTCTTCCATGCATAGGTGGAGCATATTTAGGTTGGTAATCAACTAGTTAGCCCTAGTGAAAGTTTAAAATGGAAGGTGAAGGATGAAATGAAAGGTGCACAATTGGACAATCACAGCGCAGTATTATTGACGTCTCGTGCGATTGTGTCAGGGTGGTTTATTTATTTATTTTATCTTGTCCTCATGGATGTCCCAGACGATTAACTCTCGTATCTAAGAGCAAACAACTTGCATGTAAATGTTATCAAAACAAAACAGCTGGAACGTGCAAAACAATGCGTAGTCAAAGCGTCATGGCAAACAAAGGAGCGGATCACCACATCGTTAGCAATAATACCCAGAAGCACATTCGGCACAATACAATGACCTCTGGTGTCGCTGCAACCTACAACGACTCCAAACATAACCAAATTATTGTGGGGTCAGCTGAGGAATATTTTTGCCACAAGTCTTTCACGAACCCGATATCCAGGCCCGCCGTTCAATCGAATGGGTTTTGGGCAGGAACTTGCAATTGGTTCAGGGTGCGGGTGATAACTCGCCCGCTCTTCATAAAGGACACCACCAAATCTTGAACGCCCGACAATGGCCAGCACAGGCGGATACAACAAGGCCCGTTCGAGGGGCAGCATGGGACGATTGCGAATATTCTCTTTACACTACTCCCAAAAACTGAACTACCCAAGTCGGAGAACAGAACTTAGTTAAGAGGTAGTGGCGAGACATGCCGACAGGAAGGGGACCAAAGGATTCAGTGTCCGCCAAGAAAATTAAATCAAAGCAAGTGGAAAAGCTTTAAAATGGCGAATCGATAGGAAAACGCCACAAGTCGGATCCTTTATTATTGTAATTGTGTTCCAACAACTTTCAAAATCCCAAAAACCTACAAAACAACAACTACATGGTATTCATAGAACACTTACCCTGCATAGTCAACTTTGTACGAGGAAAATTCTGTTTTTGAAGGTTTTTTTTTTTTTTTTTTTTTTTTTTTTAAATCTTTGATCCAATATGGCTGCCAGACCACGTCAGCAATTAAATCATACATTTAAATTCTCTAATAGAATTGTTGTGCAGATCATGTTGAATAAATTTCAAACTGATCAGACCAAGCGTTGTCCCTGTCAAATTATGACGTCATGATGAAGGCACCAATGACGTCATTAACACTTATTCCCCATGCGGTGTTTTTTGGTTTTTTTTACAATGAGCCACGTTTCAATTTCTTTTTTTTTCATGGAGCGGTTTCAGAGATATTGGTGTAATGTTTTCCAAAATGGCGTCCGTACCATATGACCTATGTCATAATTATGAATAAAATTTTTTTTTATACAAGCAGAGGGGCTCCTACAGTAAAATTTCATGTCAATTGGACCAATGGTTGTTGAGAAAATGAATTGTGCAGACACGCACGCACGCAACCGAATGCCGAACCCTGCTTTTCACTTTGCGACCTCCAGGTAAAAACCAAAGCAGTAATCGATCAAATGGTTCTACCGAGGATTACAAAGCATGAGGTTGATGCATCAAAAGGAAAAAACACCAACGGCTGGCACAGGGTCACATCACAAAATCATGTTAAATCTGGAAGGTAAGGTTTACTGGAAGGTAAAAGTAAAAGGTGATTCAGGTAAAAGGTAATTTAACAGGTAAAGGTAATTCAGGTAAAGGTAAAGGTAAAGGTAAAGGTAAAGGTAAAGGTAAAGGTAAAGGTAAAGGTAACAGGTAAAGGTAAAGGTAATTCAGGTAAAGGTAAAAGGTAAAAGGTAAAAGGTAATCTGGAAGGTAAGGTAAGGAAGGTAAGGAAGGTAAGGTTTACTGGAAGGTAAAAGTAAAAGGTGATTCAATTGTTACACAGTGGGACTGCTGTGGAAAAGCCAACACATTGGGTCAAAGGGCATGGGAGGTAGGAATGAAAAGTTTAAATCCTTACAAAATGGACAGGATTCCAACCTTTGTGCAAAACTCTGGATATTAAATTGCAGCTCCACCCAAGACTTGGGGACATCATGTGCTCGCAGGTAAATGGCACGAGAAATCCAGGAATTTCAGCATCAATAATTGCTAAAGTTAATCCAAGATTGTAAAACTCACCAAACAGATAAACCTAATCTGGAAATGTGACTTGTTACTCAAGACGAGTATAATCTAAACTATACAATGGAGGTCAATAAGGTCACGTGTTCGGGGTCACGACCGCATGGAGGACCCTGACTGATGGTGCAAATATGGTACTTTCTATTTCATACCCATTATACGCAGTTATGTCATCCATCGTCGTACTTGATCAAATATGTCCGATCTCAGACGATATTCATCTACCATGGACATGTTATTCCTACTCAACAATGGATGTTGATACCAAATCTCAGCAAGAGATCGGGGACGTATCTCGAGCATTTGACAGTCTGGCTGGCACCCCACCTTGCTCTCCAAACTGAGTCAACAGATCTCAACGGGACACTCTTAGGTGCTCTTCCTGAGCTGGAGTGCTCCCAATCATAATCCCAATCCTAATCTTAAATGATCTCCCCAAATCGAATGTTCTTGTTATCTCTTTGCTGACGACTCCACCCACTGCTGCGCCATCTCAGATTGGCAGGCGATTACAGCTTCGCGATTGCAGTCACAGTCACTTAATAGTTTTAAACACAAAGGTTGGAACCAAACATGTCCAATTAAAGTTGGGAGTATATATAACTGGAAGTTTTCAGAACTCAAACACCCCCAGAACCCTCATCTGGAGGTCATGTGACCAATCTGTCCACAGCTGCAGTGTACACCACTAGTCTCAATGATTTCCCAAAAGTATCCGCAGCTTAGGAACAGGAAAAAAAAAACAACATCTTTAGCAGAAAATGCCCAATTCATCCCTAACCTGGCCACTACCCCACCTTGCATTACAGAAAATGCCCAATTCATCCCTAACCTGGCCACTACCTCACCTTGCATTACAGAAAATGCCCAATTCATCCCTAACCTGGCCACTACCCCACCTTGCATTACAGAAAATGCCCAATTCATCCCTAACCTGGCCACTACCTCACCTTGCATTACAGAAAATGCCTCGCAGGCCTTTTTGAAAAAAAAGGAGACGGCGGCACCTTTTTTTTTCTTTTTTTTCAAAATGGCCGCCAGGCTCATTTTTCCCAAGATGGTCGCCTGCTTTTTTGTTTCTTTAGATTTGAAATACATGTAGAATGTTTGGGTCCTGACGATCTGTGTTGACAAAATACAACATGTACTGAGTAACATATTAATAAAAGACGAGTAAAAGAGACCATTTCATATATTTGCATACTCGGCTCTCCTTGATCAAATTCCCCACTCGAAAACTCGGCGAAAATATCACTCAGAGTCCGTTTTCCATCATGAACAGACCGAGCATACCACGGCTTAGCGACTTTGCTTGCCGTTCGGATCGAAAAACGAAAACCATGATGAACACAAGTAAAATAATGGAGTGGATAGCAAAAGTGGATCAAATTTATCGAGAAAGTCTGTCTCGAAATCAGAGCATGTAGAAACTACAGCACGCTAGCGCTAACATTCTATAGCACGCTCACACGCTTTGCTAGTCTACAACAACCAGCCGCATATTACTGCCGGACCTGTATGTACATGTATTTGCTAGTCTACAACAACCAGCCGCATATTACTGCCGGACCTGTATGTACGTGCATCACAGATGGGATCATTTTGTGCGAGCGGCCATGAAACAATTATGATGGAGACCATCAAATCGAGAGAGTGAGAAAATTGATTGCTCGCGATCAGTCGAACGATGTTTAAAAAAAGAAGAAAAAAAAAAGGAAAAAAAAAAGGGAGGCGCCCTCGAAAAAGGAAGCGGGCGGGGACGCTAAACATGAATAATTTTTTGTTTGGCCTTACCTGGGGCACAGCTGTCCACAAGAGCACCCAGCGTCCGGCCATTCTGCCAGTCCTTGCTGAAATTGCGCACCGGGATATCCGGAAGCTTGTTCTGGATCCATCCGAACAGACGCTGTTTCGGGGTTTGCTTCTTGGACGTTTCCGCCTCATCCTCCCACACGGGCACGGAGATAGAGTAATGGAGAATCAGCGTCCATACGAGGCCAAGGATCAGCTTCAGATTGCCATCCACAATGGCTTGGCTATCTGGAAGACATGTGACAATGGAGGTGATAAGCCGGAATACACCAAGGCAAGGAGGAAGTGTAAATATTACAGAAAATACTCAATTTAACCCCCAACCTGAACACTACCCCACCTTTCATCATCATGTATTGCATTACAGAAAATGCCCAATTCATCCCCAACCTGGCCACTACCCCACCTTGCATTACAGAAAATGCCCAATTCATCCCTAACCTGGCCACTACCCCACCTTGCATTACAGAAAATGCCCAATTCATCCCTAACCTGGCCACTACCCCACCTTGCATTACAGAAAATGCCCAATTCATCCCCAACCTGACCACTACCCCACCTTGCATTACAGAAAATGCCCAATTCATCCCCAACCTGACCACTACCCCACCTTGCATTACAGAAAATGCCCAATTCATCCCCAACCTGACCACTACCCCACCTTGCATTACAGAAAATGCCCAATTCATCCCCAACCTGACCACTACCCCACCTTGCATCATTGTAAATTGCACAAGTGAGAATCTTTTGCGATTGAACCTCAGTACTATTCTGCTCAATGCTGTTATTGTACCTGTAAAATGGTCACAGGTGCATTTAACTGTACATCACTTTGCCTCACCCCCGTCTACTTTTCCAACTCCATTAACCTGCCTTTCATCCCATAATCCACCACAACACCCCAATACCTGAGTGCAATGCGTAGCTTGACAAAAAGACACCATGGCACCCCCAAGGTAAATGACAGAATGATAACCTCAAACACGGCACGAAAAGCATAAACAAGAGGGTTCATGGAACACCTTTTACCTCTGTCTCAATTAAACACATGGGGAAAAAAAGGCTTTAAACTTGTCTTGCGTTTCAGAGCAAGCCGCCATTTTGTCTGAACCTCAATGTTCCCCAGCACTGAGAATAAGAACGGAACATTTGATTGGTCGGTGTAAAATAGTCACATTTTGGCCAAGTACTGCTAAACAGAATGTCGGTGTAAGTGGCAACAATGCGATTTGTATTCAAGTAAATAATTCGAGCAAAATAAAATAAAACTTTTGAAGACAAACTTTTTACCCCCGTTTTGGCGCCATCTTGTACGCAACCTTATTACCTCCCCAACCAAATGTTAGGTTCTTCACCACCGTTTGCATGTGAACAGGATATATCAAAAAAATATGGATTGATTCGGACAAAACTAGGTGGATAGGTTAGGTGTACGACAATGACAAATAGATTCAATTTTGGTTCAGATCTGGATATGAGGGTTTAAAAAAAAATTTCAACCGATTCTTCACCATCGAGAGATAGGACCAAAAAGTAAATATAGCATAATATTTCAAAAGGTTGTGGACAACGTGTGCCAAAACATGGATTAATTGGTTTGGCTACAAGAACAAGCCGATTAGATTTTGGTTCAGATACGGATATGAAATTTTTTTTTTTAATGATTCTTCACCATTGATGGGACCAAAAACAATATATAGCATGATATTTCAAAAAGTTGGGGTGAACGTGTGCGAAAACTTGATGAATTAGTTGGTTAGGAAACCGGAACAAGCAGATTCCATTTTGGTTCAGATATGAATGAATGAATGAATGAATGATCGTTTTAAGGCCATTTCCCCCGCTGGAGCGGGGGTTAGCCTTGCGGACCCCATGACAATCATGGTTCCCTGTTTGAGGCAATGTTTTTATGGCCGGATGCCCTTCCTGACGCCAACCCTTAGTTGCCTCTTACGATGCGCAGGGATACGGCGTACCTATTCCAAAGCGGGGTACACACCGGGATCATTCATCCCAGCAAGCTGGTACTCAATTTGCCGACCTCGGAAGGATGACAGGCTGAGTCAACCCCCCTGGCGTTAATTTAGCGATCGACCGGGATTCTAACTCAGGATCCGAGGATCCCAAGCCGGCACCCTAACCGCTGAGCCAACACCAGGCTGGTTCACCAGGTTCAGATATGAATGAGCATTATTTAATATTTAAAATGATTCTTCACCATTTATTGATGGGACCAAAAAATATATAGCGTGATATTTCAAAAAGTTGGGGTGAACTTGTGCCAAAACTTGGTGAATGAGTTTGTTAGGAAACCAGAACAAGCAGATTAGATTTTGGTTCAGATACGGATATGATAATTCTTTTTAATTTTTTAAAATGTTTCTTCACCATTGATGAAGCCAAAAACAGTATATAGCAAAATATTTTTTTTAAAGTTGTGGACGACGTGCCAAAACTTGGTGAATGAATTGGTTAGGCTACAAGAACAAGTTGATTCGATTTTGGTTCAGATACAAATCTGGCCCCTCCGTGGATACAAAATCCTGGTGGAGGTACCGATCTACTAAGCGACGTTATAGTTCGACACGTTAATTGTTTGTGTCCCTTTGTGACGTCCCTACAACAGTAACTTTCCTGTTTGGAATGATTTCCCATTTGTTTTCACTCCCACGGGCAGACAGAGCAAAACAATTGCGGCACTCCTCTTCGCATGCACGACCGGTCCGAGATTCCATACAATTTGAGAAATCCAGAGCCAAAGTAAACTGCAGGTGCAATGTTCCATATCATATTCCATATCATATTCGATATCATATTCGATATCATATTCCATATCATATTCCATTGAAATCAAGTAATTCGATCAGACTGAAGTCTGTACACAGACAAAGTGAACAAATTGCTTAACCGCACGGGTTAAAGATTGATAAGATGCAGCACAAGGTGCTCAACCAATCAAACGTGCACAAGGTGCTCAATCAAACGTGCACAAGGTGCTCAACCAATCAAACGTGCACAAGGTGCTCAACCAATCAAACGTGCACAAGGTACTCAACCAATCAAACGTGCACAAGGTGCTCAACCAAACGACAAAAGCACACAATGTTAATCCAAACTCGGAACTAAGCAAAAGGAAATGGATTTGCTTCATGGAGCGGCATCTACAATCGTGGAACAAATGGTGGACCTCAGGTTGGCGGTTAAAACACGTGCCCAATGGTCACCCTGTGGTTCAGACGAAACGAATTATCAGTAGACTTGTCGGCTCAGGCCTTTATCCAATGATGCACAGCATGGCTTCAGTTCCAGACTTCCTGTGGGCACATGACCGAGGAGATACCTTATCACACAGACGTTCCACCGTTACGCTAACGGAGCAATGGTAGACCAGGAAATGACTCCATCAAGCAATGGAACAACTATGAAGAGACTTATGAATCAAAATTGTTCCCGTTTTAACTCGTTTCACCAAAGCTAACACCACCAGCCCCATTTTACAACTCGAGGGTCATGACCATTCCCACACACCACCTCCCTCATCCCCATCTTGCACTTCCACCCAGTAAAGAGGAACATGGAGCATTTCACAAGCTCAGGAGTCAAGGACATGCCGTCTCATCCAAAAGGAAAGGATGACTTCACAAATAAACGATGGAATTTTAAAACAAACTGAAGCACAATGGTCACTATCCAACAAGCATGTTCCACTGAAGTTTGCATTGCACAGAAAGATCTGGTGACAGTCACGTGGTCACGGTTTATCTGCACGAGCAGATTAGGTTGGGTGGGGCAGGGTGTGGTGAGACCAGCAACAGGAAGCCAAGAAATCGTTCACTGAACAACAGGAGAGAAAAAAAACGACGAGACAAACACAATTTGCAGGAAATCAACACCACCACGGGGAATATGAGCAGAACCTTACCCTAACCACCACCTTTACCCTTTAGACCATTTCAATTACTGTTGGAGGAAATGTTACGTTTTCAAAATTCAAACTTCAAAACTTGGAATGGAAGAGCACTCCAAAAATCCCAATGAATCACTCCAGCGTATAGTCCACATGGGTGCACCCTGCACCCCCGATAATCTCAATCAATAACTCCCAGGGTAACGTCTACGTGGGTGCACCCTGCACCCCCGATAATCTCAATCAATAACTCCCAGGGTAACGTCTACGTGGGTGCACCCTGCACCCCCGATAATCTCAATCAATAACTCCCAGGGTATAGTCTACGTGGGTGCACCCTCCAGCCCCTATAATCCCAATCAATAACTCCCAGGGTATAGTCTACATGGGTGCACCCTCCACCCCCTATAATCCCAATGAATAACTCCCAGGGTATAGTCTACGTGGGTGCACCCTCCAGCCCCTATAATCCCAATCAATAACTCCCAGGGTATAGTCTACATGGGTGCACCCTCCACCCCCTATAATCTCAATGAATAACTCCCAGGGTATCGTCTACGTGGGTGCACCCTCCACCCCCTACAATCTCAATCAATAACTCCCAGGGTATAGTCCACATGGGTGCACCCTCCACCCCCTATAATCTCAATGAATAACTCCCAGGGTATCGTCTACGTGGGTGCACCCTCCACCCCCTACAATCTCAATCAATAACTCCCAGGGTATAGTCCACATGGGTGCACCCTCCACCCGCTATAATCTCAAACAATAACTCTCAGGGTGGAGTCTACGTGGGTGCACCTCCCTGTAATCCCAAACATTAACCCCCAGGGTGTAGTCTACATGGGTTTCCCCCTCCATCCCCTATAATCCCAATCAATAACTCCCAGGGTATAGTCTTCAGGGGTACACACCATACAATGCCAATTTGCACTACATCGTGAACAAGGGATACTGATGGGTAAGCAGGAGGCACATCAGTTCCTGGGCACATCTCAGCATGCGAAGGCACGTTCTGCACCCCGGGCATGCAGCCCAGGTGCCAATCCCAGGGCGGTTAAGATAAAACGGTAAGCCATCTGTAAACACTATTGTCATAGTTGCACAAAAGTAAAGTTAAAGAACAGGGGCAAGTTCGCAATACGAGACCAAGGAAGGAAATTTCACAATTTCTCTCCAACGTGCCACTACTTCCCAACATGAGGGCACGACCTAGGTGTGGTCTCTGGCACACAAGGGGATCAGTGGAAGAAGGCAACACGTTCCACATTCCAACAACAGTTCACTACACTCAAACATGCCTCCCAATAAAGTGTGAATTGGTGAGCAGAGCACGTTAGGCCGCAGGCTTCGATTATGAGCTGAACTAGGGGAGCGAAGAACAACTCGGTATTCGATCAGAGAGGAGTTCACTTCCAGGGCGAGGCCTCATGACAACACAAAAGGCTTCAGTTTGAAAAACAAAATCCCTCGTTCATAAAAGGTTGGGGAACAGTAAATGGACAGCTCGTTACCAGCAATACAAAACAGGTTCACAAGCTTCACATTCCATCCCTAAGGGCAGGTATGATACCTGTAACAGCAAATACAGGCACAAGCAGCAGAAAGAGCGGTGGAAGGAGCAACCGGGGCCTGGATCTGAAAAGCATCTTCAAATCATCCACAAAAATCTTCCTCAAAAGAAATAATTCGTGTTGGAGCCAAGACGCGTGAATGACGATCAAATTGTGGACCCGGCGGACATCTTGACAACAGGGCGGTAGATAGTCGGCCGATCTGCGGTGGTCACTCGTGCACCGAAACCGCATCAATTTGAGGAAACTAACCAACGAAGTGAATTTTTTTAAATTTTTGTATACCAAGTCGAGGCTTGTGTAAAAGCCAACACATACAACATATAATAAAGGGAGCAGGAGAGAGGGAAGAACAACAGCAGTACAGAACAGGGGCATTGGGAGATCTGGGGAAGGGTAGTGGTACACGGGATAAAGAAGAAGATGGGCAGAACAAGGACTTTCAAGAAAGAAAGCGGACCTTGGTGGTGGATTTAAAAAATTCAACGTTTTGGATGAGGGAGGCCAAGAGATGGTGGTGAACAGCCGTTTTAAAGACCTGGAGGGAGGAGTGGGATTGAAGAGCGAGGGATTTTGTTCCAGAAGCGGGAGAAAGAGGAATGAAGGAGTGAAGGTGAGCAGAGAGCTTAGATTTTGGCAGTTTCACCTGAAGAGGGTTGCTGGCAGATCTTATGGCAGGAATATTTGTGGGACAGAGCCCAGAGAGAGAGAGAGCAAGGCCGGAGAGGATTCGGTGGAAGACAAACGTTACCATGAATTTGTGTTTTCAGAAAGTTTTCACAACCCTTGATTTTTCTCACATTTTGAGTTAAAGCTTGAATTTAAAATTGAACAAGTTGAGATTTTTTTGTCACTGATCTACACACGATACCTCACAATGTCAACGTGGAATGTGTTTTTTTTAACAAAATAATTAGAAATGAAACAAATATCCAATTTACACAAGTATTCAGCCCCTGAATCAATACACGTAGAAGCGCCTTTGTCAGCGATTACAGCCTCGAATCTTCTTGCGCATGTTTATCAGCTTTGCACATCTGGATTTGGAGAGTTCCGCCCTTTCCCCCTTGCAGATTTGCTCAAGCTCTGTCACGTTGGATGGAACTGTCAGTGAACAGGACACTTCAAGTCTTTCCACAGATTCTCAATGGGATTAAAGTCTGGGCTTTGACTGGGCCACTCAAGGACTTTCACGTACTTGTTCTGAAGCCATTCCAGAATTTGCTTTATGCTTGGGGTCATTGTCCTGTTGGAACATAAATCTTCACCAGAGTCTAACGTCTGTTGCACTATGAAGCAGGTTCTCCTCAAGGATTTACCTGTATTTGGCTCCATTCATTGTTCCATCTATCCTTACAAGTCTCCCAGTCCTCGCCGCTGAAAAGCATCCCCATAGCACGATGCGGCCACCACCATGTTTCACGGTAGGGATGGTGGAACCAACATCACAGTGGAAGTGCGAGAGGACGACGAGACGCGTTCTTAAATATTTAATGTACTCCAAACCAAGGTAGGTGTACCACCGAGAGGGTTGTAATCCGATTGTCACAGACAAAAGTTGCTCACAAAAGATCATACATTGTGGTACAATCATCTGACAAAAGTGGCCTCTAATTGGAAAGATGCAAACATTGCACAAGTGAAGTGGCATGCAATGTCGGAAATTGGTACAAACTACTGTCTCAGATTATGCCAACTGGTGATTATTTCACCCCCAGGAGTACCTCTGGCTACGGCTTCCTCTCCGCTCCCACCTTTTGTTCATGTGTTCTGTACCGTCCTCCAAACAGTGATGACTCCATTTACATGTCGCTGTCTGACATGGACCAACTTCTATCAACTCATCCCAACTCTCTTCCTCATATGTGGCGACTTCAACTGTCATCATGCCAGCTGGCTGGGTGTGGGTAACTCACCAACCATAGCACCTCAGCAAAGGACTTCTGCGACTCATTAGGACTGACACAATCTGTCAATTTCCTGACCCGGATCTCAGCCAATGGTGTATCTTCTCTTTTAGACTTGGTTATGACAAACTTCCCTGCAAATGTCTGCTGCTCTTCTTCTGCCCCAATCGGTTCTTCTGATCATGTGCTTGTTAAAGTGGAGATCTCTCTGGCCATTCTCAGAGAGCCTCCTCAGCATCGCCGAGTCTGGCATTTCACACAGGCCGACTGGCACGGTCTGCAAGCAGCCATCAATCATCTGGACTGGTCTCCCATCTCTACCGCCTCTGACATCAATTCTTCCTGGGAATTCTTCCAAAGCAAACTGCTCTCTCTCATGCACAGATTTATCCCATCTCTTCTTCAGTCGTCTTACCCTTCCTCCTGTCCATGGTACATTGAATCTTTTGGTGAGGCAGTTGCCCTGAAACAACTTGCCTTTGCCTCTTCGAAGGCAAATCCAACTGAAGGCAATCAGTTCCTTCCACCAAGTTCGGAACAAGTGTGTCTACCCTCAGGAGTGCCAGGAAGCACTCTCTCTCTCTCCACACTCAAGAATGAACTCTCAAACCTGTCTCCTTCCTCTAAATCCTGGTGACGTCTGGTCAAATCCGTTTCTGGTGTTTGTTCCTCCTCCATCCCCTTCCTCACCTCAAATGGCTACACAGTTGACACCGCACGTGACAAAGCCAAATGCCTCAACTCTGTGTTTGCCTCAAAATCTTGTGTCCCAAACCCATCTCTCTCTGTTCCCACCTTACCCAGTCGACCCCAACTGCTCCTGGACTCTGTCCTCTCCTGACAAGGTGGAGAAGTTTTTGTCAAACCTCGACTCTGATTCTCCAACTGGAGCAGACGGCATCAGCGCACAGGTCCTAAAATCCTGCTCTGCCGCTCTATCTCACCCTCTCTCTGTTCTTTTCACCCTCTTTTGCTCAAGGTCATCTGCCGCTTACCGCTTTACATTACCGCTTTACACAAAAAAGGTGCAAAAACAGATCCTTGCAACTACAGACCAACCAGCCTGCTCCCAATCATCAGCAAAGTCATGGAATCCATCATTGCTTCGGATATCAAATCCTTTCTCATCTCCAATGGCTTGATCTCCGATCAATTTGGATTCAAACCAGGTCATTCTACTCTGGACGTGTTGCTTCTGCTGTCAACAATGGATGGAGGTCCTCAATGCCAAACAGGAAATCAGAGCTGTCTCCTTCGACATATCACTTGCCTTCGATACGGTCTGGCACCCAGCACTGCTCTACAAACTCTCCTCCTATGGTATCCATGGAAATCCACGCTTGGCTTGCGGACTTCCTCTCTGGTCGTAGTCAATGTGTGGCCCTGAATGGATTTCTCTCATCTCCCCTTCCTGTTCTGGCTGGAGTTCCCCAAGGGTAGTGTTCTGGGTCGTGCTTTTTCTGGTCTTCATCAATGATCTCTCCGACTCTCTGGAAAATCCTCCCGATCTCTTTGCTGATGACTCCTCTCTGCCGCTCCATTCCTCATCTCTCAGATTGGCAGCCTGCAGCCTCACTCTGCAGACCTGGACAAAATCAGACTGGTCAAACAAGTGGAACATGTCTTTCAATCCTGACAAATCTCACACTAACGATGTCCCTCCGAAAAGACCGACTGGAAAACCCTCCCATCTACTTTCTCAACAACCCTCTCCAAAAAATTCTGTCGCTCAAACTTTTGGGTCTCACTATCTGCCATGATCTTTCGTGGGAAAACCACATTTCCAAGCTGGCCTCCAAAGCCAGTCGCCGACTGGGCATCTTCCGTCGTGTGAAGTCCTTCCTTGGCACACCTGAGCTCCTCACCACATACAAGGCTTTCATCCGCAGCTCAATGGAATACTGTTACCCCCCCCCCCCCCCCTCTGGGCCTGTGCTCCTGCCTCAAACCTAGCTCGGCTTCACGCTGTTAAGCCAAAGCTTTCAGAATCATTGGAATCTCTTGCGATGAAGCTAACTCCGAGGGCCTTTCACTCACTCACCGCAGGCAGGTTTGGTTGTCTTTGTCTTCTACCGACTCCTCTCCGGCATATTCCGACAGGTCACACAAGATCTGTCAGCAACCCTCTTATGGTTAAACTGCCAAAATCTAGGCTCTCTCCTCACCTTCACTCCTTCATTCCCCCCACCTCTGGAAGAACAAACTCCCCCACTCCCTTCAATCCCACTCCTCCCTCCAGGTCTTTAAAACAGCTGTTCACCACCATCTTATCTTCCCCCATCCAAAACCTTGATCTTTTCTATCCCCGCTAATTCACCCCAAATACACTTTTTCGAAATTCCAACTTCTTTCCTGGAGGTCCTTGCAGTGTCCATATGTTTTATACCTCTGCCCCCCCCCCCCAAGCCCTGTCCCTCACACATTTCTCCCGATGTCCCTGCTCTCAAATGTTGTGTTTGTGTCCTTCCCCCTCCCCCCATCTTGTCAACTGCTCCCCTTATTTTGTGTTTTATGTGTCGGTTTGACTGATTAATGTTAGCTCTTTCACGAGCTTCGATCTTGTATACAAAAAAAAAGAAAAAAAGAAAAAGAAAAAAAAAGTGTACAAGCCAGACGTCACCAAGGAAGGTGATCGATCCAAAGAACAATGCAGGAAGTTTGCCATCTGCCATTTTCAGAATAATTGGATCAACCACCGGTCCAGCACTTTTATAGGATCACACTTCGTAGAAACTAGTGAGTCGATAAGCAAAGGACAAGGTTCAAGAAATGTTCATTCACATGTTGGACCTTGGAATAGCTTGCATCCAACGAATCCTGTAAAAGTTGCTCAACGACCACGCCAGGCAACCATAGTTACCGTTAACAGCGACAATTGTGGAATGATTTACGTTGAAACAGCAGAGGTAGAATGATACCGTGACAAGACAGCTAGGCCACAAATTTAAATCGATAGGTCGGATCCGATGGGCAAGTTCATCTATCGGAATAAGGAGCACGCAATATGGTTTTGGTGAGTTTTTGATTATGATTATTATTTATTTATCTATCATTCCATCAGACTTCCTGCCTCTTCCCTGGTCAATTGACTCAGTTGAAAATCCTCTTACAAACCAGTCATCAGTCTTCAGTCTTCCACCATGCACCAAAAGCCACATATCTGGAGACCTCCAGTACCTTGGAATAAGAGCAATGATTCCCCCTTTCAAGACAATGATCTATGCAAGGTGAGGCCACATCAGGTAATTGCACCAAATCAAAAACAGGTTCTCAACTTGGTACCTCAGGAAAAATACACATGAAAGAAATATGGGATAAACTGATTAGTTATTTCCACAATTAGGAGAGAAATACCGCAATTTGATTAGGTATTTGTTGGAGAGTTCAATCTTCAATTGCAAGGCAAGATATGAAAAATGCCGGAGGGATTAGCGGCATCAAAACCCAGTCTCGGAGAGCCAGACAAAGCCATTTGGTGCAAATATTCACAGCAACCACAAAGAAACTGCCTGGTCGGTACACACGGCAAGCATAGTCTCGAGCGATAAACCAGGGGCACCAGAACTGGCACGTAAATTAGAGGTCTCCATGGGCGACAAAGGCAACCGCCATTCGATGGACCTGTGGAGGCCGCAGATAACACCAGAGCTCAGGCAGAAAGTCCAAAATATGTTATACAATCGCTTTCTGCATTACACTTACACATCCATTCGAAATAATCATAAGAATAATCATAAGAATAATAGGCCAATTTGGGTTTGCTCGTTCAAATCCGATGGCTCAATCCTCTAATTTGTCCAACGTTCTTCAACTCAGCTGTTTACGCCCCCTCATTAGCCTCCTATCCCCATTCCTTTTGTCCTGCTGCCTCCTGGTCCATTCAGTGTTTCTCTTCCACGAGCCTCGACTAACATTTTTTAAAAGGGCGACTAACTTCTTATGTCACATTAAAGTAAACCAAGGTCTACTCTCATCTGTCCCAAAAGCAAACGGCATGTACAAACTCCACCAGCCAGAGATCACAAATTAAACAAAGAAAGAACAAGCTTGTTATAAAACGACGGGCTCACTAATTAGTAAACAGGGAAGCACCGGATGAGAGGGAGAACAATCACAGCCAAACGGCACACATGGAATGTTTGAATCAATTAAACTAGTAGCACATGTAACATCATTATTTTCACTCAACACCAAGTCGATAGTTACAATATTGTTCACAATAGTCTTGCAGTGGTCAGTCCTGCACCACTTGCCCAAGATCAGCAATAGTCATCCCAAGCGTAGATACTGGTCTCGGAGGAAAGTTCAGCAATAGCCATCCCAAGCACAGATACTGGTCTCGGAAGAAAGTTCAGCAATAGTCATCCCAAGCACAGATACTTGTCTCGGGGGGAAAGCTCAGCAATGGTCATCCCAAGCACAGATACTGGTCTCGGAGGAAAGTTCAGCAATAGCCATCCCAAGCACAGATACTGGTCTCAGAGGAAAGTTCAGCAATGGTCATCCCAAGCACAGATACTGGTCTCAGAGGAAAGTTCAGCAATAGTCATCCCAAGCACAGATACTGGTCTCGGAAGAAAGTTCAGCAATAGCCATCCCAAGCACAGATACTGGTCTCAGAGGAAAGTTCAGCAATGGTCATCCCAAGCACAGATACTGGTCTCAGAGGAAAGTTCAGCAATAGTCATCCCAAGCACAGATACTGGTCTCGGAAGAAAGTTCAGCAATAGTCATCCCAAGCACAGATACTGGTCTCGGGGGGAAAGCTCAGCAATGGTCATCCCAAGCACAGATACTGGTCTCGGAGGAAAGTTCAGCAATAGCCATCCCAAGCACAGATATTGGTCTCGGAGGAAAGTTCAGCAATGGTCATCCCAAGCACAGATACTGGTCTCGGAGGAAAGTTCAGCAATGGTCATCCCAAGCACAGATACTGGTCTCGGAGGAAAGTTCAGCAATAGCCATCCCAAGCACAGATATTGGTCTCGGAGGAAAGTTCAGCAATGGTCATCCCAAGCACAGATACTGGTCTTGGAGGAAAGTTCAGCAATAGAAATCCCAAGCACAGAAACTGGTCTCGGAGGAAAGTTCAGCAATAATCATCCCAAGCACAGATACTGGTCTCTGAGGAAAGTAGTTTCAATCTTCCCGATTTTCTGTCACAGCTTCATTTGCCAGGTCAGATATTTCATCAGTTCTGAACTGAAGAGCAGAGTCACTTACAAGCTTTCCCAACTCAAACAAATTGTATGTGAACCATTAGGAATTTCCTTGGACATGTCTCCATAAAGATTTATTACATACTTTGCGGAAAGAATCGCCAAAACCATCCATCCTCGTTCACATACTTTGTGGTGGAAACCAACATCCACCTTATCAAAACAGAATGTTACAGCCACACATACCCAAGAGAGGATTACCCTTCACACACTTCTACTCACCCACAAATAACAAACCAAAGATAAATCAATCAACCACAAAACGAACCTTTAAACAACTCACAAAGCCAAGCTGTACATTCACAACTCAAACAGAACCACAAAGTCAAGGATTAACAATAACTAAAACAAAACGACTACCATTGTATGAATGAACAAGACACAAAACTACAACCATTGTGTGAATGAACAAGAAATAAAACAAAATTACGAACAGTGAGTGGACAAGGCATAAACAAAACAAAATGTGAGTCGACAAGGCACAAAGACTAATAAATGTGCGAGTCGACAAGGCATAAACAAAACAAAATGCGTGAGTGGACAAGGCATAAACAAAACAAAATGTGTGAGTGGACAAGGCACAAAGACTAATAAATGTGCGAGTCGACAAGGCATAAACAAAACAAAATGTGTGTGTGGACAAGGCACAAAGACTAATAAATGTGCGAGTCGACAAGGCATAAACAAAACAAAATGTGAGTCGACAAGGCACAAAGACTAATAAATGTGTGAGTCGACAAGGCATAAACAAAACAAAATGTGTGTGTGGACAAGGCACAAAGACTAATATATGTGCGAGTGGACAAGGCAAACAAAACAAAATGCGAGTCGACAAGGCACAAAGACTAATAAATGTGCGAGTCGACAAGGCACAAACAAAACAAAATGTGTGAGTGGACAAGGCACAAAGACTAATAAATGTGCGAGTCGACAAGGCACAAACAAAACAAAATGCGTGAGTGGACAAGGCATAAACAAAACAAAATGTGTGAGTCGACAAGGCACAAAGACTAATAAATGTGCGAGTCGACAAGGCATAAACAAAACAAAATGTGAGTGGACAAGGCACAAAGACTAATAAATGTGCGAGTCGACAAGGCATAAACAAAACAAAATGTGTGAGTGGACAAGGCATAAACAAAACAAAATGTGAGTGGACAAGGCACAAAGACTAAATGTGTGAGTCGACAAGGCATAAACAAAACTAAGTGTGAGTGGACAAGGCACAAAGACTAATAAATGTGCGAGTCGACAAGGCATAAACAAAACAAAATGTGAGTGGACAAGGCACAAAGACTAAATGTGTGAGTCGACAAGGCATAAACAAAACTAAGTGTGAGTGGACAAGGCACAAAGACTAATAAATGTGCGAGTCGACAAGGCATAAACAAAACAAAATGTGAGTGGACAAGGCACAAAGACTAAATGTGTGAGTCGACAAGGCATAAACAAAACAAAATGCGTGAGTGGACAAGGCACAAAGACTAATAAATGTGCGAGTCGACAAGGCAAACAAAACAAAATGTGTGAGTGGACAAGGCATAAACAAAACAAAATGTGAGTGGACAAGGCACAAAGACTAATAAATGTGCGAGTGGACAAGGCACAAACAAAACTACGAACAAGAAAGCCACTTAGTAGAGCACAGTCTCACGTCATACCATCATTAACTGACCACGTCTATTATGGTCCATTACCCACACCATCCATAGCTTTATTGACCGATTATTGGGGTAATTAATGACCAATTTGTGCACATCAAGGCAAAATTGCATCAACGAAAGTGAATATTAAAATGATTTCAAACGACATTCCCCATGGGCAATCATGTGTATGAAGTTTCACACTGATCTGTTAAGTGGACTGAAGATGTTTTTACTTTATTTTCATTCCAATGGTGACGTATGCCAAGTTACAAAAAGGGTTTTGTTGATGTTTTGGAAAAGGCCAATTTAATTGTTGTGTGGTTTTTTTTTTTGGTTTTTTTAGCTTCTAATCCAATATGGCTGCCGTACCATGCATCCAATGACAGTTATAAACACAATATTCTCCAAGGATAACAGTTTCGCATCAGATATGTGGTTGTAGAGAAAAAAATAGAGACGGACCCAGAAACAACGAACAAGATAAACGACAAACAAAGCTAAACTACAAACAAGGCCAAACAAGGTAAACAAACGAACCTACAAACAAAGCTAAACTGCAAAGTAAACCAGCTAGACTACAAACAAGAAAACAAGCTAAACACACTAAACTACAAACAAGTAAACAAACTAAACTACAAAGTAAACAAGCAAAACTACAACCAAGCAAACAAACAAAACTACAAACAAGCAAACAAAGTCCTCTATCTTGGCTTTCAACTTTGTTGTTTCCCTCCTCTCTCAACTGTTCTTTTTGTCCTGATGTGTTCAGTGTCGTAATATGAGTGAGCTCTTACACGAGCCTCGACTTTGTATACAAAAAAAAAAAAAAAAAAAAATACAAACAGGTAAACAAGCAAAACTACAAAGTAAACAAGCTAAACTACAAACAAGTAAACAAGCTAAACTGCAAAGTAAACAAGCTAAACTGCAAAGTAAACAAGAAAACAAGCCACACTACAAGTAAACAAGCAAAACTACAAACAAGCAACAAACAAAACTACCAACAAGGTGTGGACAGTGAAAACAGGCGTTATAGAAGCCGAACGTTCAAACGAACCCCCTGTATGGGTAATAGTCCCTTTAAAATGCGAATATCAATTTAACCATTTCGTTTTGGGATTAAAGGCACTCAGATGTACACCGATGCCTGGAGAGAGCAGGTAATTGCACGTCATCACACAAAGAGTTGAGGAGCCCACCAGATCAGGTATTTGGATGTGGGGTCTGCAATTAATCCCCCCCCCCCCTCCAACCCCTGCAATCCAATCCCATCACAACCCAACACCTTGAATCCAATCCCGTTAGACCCCCAACACCTTGAATCCATCCCCCCCCCCCCCCCCCCATCTTGAATCCAATCCCGTCAAAACCCAACACCTTGAATCCCATCCGCCCCACACACACACACCTTGAATCCCATCCCCCCCACACACACACACCTTGAATCCCATCCCCCCCACACACACACACCTTGAATCCCATCCCCTCCCCCCACCCCAGCACCTTCAATCCCATCCCCCTCCCCCCCCCCCCCAACACCTTCAATCCCATCCCCCTCCCCCACCCCAACACCTTCAAACCCATCCCTCCCCCCAAACACCTTCAATCCCATCCTCCCCCCCCCCCCCCCCAACACCTTCAATCCCATTCCCCACCGGGCACCCCCAATCCCTCCCCGCCCCCACCCTCCGACCCCTTGAATCCCATCCCGCCCCTCCCCCCACCTGACACCCCCAATCCCACCCCCCGAGATGACGGAACCCTCCATACCGATGGACACCAGCCTGATGTGCTCGCGCTCCAGGAACTCCAAGCCCACGGACACGTTCTCGAGCTGCATCTGCCGGATGACGGGCCGCGCGTTGTGCTTGCGGGGCATCTTCTTCTGGCTCAGGACCTCGAGGAGCGCGATTAGGCGCAGGCCGTCGCTCAGGTCCATCTGCAGGTCATTGACCTGTTTGTGCACGCACTTCAGGTTTTCGTTGCACCACCTGGTGAACGTATTCTGCTGAATCTTCTTCCAGGGCGCGTCCTGCGCCAGGTCCTTCTCTGTGGCCGGCATGGTCCGGCGGATTCGGGAATTCTGCCTCTCCAAAAAATTTTATGGCCGAGGCCTTTTTTATTATAAAAAAAGGTAAAAAAAAACACGCTCAAAATACAATCAATAAATCCATCACCATCACCACCACACAAGAACCCAGAAAAATCAAACCATTAATAAACCCATCACCATCACCACCACACAAGAACCCAGAAAAATCAAAAACCAAGAAATCAAAAGCCAGGAAACCAGATATCAAACAATAAATAAAGAGAGAAAGCAAACCAAAAGATCAAGAAAACGCAAGAAAGCAAGGTTCAAAAACCAAAATGAAAATCAAATCAAATTCAATAAACCATAAATCATAAAAACCAAAGTCCGTCATCCCTATCCCAAACCCCCAAAAACCCCTCTCCCACCCCAGGCAGCAGACACCTAACTCTAACTAACCAAAGGGGAGGGAGAAAGGAAAGAAGACCCTATCCCCCCTCCCACCCCCCCGAAAACAACCAAAGAAGGGACACCTTAAAACAATAAGGGTCAAGGGGCCTTTTTTCCTTTGCATACCGAAATCAACAACCGGCTGCTAACCGCAGCCGGGAACATGCAGCCACAAACACGTTGAGGGCTCGACCCACCGCTGGAAATAATAATGAAAGAAAATAAAAATCAAACCAAGGCAAAATCAAGATAAAACAAAAGGAAACCCAACTGCCCCCACCCTCCCCAGGCCGCGCCCGGGAGGGCCCACCCGGAAGATGCCCCACAAGGAAGGCCCCGGCTCCCTGAGCTGCCCACGAGGCGTGAGTGTCCCAATGAGAATCACCGCCCGACAGGGCCCGCAAGCACACCTGCCGGAGCACCCCCAACCTTTCCAAGCCCGGGCGGCAAGCTCGGTCAGGGACTACGGCTGCACATGACTGTCGCCCGCACATTTGGAAGTAACCTCCCGCGGGACCCCCCCCTTCACCACGGAAAAGCCCGGCCGTATTCTCCGCTCCAGGGAGGGCTTTACGACACACCTGACGCATCGTTGCGGCCAGCACCCCGCCCCGTCGCCCGCAGGCTGTCGCCAAGCCTGTACCTTTGGAGGCAGGATTGGGCCATGCCCCATATCTGCCCAGGATCCAACCATACCCTGGTATAGAAACCTCTGGTTCTCGCTCGCCACAAGACGGTCTTGATTATACAGACCGTTCTCCAGGCCTGCCTCCATTTGCGGACAGGCACTGGTTGTGGTAGGAGCCCGCTAAACGCAAAGACGTCCCGTCTGACCATCACCAGCCAAGGCACATAGCATTCGAGGAGGCCAGCCGCTAGCGACCAGACCCCCTCGGCGACAGGGCAGTCCCAAAGGACATGCCTGACGGTTTCGTCCCCTGTGCATCGGGGTCGGGGACACTGGACCGACACGTTCAGGCCCCTCTGGAACTGAAACACCCGGACCGGAAGACACTCATGGGCGGCTTGCCACGCGACGTCCTTCTGGTCGTTGGCGAGACAGCGAGCCGAAACGTTCTCCCAAACCTTTCTCGCCGTACGTTCTGCGAGAGGCCTTCCGCGAAGGATACGCACCTCCCGCAGCACCTCCCTTGGGCGCAAGTGATCCAGGACCCGCGACAACTGCCAACCGATGGGCCGACAGGTCAACAGGCCCTGCTCCCGGGCGAACCCCTCAAACATCCGGAAATGCCCCGGACACGACCCGGAAAAAGGCCGAGACAGCGGGAGGGACCGCCCTTCCAACCGCGCGACGGACGGCCCCAGAAAGAAAAACAGAAAGTCCCGCGCCAGCCGGCGACCCGGGTCCTCAGACACGAATAACTCCATGAGAGTACACGCAAACGCAGACATACATACAAACACCGGGCAGGGGACACCCTTCCCACCCAAGGACGGGCTCATCTTCACGACCCTCCTACTCCTGCGCTCTGCTCGGGTACCCCAGAAGAAAGTGAAAATTATTCCTTCTAGAGCCCGTCCCACCGCAGGAGGAGGTGGGGAGATTCTCGCCAAATACAACAACTTACCGATCAAAACATTCTTGATAACTAAATTTCGCCCCTCCATGGTTAGGCGACGAGACCGCCAAGAAGCGACCTCCAATTCCAATCCCCCAATGACCGTTCGCCAGTTCTCAGCGGCCACGCCGCCTGGGTCAAAGCAGACCCCGAGGATCTTTAATCGATCTCTCCGCTCCGTGTACGGGCAAGGGGGGCCGGAGCCCGTCCTGTGCCGACCAAAGTGCATGACCTCACTCTTCTGAGGATTGATTTTAGAAGAGGAGGCCAACCCAAAACGCTCGCAGAGACCCACCAGTCTGCACATGGCGACTGCATCGGTGACGAACACCGACACGTCGTCCATGTACAGACTCACCTTTAGGCGCTCCCCATGGGTTCCGGGAATCCACAACCCAGGGAAGGATGGGTCCGCTCGCAGTGCACAAGCAAACGGTTCAATACAAAGGACAAAAAGGACTGGTGACATTGGGCAGCCCTGCCTGACCCCAGAAGCGACTGGGAAGGCTCCCGAGAGGTGTCCGTTGACCAGAACACGGGCTTCAACGTCCCTATACATCAGGTCCACCCAATGCATCAAATTTGGCCCAAAGCCAAAACGGTCCAAAACGGCCATCATGTATTCATGTGACACTCTGTCGAAAGCCTTCTCCTGGTCCAAACTGACTATGCTCAGTGGGAGGCCTCTCTCCTCCGCTAGCTGGATCGCCTCTCGAACCAGGCCCAGGCTGTCGGACACTCTGCGTCCCGGAACAGCACAAGTCTGGTCCGGGTGCACGAGGTCCACCATGACACCGTGCACCCTCTTAGACAGCACCTTTGTTAGTATTTTGTAGTCGACATTCAACAAAGTGATCGGGCGCCAGTTGGACAGATCCTCCCGATCACCCTTCTTGTGCACGAGGTTTACGACGCCCCGGCGCATCGAATCTGGAAGCCTCGCAGAGGTGGCTAGCTCCCTCACTACCTGCAGATAGTCCTCGCCAAGGACGTGCCAAAGGCGGCGATAAAACTCCACGGGCAGGCCGTCGTCACCCGGGGTTTTATTCGCGGCCAAATCCCTAACAGCGGAGGTCAATTCCTCCAGGCTCACCGGCTCCTCCAATCGCTCCCGCTGTTCGGGGCTCAAAAGATTCCTCAGATGGCCGAGAACGTCGGCCATCTGGATTTGGTCAACCGGTCGTTTTTCAAAAAGCCTGGAGTAATAGTCCTCCACTGCTTCGGTAATTTGGTCCGGATCCGAAACACGGCCTCCCCCCACATTAACCTGGGCCAAACCGCCCCTCCGCCTGGCACATCGTTGAAAGAAGAATCTGGTACACCTTTCGTTCCACTCCAATGCCTGCACCCTGCTCCGGAAGATGACGGCCCTCGCCCTGGCTTCGAGGAGGCTAAAAATCCTCCCCTTCACCCGGCGGATTTTCTCTGACACGTCCCTCCCTTCGCAAAGTTTCTTATGCAGGCGCTGGAGGTACGCCTGCATGCGCTTCAAACGCTCTCGTTTCCCCGCGGCCCTCATTCGCCCGGCCGTTCGGAAAAACCCTATGGTCCTACGTTTCACCTCCTCCCACCAGGCTGCCGAGGTAGGGAAGAGGCACCTGACCGTTTCCCACTCCCTATACTTCCGAACGTAGGCACGCACTAAACTGTCATCCTGCAAAAGGTGACAGTTAAGCTTCCAGAGTCCAAAACACCGGGGACGCACCCCATTTAATTCAATACCCAGAGACAAACGACAGTGATCTGAAAATGCCACCGCGTGAAGTACCAGGTCCGGGTCGCCAAAATTTGGTGTCAAAAGAATGTAATCAATCCTAGCCCGACTGGTACCAGCCGCATCGGTCCGGGTGACCTCATTCCTTTCCGCACCCGTGTCCCTCAACCTAAAATCCTGAACAAGCCCTTTAAGGGCCCGCGCCGATGACTCCAGGGGCAACCTGTCCAAACTTATATTAAAATCTCCCCCGACGATCACGGGGCCAGAGGTGGAGAGGAGGGGCCCCAACTGGCGCAGGAGCTCCACTCTTTCTCCCACCGTCGTTGGAGCGTACACATTGACCAAGGTCAGTGGGGTCGAGGAAACCACCACCCTGAGCACGGCCAATCGCCCCGGGATAATTTCTTCTAAACTAAGGACCTCGACATTCGGGCTCTTAATAAGGAACCCTAATCCTGCCGCCCTGTTAGTGTAGCTGCCGGACCAATACGACTCTCCGTACCGCCAATTTGCACGGAGGTATCCATACTCACCGTGCGGAATATGGCATTCCTGCAACAGGCAGACATCCCATTCAAAATTGCGCAGTTCTTCAAAAATAGCGATCCTCCGGACCGTGGTACGGACTCCCCGTACATTTAAACTCGTTAGTTTAAAGCTCATAGGTGTTAGTGTATTAATCACCAACACTAGTGCAAACCACGAAAGGGGAGTCATAGGACTTATGAAGCTCCTCCCTCCTTGCCAAGACGCGACGAGCTACCATTCTTCCTCCCCCTGCGGTTCTTCCCGCAGCCGGGAGCCACGAGGGTGCCCGGGAGCCAGTCCCCATCTATGCAGACATTCTCCCCGGGTAGCAGGGAGAGGTCCTCCTGCTCGGGGGTCAAATAAATTACCCCCCCTCGCCCGCCACCCGGGGAAGAAAGCCACCAGTCCTCCGCGAGCAAACCCTCCTTGAGGCCCATGGCCACAGCTGCCCCCGGAGGAGGGGTGAGGTCAACGGGTGGGGAACGACTCACGGGGGAACGGGAACGTGAGCGTTCAGGGGAAGACGGCATTTGGGGCCTCCCCCGGAGACCTGCTGCGGCCAACCCCGACTGCGCCCCACCCCTACCACGAGCAGGCGATCCCCCAGGCCTGGATGGGTCGCTTGATGCACGGGGGGCTCTGCGCCCCACAGGGGTTTTCTTCTTTGATGTTCTTGTGTTCTTTCCCTGTGGGGCTTTGCCCAGAGGAGCTTTCCCTTTGTCCTGGCCCCTCCTCCGACGCTTCCTCTCGGTCCATTGACCCGGGTCACTATGCTCATAGCCGGAGGAGGAGCCATCACTTCCAGCCTCCGGCAGCGGGGTTTCTGGCACCGAGGATGTTTCTTCTGGCACCGAGGATGTTTCTTCTGACCCCGCCACCGGAGCCACCATTCCTCGTGCATCCTCCCCTCCCACCGCAGTGGGCCCGACACCCGGCGAAGCCACATCCAGGTCCTGATCTAACCCTCCCTCTTCCATGTTCTCCTTTCCCTCCACCTCCCTCCCTTTACTTTCTACGGGGCGGGGGGCTGACACACACACAAACACATTAGTCCCCCCCCCCCCGACCCCCGATGCAATACCCTCCCCTGTCCCTTGGGCAAACCCCTCCCCCACCCCTTGGGCAACCCCCTCCCCAGCCCCTTGGACAACCCCCTCCCCAGCCCCTTGGACAACCCCCTCCCCAGCCCCTTGGACAACCCCCTCCCCAGCCCCTTGGACAACCCCCTCCCCAGCCCCTTGGACAACCCCCTCCCCAGCCCCTTGGACAACCCCCCCCCCAGCCCCTTGGACAACCCCCCCCCCAGCCCCTTGGACAACCCCCTCCCCAGCCCCTTGGGCAACCCCCTCCCCCACCTCTTGGGCAACCCCCTCCCCCACCCCTTGGGCAACCCGCTCCCCCACCCCTTGAGCAACCCCCTCCCCCACCCCTTGGGCAACACCCCCCCCAGTCCCTGGAGGCACACCGTCCCCTTTTCCTGTCCCTGGGGGCACACCGTCCCCTGTCCCTTGGGCAACACCCCCACTCCCGCCCGCAGCAGCACGCATCTTGCTCGCGTAACTCTGCGGGCAGGAGCGGAAAGTGTGCCCCGGCGCACCACAGAGGTTGCACCGCACCGCTTGGGTGCAGCGCTCCCTCAAATGTCCCAACTCGCCACACTGGGTGCAGATACTTGCTGTACACCCAGTAATCAAGTGGCCAAGTTGACCGCATCGGCGGCACAATTTCGGCTGTCCCGCGTAAAAGACTTGGCCTCGGTCCATCCCAACCATTATTCCATTAGGGATATGGGTGGCCGTGCCGTCCTGCCTCGTCCGCAGCTTTACCCGGAACTGCCGAGAACCGGTCCAAATGCCGAGGCTGTTCCGGACGAGCCGTACTGGGCCTCGGATGTCCGCGTATCGACTGAGCCAAACCTTGACATCATAGTCACTCACGCCTTCGTTGTACAGGTGGACGGTCACGACTCTCTCCTGTGTTTCTGAGAGAGCCTCGACCGCCCAGTCTGCCAGTTTCCCAGCAGACCGAGCGGTAGCCCACCGGCGCCAGAACTCGGCAAGTCCCTGCCCTGTTTGGAAGGACACGTCGAAGCCACGGGCGAGGGAGATCAGGCAGAAAAAGTCAACAGCCTTGAACCCCAGCACACCCAACAATACATCTCTACCAAATCTATCTCCGGCCGGCACACTGCAAGCCACATCAATCAACCGAAACCGGACACAATTATGGCGCCTGCTCGCCATGCCGGGGTTCTAGGAGGGGCGGAGGACAACACTCGGGGTGGGGGGGAGGGGGGGAGGGAGGGACGGGAGACGAAGGGGGGCACAAGACTCCCCCCTGTCTGGTGGGCAACGCCCCCCAAACAGGAGGAAGATGGGGGAAAGCAGGGAGAGAAAAAGACGAACGAAAATGCAGGACAAACAAGCAATAATCAAAGCAATAATCAAAGCAATAAGTAAATAATAAGAAATGCAAACACAGTAAAATACAGGAAACGAAAACACCGGCAGAGAAACAAAACTCGTTCACTCGTGACGGGGCATCCGAAACCAGGCACAGACAAGGTAAACAAACGAACCTACAAACAAAGCTAAACTGCAAAGTAAACCAGCTAGACTACAAACAAGAAAACAAGCTAAACACACTAAACTACAAACAAGTAAACAAACTAAACTACAAAGTAAACAAGCAAAACTACAACCAAGCAAACAAACAAAACTACAAACAAGCAAACAAAGTCCTCTATCTTGGCTTTCAACTTTGTTGTTTCCCTCCTCTCTCAACTGTTCTTTTTGTCCTGATGTGTTCAGTGTCGTAATATGAGTGAGCTCTTACACGAGCCTCGACTTTGTATACAAAAAAAAAAAAAAAAAAAATACAAACAGGTAAACAAGCAAAACTACAAAGTAAACAAGCTAAACTACAAACAAGTAAACAAGCTAAACTGCAAAGTAAACAAGCTAAACTGCAAAGTAAACAAGAAAACAAGCCACACTACAAGTAAACAAGCAAAACTACAAACAAGCAACAAACAAAACTACCAACAAGGTGTGGACAGTGAAAACAGGCGTTATAGAAGCCGAACGTTCAAACGAACCCCCTGTATGGGTAATAGTCCCTTTAAAATGCGAATATCAATTTAACCATTTCGTTTTGGGATTAAAGGCACTCAGATGTACACCGATGCCTGGAGAGAGCAGGTAATTGCACGTCATCACACAAAGAGTTGAGGAGCCCACCAGATCAGGTATTTGGATGTGGGGTCTGCAATTAATCCCCCCCCCCCCCTCCAACCCCTGCAATCCAATCCCATCACAACCCAACACCTTGAATCCAATCCCGTTAGACCCCCAACACCTTGAATCCATCCCCCCCCCCCCCCCCCCCATCTTGAATCCAATCCCGTCAAAACCCAACACCTTGAATCCCATCCGCCCCACACACACACACCTTGAATCCCATCCCCCCCACACACACACACCTTGAATCCCATCCCCCCCACACACACACACCTTGAATCCCATCCCCTCCCCCCACCCCAGCACCTTCAATCCCATCCCCCTCCCCCCCCCCCCCCAACACCTTCAATCCCATCCCCCTCCCCCACCCCAACACCTTCAAACCCATCCCTCCCCCCAAACACCTTCAATCCCATCCTCCCCCCCCCCCCCCCCAACACCTTCAATCCCATTCCCCACCGGGCACCCCCAATCCCTCCCCGCCCCCACCCTCCGACCCCTTGAATCCCATCCCGCCCCTCCCCCCACCTGACACCCCCAATCCCACCCCCCGAGATGACGGAACCCTCCATACCGATGGACACCAGCCTGATGTGCTCGCGCTCCAGGAACTCCAAGCCCACGGACACGTTCTCGAGCTGCATCTGCCGGATGACGGGCCGCGCGTTGTGCTTGCGGGGCATCTTCTTCTGGCTCAGGACCTCGAGGAGCGCGATTAGGCGCAGGCCGTCGCTCAGGTCCATCTGCAGGTCATTGACCTGTTTGTGCACGCACTTCAGGTTTTCGTTGCACCACCTGGTGAACGTATTCTGCTGAATCTTCTTCCAGGGCGCGTCCTGCGCCAGGTCCTTCTCTGTGGCCGGCATGGTCCGGCGGATTCGGGAATTCTGCCTCTCCAAAAAAACTCGCACGTGTCTCGAACGGAGTGCACAAGATCGGCCGACACCTGTGGGCGTGTTTTATGGGGCTTGTGGGCGTGATTCATGCAACTTGTGGGCGTGATTCATGCAACTTGTGGGCGTGATTCATGCAACTTGTGGGCGTGTTTTATGGGGCTTGTGGGCGTGTTTAATGAGGCGTTTCCGCAGTGCGTCACGGGGCGGAGGTAGTCGTAAGTCGGTGCAGCCTTTGTTCTGGAACCTCGCAGCTGTGGAAGGGAAAGATAAATCGGTAAAGTGTAAACAGAGGGAAGAGGCCGATAAAGCGGGGCCTGGGATTGTGGGGAGAAGGAAACGGGGGACACCTGTGCAATACACGTGCGAGCGGGTGGGGGGCGGAGTCGCGTCTTTCTATTGGGCGGGAACTGTGGATGCGTGTTCCACATAAAAGACAGATCCAGGCGGCCAGGCTTCGCTCCGCGCTCTGCACTGCACCCTGAAACGCTACTCTACTGCACCATACACTACTCTACTGAACCCTAAAACTTTACCCTACTGCACCATACACTACCCTACTGCACCATACACTACGCTACTGCACCATACACTACGCTACTGCACCATGCACTACTCTACTGCACCATGCACTACTCTACTGCACCATGCACTACTCTACTGCACCATACACTACTCTACTGCACCATACACTACTCTACTGCACCATACACTACTCTACTGCACCATACACTACTCTACTGCACCATACACTACTCTACTGCACCCTAAAACTTTACCCTACTGCACCATACACTACTCTACTGCACCATACACTACTCTACTGCACCATACACTACTCTACTGCACCATACACTACGCTACTGCACCATACACTACTCTACTACACCATACGCTACTCTACACTACTGCACGCTACTCTACCCTACTGCACTCCAGTCTACTGTACTGCACCCTACGCTACTGCACTAAACTCTACCCTACTCTACTCCACACTACTGCATGCTACCCTACTCTACTCCACTCCACTCCACTCTACTCTACCCTACTCTACCCTACCTGCTGTTTCCATGGAATACTGATCAGGTGAATCCAGGTGAAAGCTATATGATCCCTTATTGATTGAACCTGTTAAATCCACTTCAATCAGTGTATATGAAGGGGAGGAGAGAGGGTCAAAGAAGGATTGTTAATCCTTGAGACATGGATTGTGCACGTGTGCCATTCAGAGGGTGAATGCGCAAGACAAAATATTTAAGGGGTAGGAGGTGCCGGTTTGTGTGTGTCAAGAACTGCAACGCTGCTGGGTTTTTCACGCTCAACAGTTTCCCATGTGTATCAAGGATGGTCCACCACCCAATGGACATCCAGCCAATGGTAGGCCAGTGGTCGAAAACGGCTCATTGATCAAAGAGGCAAAAGGAGGTGACACGAACCGTGCAGAGCAACAGACGGGACACAATTAGTCAACAGGTAGCCCAGTACAACATTGGTGCAGAAAGACCCACAAAATAATTCACAACCCGGCGAACATCCCACCTGATCACGTGCTTTGTGCTCTTTTTGGTTCGAACATCCCACCTGATCACGTGCTTTGTGCTCATTTTGGGTTCGAACATCCCACCTGGTCACGTGCTTTGTGCTCATTTTGGTTCGAACATCCCACCTGATCACGTGCTTTGTGCTCATTTTGGTTCGAACATCCCACCTGATCACGTGCTTTATGCTCATTTTGGGTTCGAACATCCTACCTGATCACGTGCTTTGTGCTCATTTTGGGTTCGAACATCCCACCTGATCACGTGCTTTGTGCTCATTTTGGTTCGAACATCCCACCTGATCACGTGCTTTGTGCTCATTTTGGGTTCGAACATCCCACCTGATCACGTGCTTTGTGCGCATTTTTGGGTCGAACATCCCACCTGATCACGTGCTTTGTGCTCATTTTGGGGTCGAACATCCCACCTGATCACGTGCTTTGTGCTCATTTTGGTTCGAACATCCCACCTGATCACGTGCTTTGTGCTCATTTTGGGTTCGAACATCCCACCTGATCACGTGCTTTGTGCTCATTTTGGGTTCGAACATCCCACCTGATCACGTGCTTTGTGCTCATTTTGGGGTCGAACATCCCACCTGATCACATGCTTTGTGCTCATTTTGGTTCGAACATCCCACCTGATCACGTGCTTTGTGCTCATTTTGGGTTCGAACATCCCACCTGATCACGTGCTTTGTGCTCATTTTGGGGTCGAACATCCCACCTGATCACGTGCTTTGTGCTCATTTTGGTTCGAACATCCCACCTGATCACGTGCTTTGTGCTCATTTTGGGTTCGAACATCCCACCCGATCACGTGCTTTGTGCTCATTTTGGGTTCGAACATCCCACCTGATCACGTGCTTTGTGCGCATTTTGGGGTCGAACATCCCACCTGATCACGTGCTTTGTGCTCATTTTGGGGTCGAACATCCCACCTGATCACGTGCTTTGTGCTCATTTTGGGTTCGAACATCCCACCTGATCACATGCTTTGTGCTCATTTTGGGTTCGAACATCCCACCTGATCACGTGCTTTGTGCTCATTTTGGGGTCGAACATCCCACCTGATCACGTGCTTTGTGCTCATTTTGGGGTCGAACATCCCACCTGATCACGTGCTTTGTGCTCATTTTGGGGTCGAACATCCCACCTGGTCACGTGCTTTGTGCTCATTTTGGTTCGAACATCCCACCTGATCACGTGCTTTGTGCTCTTTTTGGTTCAAACATCCCACCTGATCACGTGCTTTGTGCTCTTTTTGGTTCAAACATCCCACCTGATCACGTGCTTTGTGCTCATTTTGGTTCGAACATCCCACCTGATCACGTGCTTTGTGCGCATTTTGGGTTCGAACATCCCACCTGATCACGTGCTTTGTGCTCATTTTGGGTTCGAACATCCCACCTGATCACGTGCTTTGTGCTCATTTTGGGGTCGAACATCCCACCTGGTCACGTGCTTTGTGCTCATTTTGGTTCGAACATCCCACCTGATCACGTGCTTTGTGCTCTTTTTGGTTCAAACATCCCACCTGATCACGTGCTTTGTGCTCATTTTGGTTCGAACATCCCACCTGATCACGTGCTTTGTGCTCATTTTGGGTTCGAACATCCCACCTGATCACGTGCTTTGTGCTCATTTTGGGGTCGAACATCCCACCTGGTCACGTGCTTTGTGCTCATTTTGGTTCGAACATCCCACCTGATCACGTGCTTTGTGCTCTTTTTGGTTCAAACATCCCACCTGATCACGTGCTTTGTGCTCATTTTGGGTTCGAACATCCCACCTTGTCACGTGCTTTGTGCTCATTTTGGGGTCGAACATCCCACCTGATCACGTGCTTTGTGCTCATTTTGGGGTCGAACATCCCACCTGGTCACGTGCTTTGTGCTCATTTTGGTTCGAACATCCCACCTGATCACGTGCTTTGTGCTCATTTTGGGTTCGAACATCCCACCTGGTCACGTGCTTTGTGCTCATTTTGGGTTCGAACATCCCACCTGGTCACGTGCTTTGTGCTCATTTTGGATTCCATTCCCAGTGGAGTCAGATCCCAATTTCTCTGCCATTATTACCAAATGTGTGGATCAGTTATCAAATGAGTGGGGTAATAGTGGGGGAGAATGTGGGGTAATGGAGAATGTGGATAATGGGGGAGAATGTGGGTAATGGGGGAGAATGTGTGAGTAATGTAAGGGGAGAATGTTTGTAATAATGGGGGAGAATGTGGGTAATGTAAGGGGGAGAATGTGGAGTAATAATGGGGGAGAATGTGGGTAATGTCAGGGGGAGAATGTGGAGTAATGTAAGGGGGAGAATGTAGGTAATAATGTGGGAGAATGTGGGTAATGTAAGGGGGAGAATGTGGAGTAATAATGGGGGAGAATGTGGGTAATGTCAGGGGGAGAATGTGGAGTAATGTAAGGGGGAGAATGTAGGTAATAATGTGGGAGAATGTGGGTAATGTAAGGGGGAGAATGTGGAGTAATAATGGGGGAGAATGTGGGTAATGTGGGAGAATGTGGGTAATGTAAGGGGGAGAATGTGGGTAATAATGGGGGAGAATGTGGGCAATAATGGGGGAAAATGTGGGTAATGTAAGGGGGAGAATGTAGATAATAATGTGGGAGAATGTGGGTAATGTAAGGGGGAGAATGTGGAGTAATAATGGGGGAGAATGTGGGTAATAATGTGGGAGAATGTGGGTAATGTAAGGGGGAAAATGTGGGTAATAATGGGGGAGAATGTGGGCAATAATGGGGGAAAATGTGGGTAATGTAAGGGGGAAAATGTGGGTAATAATGGGGGAGAATGTGGGTAATGTAAGGGGGAGAATGTGGGGTAATAATTGGGGAGAACGTGGGTAATAATGGGGGAAAATGTGGGTAATAATGGGGGAGAATGTGGGTAATAATGGGGGAGAATGTGGGTAATGTAAGGGGAGAATGTGGGTAATGTAAGGGGAGAATGTGGAGTAATAATTGGGGAGAATGTGGGTGATGTAAGGGGGAGAATGTGGAGTAATAGTGAGGGAGAACGTGGGTAATAGGGGAGAATGTGGGGAAATAATGGGGTACAATGTAGGGTAATAGTGGGGGATGAATGTGGGTAATAATGTGGGAGAACATAGGGAAATAATGAGGTCCAATGTGGGGTAATAGTGTGGGATGAATGTTGGTAATAATGGAGGAGAATGTGGGTAATAATGGGGGAGAATGTGGGTAATAATGGGGGAAAATTTGGGTAATGGGGGAGAATGTGGGTAATAATGGGGGAAAATTTGGGTAATAATGGGGGAAAATGTGGGTAATAATGGGGGAGAATGTGGAGTAATAATTGGGGAGAATGTGGGTGATGCAAGGGGGAGAATGTGGAGTAATAGTGAGGGAGAACGTGGGTAATAATAGGGGAGAATGTGGGGAAATAATGGGGTACAATGTAGGGTAATAGTGGGGGATGAATGTGGGTAATAATGTGGGAGAATATTGGGAAATAATGAGGTACAATGTGGGGTAATAGTGTGGGATGAATGTTGGTAATAATGGAGGAGAATGTGGGTAATAATGGGGGAGAATGTGGGTAATAATGGGGGAGAATGTGGGTAATGGGGGAGAATGTGGGTAATAATGGGGGAGAATGTGGGTAATGGGGGAAAATTTTGGTAATGGGGGAAAATGTGGGTAATAATGGGGGAGAATGTGGGTAATAATGGGGGAGAATGTGGGTAATAATGGGGGAGAATGTGGGTAATGGGGGAGAATGTGGGTAATAATGGGGGAAAATTTGGGTAATAATGGGGGAAAATGTGGGTAATGTGGGAGAATGTGGGTAATAATGGGGGCGAATGTGGGTAAAGGGGGAGAATGTGGGTAATAATGGGGGAGAATGTGGGTAATAATGGGGGAAAATGTGGGTAATAATGGGGGAGAATGTGGGTAATGGGGGAGAATGTGGGTAATGGGGGAAAATTTGGGTAATGGGGGAAAATGTGGGTAATGGGGGAGAATGTGGGTAATGGGGGAGAATGTGGGTAATGGGGGAGAATGTGGGTAATAATGGGGGAAATTTGGGTAATGGGGGGAAATGTGGGTAATAATGGGGGAGAATGTGGGTAATGGGGGAGAATGTGGGTAATGGGGGAAAATTTGGGTAATAATGGGGGAAAATGTGGGTAATAATGGGGGAGAATGTGGGTAATGGGGGAGAATGTGGGTAATAATGGGGGAAATTTGGGTAATAATGGGGGAAAATGTGGGTAATAATGTGGGAGAATGTGGGTAATAATGGGGGTGAATGTGGTATACATTACATTTGTTCAACATACATACGAACATCATTTTGTTCAAACTTGGCACAAAGACCATACATGACGAGGAGGTTGGGCCTTGACATTTTCTGTCATTTTCTGTCTTTTTCTTCTTGTTAACATCATCACCATTATCACCATTATCACCATTGTTATTGTTGTTATTATTATTATTATTATTATTATTATTGTCATTGTTATCAAGCTTTGCTGTTTGCTCTGCAATGCTGGAATTGGCAGCAAGACAGAAATGCCATTATAGCAAATACACGATAATGGTGCTTTGTTTACATTATTTATTTATAACCATAAGTTATTTTCAAACTGAAAATTGCAAACAACAGGAAAGTGACATTGAAAACCAAGGAGAGTCACGACTTTAATAGGACAAAACGATGGGATGAACAATATGATGAAACGTCACAATACTATGTGTGTTCATATGGTGTGCGGATCAGCCTGGTGTGGGTTCACGTGGTGTGCTGATCAGCATGGTGTGTGTTCATGTGGTGTGCGGATCAGCATGGTGTGTGTTCACATGGTTTGCGGATCAGCCTGGTGTGGGTTCATGTGGTGTGCTGATCAGCCTGGTGTGGGTCATGTGGTGTGCGTATCAGCATGGTGTGTGTTCACATGGTGTGCGGATCAGCATGGTGTGTTCACATGTGCGGATCAGCATGGTATGTGTTCACATGGTGTGCTGATCAGCCTGGTGTGGGTTCACATGGTGTGCGGATCAGCATGGTGTGTTTTCACATGGTGTGCGGATCAGCATGGTGTGGGTTCACGTGGTGTGCGGATCAGCCTGGTGTGGGTTCACGTGGTGTGCGGATCAGCATGGTGTGTGTTCACATGGTGTGCGGATCAGCCTGGTGTGGGTTCACGTGGAGTGCGGATCAGCCTGGTGTGGGTTCACATGGTGTGCTGATCAGCATGGTGTGTGTTCACGTGGTGTGCTGATCAGCCTGGTGTGGGTTCACGTGGTGTGCGGATCAGCATGGTGTGTGTTCACATGGTGTGCGGATCAGCATGGTGTGGGTTCACATGGGGTGCGGATCAGCATGGTGTGCGTTCACGTCACGAGGTGTGCTGATCAGCATCGTTTGTGGTCACGTGACCCTGACATTCCTCCCTGTGTTCTTGCGTTGTTTGGTCCCAGCATGTCGGGACAATTTCCCGCGTCTGTGTCGCAAACCGGATAACATGCTGGGACTGGTACAAGGTACAACCGTTTTCGAGCCAGCAAGGCTAATATCACGAGCGCGGGAACACAGGTAGCGACGCTTTGCGGTGTTTCATTCGCACCAAACAACCATTGTTATGTTGTCCTTCGCATTCACGATCCCGTGACCCGAACCCTTCACTCGAGTGACCACAATGGACACAAATGTGAAACAACAAGGAATTTTCATCATTCGCGCTTCCTGCCCATCGGTTCGCGGAGGGAACGTCCTCGGTTTGACACCAAGTGTCCTTTAATGTCCTCTGTTCGACATCAAGTGTCCTTTAATGTCCTCGGTTAGACACCAAGGCGGTTAGACAACAAGGGTCCGGGAATGTCCTCGGTTAGACACCAAGGGTCTGGGGATGTCCTCGGTTAGACACTAAGGCGGTTAGACAACAAGTGTCTGGAAATGTCCTCGGTTAGACACCAAAGGTCCGGGAATCTCCTCGGTTAGACATGAAGGGTCCGGGAATGTCCTCGGTTAGACAACAAGTGTCCAGGAACGTCCTCGCTGAGACACCAAGTGTACGGGAATGTCCTCGGTTAGACAACAAGTGTCCAGGAACATCCTCGGTTGGATACCAATTGTCCGGAAACATCCTCGGTAATCGGTTGGACATCAGGTGTCCAGGAACATCCTCACTTAGACACCAAGTGTCCGGAAACATCCTCGGTTGGACACCAAGTGTCCGGAAACATCCTCGGTTGGACACCAAGTGTCCGGAAACATCCTCGGTTGGACACCAAGTGTCCGGAAACATCCTCGGTTGGACACCAAGTGTCCGGAAACATCCTCGGTTGGACACCAAGTGTCCGGAAACATCCTCGGTTGGACTCAAGGGTCTGGGAACGTCCCAGTTTAACGTCCATCTGAGGGATGGGTCGGGATTGGAACCCAGACTCGGCCCAGGTGGGATTCCCAGACTTGAAGGCGAGTGTAGGTATACCTGTCGGCCATTCTGCCAGCCTGATTTCACAAACCTCTGATAACTTCAAACCTCATCCAATCGCACTCCATCAACCCCAAATTATCAACCCCACCAAATCCCACTCCATCAACCCCCAATTTATCAACTCCACCAAATCCCACCCCATCAACCCCCAATTATCAACACCACAAAATACCATTCCATAAACCCCCAATTATCAACCTCACCAAATCCCAATCCATCACCCCCAATTAGCAACCCCACCAAATCCCACCCCATCAACCCCCAATTAGCAACCCCACCAAATCCCAATCCATCAACCCCCAATTATCAACCCCACCAAATCCCAATCCATCAACCCCCAATTAGCAAAACCCCACCAAATCCCAATCCATCAACCCCCAATTAGCAACCCCACCAAATCCCAATCCATCAAACCCCAATTAGCAACCCCACCAAATCCCAATCCATCAACCCCCAATTAGCAACCCCACCAAATCCCAATCCATCAACCACCAATTAGCAACCCCACCAAATGCCACTCCATAAACCCCCAATTAGCAAAACCCCACCAAATTCCACCCCATCAACCCCCAATTATCAACCCCACCAAATCCCACTCCATAAACCCCCAATTAGCAACCCCACCAAATCCCAATCCATCAAACCCCAATTAGCAACCCCACCAAATCCCACTCCATCAACCCCCAATTATCAACACCACCAAATCCCAATCCATCAACCCCCAATTATCAACCCCATCAAATCCCACCCCATCAACCCCCAATTATCAACCCCACCAAATCCCACTCCATCAACCCCCAATTAGCAACCCCACCAAATCCCACTCCATAAATCCCCAATTAGCAAAACCCCACCAAATCCCAATCCATCAAACCCCAATTAGCAACCCCACCAAATCCCACCCCATCAACCCCCAATTATCAACCCCACCAAATCCCACTCCATAAACCCCCAATTAGCAACCCCACCAAATCCCACTCCATAAACCCCCAATTATCAACCCCACCAAATCCCAATCCATCAACCCCCAATTATCAACCCCATTAAATCCCAATCCATAAACCCCCAATTATCAACCCCACCAAATCCCAATCCATAAACCCCCAATTATCAACCCCACCAAATCCCAATCCATAAACCCCCAATTATCAACCCGACCAAATCCCAATCCATAAACCCCCAATTATGAACCCCACCAAATCCCACTCCATAAACCCCCAATTATGAACCCCACCAAATCCCAATCCATAAACCCCCAATTATGAACCCCACCAAATCCCAATCCATAAACCCCCAATTATCAACCCCACCAAATCCCAAACCCCACTCCCTAAACTCTAACCAAACCACCCCACAACCTTCACCCCCACAGCTGGTGATGAACAGGTTCAAACCAGAGAAAGTAATCTGCCTGCCCCATTGTTTGGGGCCATTTTTCCATCGACATGATGTGCGTTTGAGTGCGAGTGTGTGATTGTTTGAGTGTGTGTGATTGTTTGAGTGTGTGTGATTGTTTGAGTGTGTGTGATTGTTTGAGTGTGTGTGATTGTTTGAGTGTGTGTGATTGTTTGAGTGTGTGTGATTGTTTGAGTGTGTGATTGTTTGAGTGTGTGATTGCTTGAGTGTGTGTGATTGCTTGAGTGTGTGTGATTGTTTGAGTGTGTGTGATTGCTTGAGTGTGTGTGATTGATTGAGTGTGTGTGATTGCTTGAGTGTGTGTGATTGCTTGAGTGTGTGTGATTGTTTGAGTGTGTGTGATTGCTTGAGTGTGTGTGATTGCTTGAGTGTGTGTGATTGTTTGAGTGTGTGTGATTGCTTGAGTGTGTGTGATTGCTTGAGTATGTGATTGTTTGAGTGTGTGTGATTGCTTGAGTGTGTGTGATTGTTTGAGTGTGTGTGATTGCTTGAGTGTGTGTGATTGTTTGAGTGTGTGTCATTGTTGAGTGTGTGTCATTGTTTGAGTGTGTGTCATTGCTTGAGTGTGTGTCATTGCTTGAGTGTGTGTCATTGCTCGAGTGTGTGTGAATGTTTGAGAGTGTATCTGTGAATGCTAGAGGATATGAGTGTAAATGATGGAGGTGAGTGTGAATGTTGGAGGTGAGTGTGAATGTTGGAGGTGAGTGTGAATGTTTGAGGTGAGTGTGAATGTTGGAGGTGAATGTGAATGTTTGGAGGTGAGTGTGAATGTTGGAGGTGAGTGTGAATGTTGGAGGTGAGTGTGAATGTTGGAGGTGAGTGTGAATGTTGGAGGTGAGTGTGAATGTTGGAGGTGAGTGTGAATGTTGGAGGTGAATGTGAATGTTTGAGGTGAGTGTGAATGTGAATGTTTGAGATGAGTGTGAATGTGAATGTTTGAGGTGAGTGTGAATGTTGGAGGTGAGTGTGAATATTGGAGGTGAGTGTGAATGTGAATGTTTGAGGTGAATGTGAATGTTTAAGATGAATGTGAATGTTGGAGGTGAGTGTGAATGATGGAGGTGAGTGTGAATGTTGGAGGTGAATGTGAATGTTTGAGGTGAGTGTGAATGTTGGAGGTGAGTGTGAATGTTTGAGGTGAGTGTGAATGTTGGAGGTGAGTGTGAATGTGAATGTTGGAGGTGAGTGTGAATGTTTGAGGTGAGTGTGAATGTTGGAGGTGAGTGTGAATTTTGGAGGTGAGTGTGAATGTTGGAGGTGAATGTGAATGTTTGAGGTGAGTGTGAATGTGAATGTTTTAGGTGAGTGTGAATGTTGGAGGTGAGTGTGAATGTTGGAGGTGAGTGTGAATGTTGGAGGTGAATGTGAATGTGAATGTTTTAGGTGAGTGTGAATGTGAATGTTTGAGGTGAGTGTGAATATTGGAGGTGAGTGTGAATGTTTGAGGTGAGTGTGAATGTTGGAGGTGAGTGTGAATGTTTGAGGTGAGTGTGAATGTTGGAGGTGAATGTGAATGTTGGAGGTGAGTGTGAATGTTGGAGGTGAGTGTGAATGTTGGAGGTGAGTGTGAATGTTGGAGGTGAGTGTGAATGTTGGAGGTGATTGTGAATGTTTGAGGTGAATGTGAATGTTGGAGGTGAGTGTGAATGTTGGAGGTGAGTGTGAATGTTTGAGGTGAGTGTGAATGTTGGAGGCGAGTGTGAATTTTGGAGGTGAGTGTGAATGTTGGAGGTGAATGTGAATGTTTGAGGTGAGTGTGAATGTGAATGTTTTAGGTGAGTGTGAATGTTGGAGGTGAGTGTGAATGTTGGAGGTGAGTGTGAATGTTGGAGGTGAATGTGAATGTGAATGTTTTAGGTGAGTGTGAATGTGAATGTTTGAGGTGAGTGTGAATATTGGAGGTGAGTGTGAATGTTTGAGGTGAGTGTGAATGTTGGAGGTGAGTGTGAATGTTTGAGGTGAGTGTGAATGTTGGAGGTGAGTGTGAATGTTGGAGGTGATTGTGAATGTTTGAGGTGAATGTGAATGTTGGAGGTGAGTGTGAATGTTGGAGGTGAGTGTGAATGTTTGAGGTGAGTGTGAATGTTGGAGGTGAGTGTGAATGTTGGAGGTGAGTGTGAATGTTTGAGGTGAGTGTGAATGTTTGAGGTGAGTGTGAATGTTGGAGGTGAGTGTGAATGTTTGAGGTGAGTGTGAATGTTGGAGGTGAGTGTGAATGTTGGAGGTGAGTGTGAATGTTGGAGGTGAGTGTGAATGTTGGAGGTGAGTGTGAATGTTGGAGGTGAGTGTGAATGTTGGAGGTGATTGTGAATGTTTGAGGTGAATGTGAATGTTGGAGGTGAGTGTGAATGTTGGAGGTGAGTGTGAATGTTTGAGGTGAGTGTGAATGTTGGAGGTGAGTGTGAATTTTGGAGGTGAGTGTGAATGTTGGAGGTGAATGTGAATGTTTGAGGTGAGTGTGAATGTGAATGTTTTAGGTGAGTGTGAATGTTGGAGGTGAGTGTGAATGTTGGAGGTGAGTGTGAATGTTGGAGGTGAATGTGAATGTGAATGTTTTAGGTGAGTGTGAATGTGAATGTTTGAGGTGAGTGTGAATATTGGAGGTGAGTGTGAATGTTTGAGGTGAGTGTGAATGTTGGAGGTGAGTGTGAATGTTTGAGGTGAGTGTGAATGTTGGAGGTGAATGTGAATGTTGGAGGTGAGTGTGAATGTTGGAGGTGAGTGTGAATGTTGGAGGTGAGTGTGAATGTTGGAGGTGAGTGTGAATGTTGGAGGTGATTGTGAATGTTTGAGGTGAATGTGAATGTTGGAGGTGAGTGTGAATGTTGGAGGTGAGTGTGAATGTTTGAGGTGAGTGTGAATGTTTGAGGTGAGTGTGAATGTTGGAGGTGAATGTGAATGTTGGAGGTGAGTGTGAATGTTGGAGGTGAGTGTGAATGTTGGAGGTGAGTGTGAATGTTGGAGGTGAGTGTGAATGTTTGAGGTGAGTGTGAATGTTTGAGGTGAGTGTGAATGTTGGAGGTGAATGTGAATGTTGGAGGTGAGTGTGAATGTTGGAGGTGAGTGTGAATGTTGGAGGTGAGTGTGAATGTTGGAGGTGAGTGTGAATGTTGGAGGTGATTGTGAATGTTTGAGGTGAATGTGAATGTTGGAGGTGAGTGTGAATGTTGGAGGTGAGTGTGAATGTTTGAGGTGAGTGTGAATGTTGGAGGTGAGTGTGAATGTTGGAGGTGAGTGTGAATGTTGGAGGTGAGTGTGAATGTTTGAGGTGAGTGTGAATGTTTGAGGTGAGTGTGAATGTTGGAGGTGAATGTGAATGTTGGAGGTGAGTGTGAATGTTGGAGGTGAGTGTGAATGTTGGAGGTGAGTGTGAATGTTGGAGGTGAGTGTGAATGTTTGAGGTGAGTGTGAATGTTTGAGGTGAGTGTGAATGTTGGAGGTGAATGTGAATGTTGGAGGTGAGTGTGAATGTTGGAGGTGAGTGTGAATGTTGGAGGTGAGTGTGAATGTTGGAGGTGATTGTGAATGTTTGAGGTGAATGTGAATGTTGGAGGTGAGTGTGAATGTTGGAGGTGAGTGTGAATGTTGGAGGTGAGTGTGAATGTTGGAGGTGAGTGTGAATGTTGGAGGTGAGTGTGAATGTTGGAGGTGAGTGTGAATGTTGGAGGTGAGTGTGAATGTTGGAGGTGAGGGTGAATGTTGGAGGTGAGTGTGAATGTTGGAGGTGATTGTGAATGTTTGATGTGAATGTGAATGTTGGAGGTGAGTGTGAATGTTGGAGGTGAGTGTGAATGTTTGAGGTGAGTGTGAATGTTGGAGGTGAGTGTGAATGTTGGAGGTGAATGTGAATGTTTGAGGTGAGTGTGAATGTTTGAGGTGAGTGTGAATGTTGGAGGTGATTGTGAATGTTGGAGGTGAGTGTGAATGTTGGAGGTGAGTGTGAATGTTGGAGGTGAGTGTGAATGTTTGAGGTGAGTGTGAATGTTGGAGGTGAGTGTGAATGTTGGAGGTGAGTGTGAATGTTTGAGGTGAGTGTGAATGTTGGAGGTGAGTGTGAATTTTGGAGGTGAGTGTGAATGTTGGAGGTGAATGTGAATGTTTGAGGTGAGTGTGAATGTGAATGTTTTAGGTGAGTGTGAATGTTGGAGGTGAGTGTGAATGTTGGAGGTGAGTGTGAATGTTGGAGGTGAGTGTGAATGTTGGAGGTGAGTGTGAATGTTGGAGGTGAGTGTGAATGTTGGAGGTGAGTGTGAATGTTGGAGGTGAGTGTGAATGTTGGAGGTGAGTGTGAATGTTGGAGGTGAGTGTGAATGTTGGAGGTGAGTGTGAATGTTGGAGGTGAGTGTGAATGTTGGAGGTGAGTGTGAATGTTGGAGGTGAGTGTGAATGTTGGAGGTGAATGTGAATGTGAATGTTTTAGGTGAGTGTGAATGTGAATGTTTGAGGTGAGTGTGAATATTGGAGGTGAGTGTGAATGTTTGAGGTGAGTGTGAATGTTGGAGGTGAGTGTGAATGTTGGAGGTGAGTGTGAATGTTGGAGGTGAGTGTGAATGTTGGAGGTGAGTGTGAATGTTGGAGGTGAGTGTGAATGTTGGAGGTGATTGTGAATGTTGGAGGTGAGTGTGAATGTTTGAGGTGAATGTGAATGTTGGAGGTGAGTGTGAATGTTGGAGGTGAGTGTGAATGTTGGAGGTGAGTGTGAATGTTTGAGGTGAGTGTGAATGTTGGAGGTGAGTGTGAATTTTGCAGGTGAGTGTGAATGTTGGAGGTGAATGTGAATGTTTGAGGTGAGTGTGAATGTTGGAGGTGAGTGTGAATGTTGGAGGTGAGTGTGAATGTTGGAGGTGAGTGTGAATGTTGGAGGTGAGTGTGAATGTTGGAGGTGAGTGTGAATGTTGGAGGTGAATGTGAATGTTTGAGGTGAGTGTGAATGTTTGAGGTGAGTGTGAATGTTTGAGGTGAGTGTGAATGTTGGAGGTGATTGTGAACGTTGGAGGTGAGTGTGAATGTTGGAGGTGAGTGTGAATGTTGGAGGTGAGTGTGAATGTTGGAGGTGAGTGTGAATGTTGGAGGTGAGTGTGAATGTTGGAGGTGAGTGTGAATGTTGGAGGTGAGTGTGAATGTTTGAGGTGAGTGTGAATGTTGGAGGTGAGTGTGAATTTTGGAGGTGAGTGTGAATGTTGGAGGTGAATGTGAATGTTTGAGGTGAGTGTGAATGTGAATGTTTTAGGTGACTGTGAATGTTTTAGGTGAGTGTGAATGTTGGAGGTGACTGTGAATGTTGGAGGTGAGTGTGAATGTTGGAGGTGAGTGTGAATGTTGGAGGTGAGTGTGAATGTTGGAGGTGAGTGTGAATGTTGGAGGTGAGTGTGAATGTTGGAGGTGAGTGTGAATGTTGGAGGTGAGTGTGAATGTTGGAGGTGAGTGTGAATCTTGGAGGTGAGTGTGAATGTTGGAGGTGAGTGTGAATGTTGGAGGTGAGTGTGAATGTTGGAGGTGAGTGTGAATGTTGGAGGTGAATGTGAATGTGAATGTTTTAGGTGAGTGTGAATGTGAATATTTGAGGTGAGTGTGAATATTGGAGGTGAGTGTGAATGTTTGAGGTGAGTGTGAATGTTTGAGGTGAGTGTGAATGTTGGAGGTGAGTGTGAATGTTGAGGTGAGTGTGAATGTTGGAGGTGAATGTGAATGTTGGAGGTGAGTGTGAATGTTGGAGGTGAGTGTGAATGTTGGAGGTGAGTGTGAATGTTGGAGGTGAGTGTGAATGTTGGAGGTGAGTGTGAATGTTGGAGGTGAGTGTGAATGTTGGAGGTGAGTGTGAATGTTGGAGGTGAGTGTGAATGTTGGAGGTGAGTGTGAATGTTGGAGGTGAATGTGAATGTTTGAGGTGAGTGTGAATGTTGGAGGTGAGTGTGAATGTTGGAGGTGAGTGTGAATGTTGGAGGTGAGTGTGAATGTTGGAGGTGAGTGTGAATGTTGGAGGTGAGTGTGAATGTTGGAGGTGAGTGTGAATGTTGGAGGTGAGTGTGAATGTTGGAGGTGAGTGTGAATGTTGGAGGTGAATGTGAATGTTGGAGGTGAGTGTGAATGTTGGAGGTGAGTGTGAATGTTGGAGGTGAGTGTGAATGTTTGAGGTGAGTGTGAATGTTGGAGGTGAGTGTGAATTTTGGAGGTGAGTGTGAATGTTGGAGGTGAATGTGAATGTTTGAGGTGAGTGTGAATGTGAATGTTTTAGGTGAGTGTGAATGTTGGAGGTGAGTGTGAATATTGGAGGTGAGTGTGAATGTTGGAGGTGAATGTGAATGTTTGAGGTGAGTGTGAATGTGAATGTTTTAGGTGAGTGTGAAGAGGTTAGTGTGAATGTTGGAGGTGAGTGTGAATGTTGTCGGTGAGTGTGAATGTTGGAGGTGAGTGTGAATGTTGGAGGTGAGTGTGAATGTTGGAGGTGAGTGTGAATGTTGGAGGTGAGTGTGAATGTTGGAGGTGAGTGTGAATGTTGGAGGTGAGTGTGAATGTTGGAGGTGAGTGTGAATGTTGGCGGTGAGTGTGAATGTTGGAGGTGAGTGTGAATGTTGGAGGTGAGTGTGAATGTTGGAGGTGAGTGTGAATGTTGGAGGTGAGTGTGAATGTTGGAGGTGAGTGTGAATGTTGGAGGTGAGTGTGAATGTTGGAGGTGAGTGTGAATGTTGGAGCTGAGTGTGAATGTTGGAGGTGAGTGTGAATGTTTCAGGTGAATGTGAATGTTAGGTGAGTGTGAATGTGAATGTTTGAGGTGAGTGTGAATGTGAATGTTTGAGGTGAGTGTGAATGTGAATGTTTGAGGTGAGTGTGAATGTTGGAGGTGAGTGTGAATGTTGGAGGTGAGTGTGAATGTTGGAGGTGAGTGTGAATGTTGGAGGTGAGTGTGAATGTTGGAGGTGAGTGTGAATGTTGGAGGTGAGTGTGAATGTTGGAGGTGAGTGTGAATGTTGGAGGTGAGTGTGAATGTTGGAGGTGAGTGTGAATGTTGGAGGTGAATGTGAATGTGAATGTTTTAGGTGAGTGTGAATGTGAATGTTTGAGGTGAGTGTGAATGTTGGAGGTGAGTGTGAATGTTGGAGGTGAGTGTGAATGTTGGAGGTGAGTGTGAATGTTGGAGATGAGTGTGAATGTTGGAGGTGAGTGTGAATGTTGGAGGTGAATGTGAATGTTTGAGGTGAGTGTGAATGTTGGAGGTGAGTGTGAATATTGGAGGTGAGTGTGAATGTTGGAGGTGACTGTGAATGTTGGAGGTGTGTGTGAATGTCGGAGGTGAATGTGAATGTTTGAGGTGAATGTGAATGTTTGAGGTGAATGTGAATGTTTGAGGTGAGTGTGAATGTTGGAGGTGAGTGTGAATGTTGGAGGTGAATGTGAATGTTGGAGGTGAGTGTGAATGTTGGAGGTGAGTGTGAATGTTGGAGGTGAATGTGAATGTTGGAGGTGAGTGTGAATGTTTGAGGTGATTGTGAATGTTTGAGGTGAGTGTGAATGTTGGAGGTGAGTGTGAATGTTGGAGGTGAGTGTGAATGTTGGAGGTGATTGTGAATGTTGGAGGTGAGTGTGAATGTTGGAGGTGAGTGTGAATGTTGGAGGTGAGTGTGAATGTTGGAGGTGAGTGTGAATGTTTGAGGTGAGTGTGAATGTTGGAGGTGAGTGTGAATGTTTGAGGTGAGTGTGAATGTTGGAGGTGAGTGTGAATGTTGGAGGTGAGTGTGAATGTTGGAGGTGAATGTGAATGTTTGAGGTGAGTGTGAATGTGAATGTTTTAGGTGAGTGTGAATGTTTTAGGTGAGTGTGAATGTTGGAGGTGAGTGTGAATGTTGGAGGTGAGTGTGAATGTTGGAGGTGAGTGTGAATGTTGGAGGTGAGTGTGAATGTTGGAGGTGAGTGTGAATGTTGGAGGTGAGTGTGAATGTTGGAGGTGAGTGTGAATGTTGGAGGTGAGTGTGAATGTTGGCGGTGAATGTGAATGTGAATGTTTTAGGTGAGTGTGAATGTGAATGTTTGAGGTGAGTGTGAATGTGAATGTTTGAGGTGAGTGTGAATATTGGAGGTGAGTGTGAATGTTTGAGGTGAGTGTGAATGTTGGAGGTGAGTGTGAATGTTTGAGGTGAGTGTGAATGTTGGAGGTGAATGTGAATGTTGGAGGTGAGTGTGAATGTTGGAGGTGAGTGTGAATGTTGGAGGTGAGTGTGAATGTTGGAGGTGAGTGTGAATGTTGGAGGTGAGGGTGAATGTTGGAGGTGAGTGTGAATGTTGGAGGTGAGTGTGAATGTCGGAGGTGAGTGTGAATGTCGGAGGTGAATGTGAATGTTTGAGGTGAGTGTGAATGTTTGAGGTGAGTGTGAATGTTTGAGGTGAGTGTGAATGTTGGAGGTGAGTGTGAATGTTGGAGGTGAGTGTGAATGTTGGAGGTGAGTGTGAATGTTGGAGGTGAGTGTGAATGTTGGAGGTGAGTGTGAATGTTGGAGGTGAGTGTGAATGTTTGAGGTGAATGTGAATGTTGGAGGTGAGTGTGAATGTTGGAGGTGAGTGTGAATGTTGGAGGTGAGTGTGAATGTTTGAGGTGAGTGTGAATGTTGGAGGTGAGTGTGAATTTTGGAGGTGAGTGTGAATGTTGGAGGTGAGTGTGAATGTTTGAGGTGAGTGTGAATGTTGGAGGTGAGTGTGAATATTGGAGGTGAGTGTGAATGTTGGAGGTGAGTGTGAATGTCGGAGGTGAATGTGAATGTTTGAGGTGAGTGTGAATGTTTGAGGTGAGTGTGAATGTTGGAGGTGAATGTGAATGTTTGAGGTGAGTGTGATTGTTTGAGGTGAGTGTGAATGTTGGAGGTGAGTGTGAATGTTGGAGGTGAGTGTGAATGTTGGAGGTGAGTGTGAATGTTGGAGGTGAGTGTGAATGTTGGAGGTGAGTGTGAATGTTGGAGGTGAATGTGAATGTGAATGTTTTAGGTGAGTGTGAATGTGAATGTTTGAGGTGAGTGTGAATATTGGAGGTGAGTGTGAATGTTTGAGGTGAGTGTGAATGTTGGAGGTGAGTGTGAATGTTGGAGGTGAGTGTGAATGTTGGAGGTGAGTGTGAATGTTGGAGGTGAGTGTGAATGTTGGAGGTGAGTGTGAATGTTGGAGGTGATTGTGAATGTTGGAGGTGAGTGTGAATGTTTGAGGTGAATGTGAATGTTGGAGGTGAGTGTGAATGTTGGAGGTGAGTGTGAATGTTGGAGGTGAGTGTGAATGTTTGAGGTGAGTGTGAATGTTGGAGGTGAGTGTGAATTTTGCAGGTGAGTGTGAATGTTGGAGGTGAATGTGAATGTTTGAGGTGAGTGTGAATGTTGGAGGTGAGTGTGAATGTTGGAGGTGAGTGTGAATGTTGGAGGTGAGTGTGAATGTTGGAGGTGAGTGTGAATGTTGGAGGTGAGTGTGAATGTTGGAGGTGAATGTGAATGTTTGAGGTGAGTGTGAATGTTTGAGGTGAGTGTGAATGTTTGAGGTGAGTGTGAATGTTGGAGGTGATTGTGAACGTTGGAGGTGAGTGTGAATGTTGGAGGTGAGTGTGAATGTTGGAGGTGAGTGTGAATGTTGGAGGTGAGTGTGAATGTTGGAGGTGAGTGTGAATGTTGGAGGTGAGTGTGAATGTTGGAGGTGAGTGTGAATGTTTGAGGTGAGTGTGAATGTTGGAGGTGAGTGTGAATTTTGGAGGTGAGTGTGAATGTTGGAGGTGAATGTGAATGTTTGAGGTGAGTGTGAATGTGAATGTTTTAGGTGACTGTGAATGTTTTAGGTGAGTGTGAATGTTGGAGGTGACTGTGAATGTTGGAGGTGAGTGTGAATGTTGGAGGTGAGTGTGAATGTTGGAGGTGAGTGTGAATGTTGGAGGTGAGTGTGAATGTTGGAGGTGAGTGTGAATGTTGGAGGTGAGTGTGAATGTTGGAGGTGAGTGTGAATGTTGGAGGTGAGTGTGAATCTTGGAGGTGAGTGTGAATGTTGGAGGTGAGTGTGAATGTTGGAGGTGAGTGTGAATGTTGGAGGTGAGTGTGAATGTTGGAGGTGAATGTGAATGTGAATGTTTTAGGTGAGTGTGAATGTGAATATTTGAGGTGAGTGTGAATATTGGAGGTGAGTGTGAATGTTTGAGGTGAGTGTGAATGTTTGAGGTGAGTGTGAATGTTGGAGGTGAGTGTGAATGTTTGAGGTGAGTGTGAATGTTGGAGGTGAATGTGAATGTTGGAGGTGAGTGTGAATGTTGGAGGTGAGTGTGAATGTTGGAGGTGAGTGTGAATGTTGGAGGTGAGTGTGAATGTTGGAGGTGAGTGTTAATGTTGGAGGTGAGTGTGAATGTTGGAGGTGAGTGTGAATGTCGGAGGTGAGTGTGAATGTCGGAGGTGAATGTGAATGTTTGAGGTGAGTGTGAATGTTGGAGGTGAGTGTGAATGTTGGAGGTGAGTGTGAATGTTGGAGGTGAGTGTGAATGTTGGAGGTGAGTGTGAATGTTGGAGGTGAGTGTGAATGTTGGAGGTGAGTGTGAATGTTGGAGGTGAGTGTGAATGTTGGAGGTGAGTGTGAATGTTGGAGGTGAATGTGAATGTTGGAGGTGAGTGTGAATGTTGGAGGTGAGTGTGAATGTTGGAGGTGAGTGTGAATGTTTGAGGTGAGTGTGAATGTTGGAGGTGAGTGTGAATTTTGGAGGTGAGTGTGAATGTTGGAGGTGAATGTGAATGTTTGAGGTGAGTGTGAATGTGAATGTTTTAGGTGAGTGTGAATGTTGGAGGTGAGTGTGAATATTGGAGGTGAGTGTGAATGTTGGAGGTGAATGTGAATGTTTGAGGTGAGTGTGAATGTGAATGTTTTAGGTGAGTGTGAATGTTGGAGGTTAGTGTGAATGTTGGAGGTGAGTGTGAATGTTGTCGGTGAGTGTGAATGTTGGAGGTGATTGTGAATGTTGGAGGTGAGTGTGAATGTTGGAGGTGAGTGTGAATGTTGGAGGTGAGTGTGAATGTTGGAGGTGAGTGTGAATGTTGGAGGTGAGTGTGAATGTTGGAGGTGAGTGTGAATGTTGGCGGTGAGTGTGAATGTTGGAGGTGAGTGTGAATGTTGGAGGTGAGTGTGAATGTTGGAGGTGAGTGTGAATGTTGGAGGTGAGTGTGAATGTTGGAGGTGAGTGTGAATGTTGGAGGTGAGTGTGAATGTTGGAGGTGAGTGTGAATGTTGGAGCTGAGTGTGAATGTTGGAGGTGAGTGTGAATGTTTCAGGTGAATGTGAATGTTTTAGGTGAGTGTGAATGTGAATGTTTGAGGTGAGTGTGAATGTGAATGTTTGAGGTGAGTGTGAATGTTGGAGGTGAGTGTGAATGTTGGAGGTGAGTGTGAATGTTGGAGGTGAGTGTGAATGTTGGAGGTGAGTGTGAATGTTGGAGGTGAGTGTGAATGTTGGAGGTGAGTGTGAATGTTGGAGGTGAGTGTGAATGTTGGAGGTGAGTGTGAATGTTGGAGGTGAGTGTGAATGTTGGAGGTGAATGTGAATGTGAATGTTTTAGGTGAGTGTGAATGTGAATGTTTGAGGTGAGTGTGAATGTTGGAGGTGAGTGTGAATGTTGGAGGTGAGTGTGAATGTTGGAGGTGAGTGTGAATGTTGGAGATGAGTGTGAATGTTGGAGGTGAGTGTGAATGTTGGAGGTGAATGTGAATGTTTGAGGTGAGTGTGAATGTTGGAGGTGAGTGTGAATATTGGAGGTGAGTGTGAATGTTGGAGGTGACTGTGAATGTTGGAGGTGTGTGTGAATGTCGGAGGTGAATGTGAATGTTTGAGGTGAATGTGAATGTTTGAGGTGAATGTGAATGTTTGAGGTGAGTGTGAATGTTGGAGGTGAGTGTGAATGTTGGAGGTGAATGTGAATGTTGGAGGTGAGTGTGAATGTTGGAGGTGAGTGTGAATGTTGGAGGTGAATGTGAATGTTGGAGGTGAGTGTGAATGTTTGAGGTGATTGTGAATGTTTGAGGTGAGTGTGAATGTTGGAGGTGAGTGTGAATGTTGGAGGTGAGTGTGAATGTTGGAGGTGATTGTGAATGTTGGAGGTGAGTGTGAATGTTGGAGGTGAGTGTGAATGTTGGAGGTGAGTGTGAATGTTGGAGGTGAGTGTGAATGTTTGAGGTGAGTGTGAATGTTGGAGGTGAGTGTGAATGTTTGAGGTGAGTGTGAATGTTGGAGGTGAGTGTGAATGTTGGAGGTGAGTGTGAATGTTGGAGGTGAATGTGAATGTTTGAGGTGAGTGTGAATGTGAATGTTTTAGGTGAGTGTGAATGTTGGAGGTGAGTGTGAATGTTGGAGGTGAGTGTGAATGTTGGAGGTGAGTGTGAATGTTGGAGGTGAGTGTGAATGTTGGAGGTGAGTGTGAATGTTGGAGGTGAGTGTGAATGTTGGAGGTGAGTGTGAATGTTGGAGGTGAGTGTGAATGTTGGCGGTGAATGTGAATGTGAATGTTTTAGGTGAGTGTGAATGTGAATGTTTGAGGTGAGTGTGAATGTGAATGTTTGAGGTGAGTGTGAATATTGGAGGTGAGTGTGAATGTTTGAGGTGAGTGTGAATGTTGGAGGTGAGTGTGAATGTTTGAGGTGAGTGTGAATGTTGGAGGTGAATGTGAATGTTGGAGGTGAGTGTGAATTTTGGAGGTGAGTGTGAATGTTGGAGGTGAATGTGAATGTTTGAGGTGAGTGTGAATGTGAATGTTTTAGGTGACTGTGAATGTTTTAGGTGAGTGTGAATGTTGGAGGTGACTGTGAATGTTGGAGGTGAGTGTGAATGTTGGAGGTGAGTGTGAATGTTGGAGGTGAGTGTGAATGTTGGAGGTGAGTGTGAATGTTGGAGGTGAGTGTGAATGTTGGAGGTGAGTGTGAATGTTGGAGGTGAGTGTGAATGTTGGAGGTGAGTGTGAATCTTGGAGGTGAGTGTGAATGTTGGAGGTGAGTGTGAATGTTGGAGGTGAGTGTGAATGTTGGAGGTGAGTGTGAATGTTGGAGGTGAATGTGAATGTGAATGTTTTAGGTGAGTGTGAATGTGAATATTTGAGGTGAGTGTGAATATTGGAGGTGAGTGTGAATGTTTGAGGTGAGTGTGAATGTTTGAGGTGAGTGTGAATGTTGGAGGTGAGTGTGAATGTTTGAGGTGAGTGTGAATGTTGGAGGTGAATGTGAATGTTGGAGGTGAGTGTGAATGTTGGAGGTGAGTGTGAATGTTGGAGGTGAGTGTGAATGTTGGAGGTGAGTGTGAATGTTGGAGGTGAGTGTTAATGTTGGAGGTGAGTGTGAATGTTGGAGGTGAGTGTGAATGTCGGAGGTGAGTGTGAATGTCGGAGGTGAATGTGAATGTTTGAGGTGAGTGTGAATGTTGGAGGTGAGTGTGAATGTTGGAGGTGAGTGTGAATGTTGGAGGTGAGTGTGAATGTTGGAGGTGAGTGTGAATGTTGGAGGTGAGTGTGAATGTTGGAGGTGAGTGTGAATGTTGGAGGTGAGTGTGAATGTTGGAGGTGAGTGTGAATGTTGGAGGTGAATGTGAATGTTGGAGGTGAGTGTGAATGTTGGAGGTGAGTGTGAATGTTGGAGGTGAGTGTGAATGTTTGAGGTGAGTGTGAATGTTGGAGGTGAGTGTGAATTTTGGAGGTGAGTGTGAATGTTGGAGGTGAATGTGAATGTTTGAGGTGAGTGTGAATGTGAATGTTTTAGGTGAGTGTGAATGTTGGAGGTGAGTGTGAATATTGGAGGTGAGTGTGAATGTTGGAGGTGAATGTGAATGTTTGAGGTGAGTGTGAATGTGAATGTTTTAGGTGAGTGTGAATGTTGGAGGTTAGTGTGAATGTTGGAGGTGAGTGTGAATGTTGTCGGTGAGTGTGAATGTTGGAGGTGATTGTGAATGTTGGAGGTGAGTGTGAATGTTGGAGGTGAGTGTGAATGTTGGAGGTGAGTGTGAATGTTGGAGGTGAGTGTGAATGTTGGAGGTGAGTGTGAATGTTGGAGGTGAGTGTGAATGTTGGCGGTGAGTGTGAATGTTGGAGGTGAGTGTGAATGTTGGAGGTGAGTGTGAATGTTGGAGGTGAGTGTGAATGTTGGAGGTGAGTGTGAATGTTGGAGGTGAGTGTGAATGTTGGAGGTGAGTGTGAATGTTGGAGGTGAGTGTGAATGTTGGAGCTGAGTGTGAATGTTGGAGGTGAGTGTGAATGTTTCAGGTGAATGTGAATGTTTTAGGTGAGTGTGAATGTGAATGTTTGAGGTGAGTGTGAATGTGAATGTTTGAGGTGAGTGTGAATGTTGGAGGTGAGTGTGAATGTTGGAGGTGAGTGTGAATGTTGGAGGTGAGTGTGAATGTTGGAGGTGAGTGTGAATGTTGGAGGTGAGTGTGAATGTTGGAGGTGAGTGTGAATGTTGGAGGTGAGTGTGAATGTTGGAGGTGAGTGTGAATGTTGGAGGTGAGTGTGAATGTTGGAGGTGAATGTGAATGTGAATGTTTTAGGTGAGTGTGAATGTGAATGTTTGAGGTGAGTGTGAATGTTGGAGGTGAGTGTGAATGTTGGAGGTGAGTGTGAATGTTGGAGGTGAGTGTGAATGTTGGAGATGAGTGTGAATGTTGGAGGTGAGTGTGAATGTTGGAGGTGAATGTGAATGTTTGAGGTGAGTGTGAATGTTGGAGGTGAGTGTGAATATTGGAGGTGAGTGTGAATGTTGGAGGTGACTGTGAATGTTGGAGGTGTGTGTGAATGTCGGAGGTGAATGTGAATGTTTGAGGTGAATGTGAATGTTTGAGGTGAATGTGAATGTTTGAGGTGAGTGTGAATGTTGGAGGTGAGTGTGAATGTTGGAGGTGAATGTGAATGTTGGAGGTGAGTGTGAATGTTGGAGGTGAGTGTGAATGTTGGAGGTGAATGTGAATGTTGGAGGTGAGTGTGAATGTTTGAGGTGATTGTGAATGTTTGAGGTGAGTGTGAATGTTGGAGGTGAGTGTGAATGTTGGAGGTGAGTGTGAATGTTGGAGGTGATTGTGAATGTTGGAGGTGAGTGTGAATGTTGGAGGTGAGTGTGAATGTTGGAGGTGAGTGTGAATGTTGGAGGTGAGTGTGAATGTTTGAGGTGAGTGTGAATGTTGGAGGTGAGTGTGAATGTTTGAGGTGAGTGTGAATGTTGGAGGTGAGTGTGAATGTTGGAGGTGAGTGTGAATGTTGGAGGTGAATGTGAATGTTTGAGGTGAGTGTGAATGTGAATGTTTTAGGTGAGTGTGAATGTTTTAGGTGAGTGTGAATGTTGGAGGTGAGTGTGAATGTTGGAGGTGAGTGTGAATGTTGGAGGTGAGTGTGAATGTTGGAGGTGAGTGTGAATGTTGGAGGTGAGTGTGAATGTTGGAGGTGAGTGTGAATGTTGGAGGTGAGTGTGAATGTTGGAGGTGAGTGTGAATGTTGGCGGTGAATGTGAATGTGAATGTTTTAGGTGAGTGTGAATGTGAATGTTTGAGGTGAGTGTGAATGTGAATGTTTGAGGTGAGTGTGAATATTGGAGGTGAGTGTGAATGTTTGAGGTGAGTGTGAATGTTGGAGGTGAGTGTGAATGTTTGAGGTGAGTGTGAATGTTGGAGGTGAATGTGAATGTTGGAGGTGAGTGTGAATGTTGGAGGTGAGTGTGAATGTTGGAGGTGAGTGTGAATGTTGGAGGTGAGTGTGAATGTTGGAGGTGAGGGTGAATGTTGGAGGTGAGTGTGAATGTTGGAGGTGAGTGTGAATGTCGGAGGTGAGTGTGAATGTCGGAGGTGAATGTGAATGTTTGAGGTGAGTGTGAATGTTTGAGGTGAGTGTGAATGTTTGAGGTGAGTGTGAATGTTGGAGGTGAGTGTGAATGTTGGAGGTGAGTGTGAATGTTGGAGGTGAGTGTGAATGTTGGAGGTGAGTGTGAATGTTGGAGGTGAGTGTGAATGTTGGAGGTGAGTGTGAATGTTTGAGGTGAATGTGAATGTTGGAGGTGAGTGTGAATGTTGGAGGTGAGTGTGAATGTTGGAGGTGAGTGTGAATGTTTGAGGTGAGTGTGAATGTTGGAGGTGAGTGTGAATTTTGGAGGTGAGTGTGAATGTTGGAGGTGAGTGTGAATGTTTGAGGTGAGTGTGAATGTTGGAGGTGAGTGTGAATGTTGGAGGTGAGTGTGAATGTTGGAGGTGAGTGTGAATGTTGGAGGTGAGTGTGAATGTTGGAGGTGAATGTGAATGTTTGAGGTGAGTGTGAATGTTTGAGGTGAGTGTGAATGTTGGAGGTGATTGTGAATGTTGGAGGTGAGTGTGAATGTTGGAGGTGAGTGTGAATGTTGGAGGTGAGTGTGAATGTTTGAGGTGAGTGTGAATGTTGGAGGTGAGTGTGAATGTTGGAGGTGAGTGTGAATGTTGGAGGTGAGTGTGAATGTTTGAGGTGAGTGTGAATGTTGGAGGTGAGTGTGAATTTTGGAGGTGAGTGTGAATGTTGGAGGTGAATGTGAATGTTTGGGGTGAGTGTGAATGTGAATGTTTTAGGTGAGTGTGAATGTTGGAGGTGAGTGTGAATGTTGGAGGTGAGTGTGAATGTTGGAGGTGAGTGTGAATGTTGGAGGTGAGTGTGAATGTTGGAGGTGAGTGTGAATGTTGGAGGTGAGTGTGAATGTTGGAGGTGAGTGTGAATGTTGGAGGTGAGTGTGAATGTTGGAGGTGAGTGTGAATGTTGGAGGTGAGTGTGAATGTTGGAGGTGAGTGTGAATGTTGGAGGTGAGTGTGAATGTTGGAGGTGAGTGTGAATGTTGGAGGTGAGTGTGAATGTTGGAGGTGAGTGTGAATGTTGGAGGTGAGTGTGAATCTTGGAGGTGAGTGTGAATGTTGGAGGTGAATGTGAATGTTTGAGGTGAGTGTGAATGTTTGAGGTGAGTGTGAATGTTTGAGGTGAGTGTGAATGTTGGAGGTGATTGTGAATGTTGGAGGTGAGTGTGAATGTTGGAGGTGAGTGCGAATGTTGGAGGTGAGTGTGAATGTTGGAGGTGAGTGTGAATGTTTGAGGTGAGTGTGAATGTTTGAGGTGAGTGTGAATGTTGGAGGTGAGTGTGAATGTTTGAGGTGAGTGTGAATGTTGGAGGTGAGTGTGAATTTTGGAGGTGAGTGTGAATGTTGGAGGTGAGTGTGAATGTGAATGTTTTAGGTGAGTGTGAATGTTGGAGGTGAGTGTGAATGTTGGAGGTGAGTGTGAATGTTGGAGGTGAGTGTGAATGTTGGAGGTGAGTGTGAATGTTGGAGGTGAGTGTGAATGTTGGAGGTGAGTGTGAATGTTGGAGGTGAGTGTGAATGTCGGAGGTGAGTGTGAATGTTGGAGGTGAGTGTGAATGTTGGAGGTGAATGTGAATGTGAATGTTTTAGGTGAGTGTGAATGTGAATGTTTGAGGTGAGTGTAAATATTGGAGGTGAGTGTGAATGTTTGAGGTGAGTGTGAATGTTGGAGGTGAGTGTGAATGTTGGAGGTGAGTGTGAATGTTTGAGGTGAGTGTGAATGTTGGAGGTGAATGTGAATGTTGGAGGTGAGTGTGAATGTTGGAGGTGAGTGTGAATGTTGGAGGTGAGTGTGAATGTTGGAGGTGAGTGTGAATGTTGGAGGTGAGTGTGAATGTTGGAGGTGAGTGTGAATGTTGGAGGTGAGTGTGAATGTCGGAGGTGAGTGTGAATGTTGGAGGTGAATGTGAATGTTTGAGGTGAGTGTGAATGTTGGAGGTGAGTGTGAATGTTGGAGGTGAGTGTGAATGTTGGAGGTGAGTGTGAATGTTGGAGGTGAGTGTGAATGTTGGAGGTGAGTGTGAATGTCGGAGGTGATTGTGAATGTTGGAGGTGAGTGTGAATGTTTGAGGTGAATGTGAATGTTGGAGGTGAGTGTGAATGTTGGAGGTGAGTGTGAATGTTGGAGGTGAGTGTGAATGTTTGAGGTGAGGGTGAATGTTGGAGGTGAGTGTGAATTTTGGAGGTGAGTGTGAATGTTGGAGGTGAATGTGAATGTTTGAGGTGAGTGTGAATGTTGGAGGTGAGTGTGAATATTGGAGGTGAGTGTGAATGTTGGAGGTGAGTGTGAATGTCGGAGGTGAATGTGAATGTTTGAGGTGAGTGTGAATGTTTGAGGTGAGTGTGAATGTTGGAGGTGAATGTGAATGTTTGAGGTGAGTGTGATTGTTTGAGGTGAGTGTGAATGTTGGAGGTGAGTGTGAATGTTGGAGGTGAGTGTGAATGTTTGAGGTGAGTGTGAATGTTGGAGGTGAGTGTGAATGTGAATGTTTGAGGTGAATGTTTAAGATGAATGTGAATGTTGGAGGTGAGTGTGAATGTTGGAGGTGAGTGTAACCCGTGAGGGGAGTGTGACGTCATTTTTTGTATTATTAACATGGTTGGAATCTTGTTACAGCTCGTCGGGCCCTCAGCCTGAGGTTGACTAAGCCTGAGTTCTGTGACAGACTGAGAGTGACGCAGCTCGGCTTGGCTGGTTTGCTGCACACGTCATGCACGGATGAGCCACGAATGACATGACGTCGTTTCGTCTTTGGCCGGTAATAAAACAATGGGCTGACGGTCTTCCGTTTCCTCCCCGTGCGGAAAAAGGCTTCCCGGGCTGTGGGGGACAAAGTCTTGGGGTGCTGAGTTCGTGGGATCGGGGAGTGTCAGGAGGGAGGAAGGCGGTTTTGAGGGAGGGACGAGGAGTGGTGAGAGGGGACGAGGGGATGAGGGGAGGGGATGAGGGGGAGGGGATGAGGATGAGGGGGAGGGGACAAGGGGATGAGGAGGAGGAGACGAGGGGATGAGGAGGAGGAGACGAGGGGATGAGGAGGAAGAGACGAGGAGATGAGGGGTGGGGAAGGAACGAGGGGAGGAGAAGGGACGAGGCGATGAGGGGAGGGGACAAGGGGATGAGGGGAGGAGACAAGCGGACGAGGAGGAGGCGACGAGGGTATGAGGGGGAGGGGATGAGGGGAGGAGAGGAGAAGAGACGAGGGGATGAGGGTTGGGGAAGGGACGTAAGGGATGAGGAGTGGGAACGAGGGAATGAGGGGAGGGGACAAGGGGATGAGGGGAGGGGACGAGGGGTGGGGAAGGCACGAAGGGATGAGGAGTGGGGAGGAGGGGATGAGGAGGAGGGGATGAGGGAAGGGATGAGGGATGGGGAAGGGACGAGGGGATGAGGGATGGGGAAGGGACGAGAGGATGAGGGGTTGGTGAAGGAAGGAGATGCAAGGAAGAGAGGAGGATTCACCACCATCTCTTATCTTCCCCCATCCAAAACCTTGATCTTTTCTACCCCCGCTAATTTCACCCCAATTCCCCTTTTTGAAATACCAACTTCTGTCCTGGAAGTCCTTGGTGTCCTTGTGTTTTATACTTCTCCCTCCCCCCCCCCCCCTTCCCATGCCTCCTCCCCCCGGGCCCTCTCCCTTCCACACATCTCCCTGCTCTCGGATGTTGTGTTTGTGTGCTTCCCCTTTTCTCCCCATCTTGTCTTCCGCTCCTTCTTTTTGTGTATTTTGTTTGTCTGGTCGATTTGTTTGTGAAGTAAATGTTAGCTCTTTCACGAGCCTCGATTCAGTATACAAAAAAAAAAAAAAAAAAAAAGGTGTGGAGGAGGGATGAGGAGTGCCGATCGCCGTCTCGTTTGGAAGCGTTTTGTGTTTCCTATAATTATTAGGATGTGACTCAAGGGAACATAAACTCCAGTGGGGAGTTTCACAAATTGTGAATCCAGTTACTTAAGGTGGTGAATCAGTCGGTGTGTTATCCATACTGTGAGCCTCACTTTCTTAATAGCACACCCAGAGAATACCGGATTAAAACATGGAGTGCGGTGTGGGACACACACACACACACACACACACACACACACACACACAAACACACCTGGATCAAAGTGGAATACACCAGATGCTATGGGATCGAAGTATGTGATGTTGGACCCCGGGATCAAAATATGGGATAGAGGACTACCTCAAAAATCCTAACTCAGAGTGGAAAATGTTGGAACCCCTAGGTAAGCTTGGATCAAAATGTGGGAAACCCCATACAAGCTTGGATCAAAATGTAGGAAACCCCATACAAGCTAGGATCAAAATGTGGGAAACCCCATACAAGCTTGGATCAAAATGTAGGAAACCCCATACAAGCTGGGATCAAAATGTGGGAAACCCCATACAAGCTTGGATCAAAATGTGGGAAACCCCATACAAGCTTGGATCAAAATGTGGGAAACCCCATACAAGCTTGGATCAAAATGTGGGAAACCCCATACAAGCTTGGATCAAAATGTGGGAAACCCTATATAAGCTTTTATCAAAATGTGGGAAACCCCATACAAGCTTGGATCCAAATGTGGGAAACCCCATACAAGCTTGGATCAAAATGTGGGAAACCCCATACAAGCTTGGATCAAAATGTGGGAAACCCCATACAAGCTTGGATCAAAATGTGGGAAACCCCATACAAGCTTGGATCAAAATGTGGGAAACCCCATACAAGCTTGGATCAAAATGTGGGAAACCCCATCCAAGCTTGGATCAAAATGTGGGAAACCCTATGTAAGCTTTTATCAAAATGTGGGAAACCCCATACAAGCTTGGATAAAAATGTGGGAAACCCTATATAAGCTTTTATCAAAATGTGGGAAACCCCACATCAGCTTGGATCAAAATGTGGGGAACCCTATATAAGCTTGGATAAAAATGTGAGAAACCCCAAGGTAACCTTGGATCAAAATGTGGGAAACCCTATATAAGCTTTTATCAAAATGTGAGAAACCCCATATCAGCTTGGGAAAAAATGTGGGTAACTCTATATAAGCTTTTATCAAAATGTGGGAAACCCCAAGGTGACTTTGGATCGAAATGTGGGAAACCCTATAAAAGCTTTAATCAAAATGTGGGAAACCCCATATCAGCTTGGATCAAAATGTGGGGAACCCTATATAAGCTTTTATCAAAATGTGGGAAACCCCAAGGTGACTTTGGATCAAAATGTGGGAAACCCTATATAAGCTTTTATCAAAATGTGGGAAACCCCAAGGTGACCTTGGATCAAAATGTGGGAAACCCCAAGGTGACCTTGGATCAAAATGTGGGAAACCCCAAGGTAACCTTGGATCAAAATGTGGGAAACCCCATATCAGCTTGGATCAAAATGTGGGAAACCTCTATACAAGCTTGGATCAAAATGTGGGAACCCTAAGGTAACCTTGGATAACAATGTGGGAACCCCAAGGTAACCTTGGATCACAATGTGGGAACCCCAAGGTAACCTTGGATCAAAATGTCGGAAACCCTATATTGTGGTGCTGTGCACACACGACTCGATTGCCAGAGAGGTAGGCCACAACGCGTTGGTACAAACAAAGAGTCTTTATTAAGAGCTCGCACTTCAGCACTGGGCGGGCTCGAACTTAGAGCCCGCATATATGTCCCGAGGCCACGCCCTGCCCCCGGGCGTGGCCGATTGGTCGAAAGGCGGGGCATGCATTTTCGTTCCCCGCATGGGTGCTCACGCCACCCACTGGCGCGCGGAATTATTGCCCCTTGTGCCTGCCACACGCGCCCCCCCAGAATTCCCACGCACCTGAAGGGTGACTTTGCAGGGAAGCCGGATGACCCGGCCAAAACGCCCCCTGGCGATGCGTGCAGGGCTGGGGGGTAGCGGGATGGCGGGGCTGGGGGGTGCCGGGGGTCTGACCGCCGGGGGGCGGCCTCGACGCGGAGGCAGAGCTGCTTGTGGGGGGTGGTCCAGATCGAGGTGGGCCGGCTTGAGGCGGTCCACGGAGATACGATCCGGGGCACCGCCGATGTCGACGATGAAATATTTGTCCCCGGTCTCCAGCACACGGAAGGGCCCGTCGTACGGGGGCCGTAGCGGTGCCCGGTGGGCGTCGTGCCGGACGAAGACGTACTCTGCCATGCGAAGCTCCGGGGCGACGTGGGAAGACGGGCAACCGTGGTGTGCCGTCGGCACCGGGGCGAACCTCAGGCGGTCTCCTGCAGGGTGGAGCGCTGTTGCACCGTGGACCAAGGAGCCGTGGAGTCGGGGATAAATTCGCCCGGTACCCGCAGTGGTTGCCCGAAGACCAGCTCCGCCGAGGACGTGCGCAGGTCTTCCTTGGGCGCCGTCCTGAGGCCCAGCAGGACCCAGGGGAGCCTGTCGGCCCAGCTGCCGTCGCGGAGGCTGGTCCGGGGCGCGGCCTTCATCGAGCGATGAAAGCACTCGCACAGGCCATTGGCCTGGGGGTCGTAGGCCGTGGTGCGGTCTAGTTTTACGCTGAGCCCTTGCGCCACCACGCCCCAGAGCTCCGAGGTGAACTGGGGGCCGCGGTCGGACGAGATGTCCGAGGGGGCACCGAACCGGGCAACCCAAGGGGCGATGAAGGCTTGCGCCACATCAGCCGCAGACGTCGCCGCCAATGTGATGGCCTCCAGCCACCGTGTGGTGCAGTCCACCATGGTAAGGAGGTGGGTGAACCCCCGCGAGGAGGGCAGAGGTCCCACCAATTTGACGTGCACGTGGTCGAACCGACGCTCGGGCACCGTAAACGGGGCCAACGGGGCCTGGGTGTGGCGGTGGACCTTTGCGCGCTGGCACACGAGGCACGTCCTGGCCCAGTCGTGGACGTCCTTCCTGAGGCCATGCCAGACGAACTTCGCCGCAACGAGCTTCTGGGAGGCCTTCGTGCCCGGGTGGGACAGGCCGTGGATGGCGTCGAACACTGGGCGCTGCCAGCCAGCAAGCACGATGGGGCGAGGCCGGCCGAGGGAGACGTCGCACAGGAGGGCCGCGCCCACGGCGTTGAACGGCACCTCGGTGACGCGGAGGCCCGTGACGGCGGTCCGCAAGGCCTGGACGCCGGGGTCGGCGGTTTGGTCCTCCGCCATCCGGGCATAGTCGATCCCGAGGTGGACCGCGTGCGCGACGGACCGGGAAAGGCAATCCGCCACCGGGTTGTCTTTACCCGCCACGTGACGGATGTCCGTCGTATACTCGGACACGGCAGAGAGGTGACGCTGCTGCCGTGCCGACCATGGCTCGGCGACCTTGGCCATCACGAACACAAGGGGCGTGTGGTCGACGACAGCCGTGAACGGGTGGCTCTCCAGCAGATGGCAGAAGTGTCGGACCGCCAGGTGGAGCCCGAGCAGCTCGCGGTCGAAGGTGCTGCAGCGGCGTTCGTGCGGGCGAAGCTGCCGGCTAAAAAACACCAGCGGCTGCCAAGCACCACGCACCCACTGCTCGTGCACCGTGCCCACCGCGTAGTCCGACGCGTCGGTGGTGAGGGCGATCGGTGCATCGGGCGCGTTAGCATGGTGGCGTTGGCCAGGGCCAGCTTTGTGCCCGCAAACACCGCGGCCATCGGCTCCGACCAGGCGATGTCACCTTTGCCCGGCTTGCCCCGGAGGGCCTCGTACAGGGGGCGGAGGAGCTGGGCGACGTGGGGCACGAAGCGGTGGTAAAAATTTACCATGCCCAGGAACTCCTGGAGCCCCTTGATCGTGCGGGGTCACGGGAAATCCCTGACCGCCTCCACCTTGGCTGGTAAAGGGGCGGCCCTGTGCCTGGTGATGCGGTGCCCCAAGAAGTCGATGGTGGCGACGCCGAAACGGCACTTTGCGGGGTTGATGATTAGGCCATGCTGGCCCAGGCGTTCGAAAAGCGTGCGGAGGTGGAGCAGGTGCTCCTCCCAGGACGCGCTCGTGACTAGGATGTCGTCCAGGTAGACATAGAGGAAAGGTAAGTCGCCCCTGACGCTGTCCATAAGCCTTTGGAATGCCTGGGCCGCATTCCTCAACCCGAAAGCCATTCGCCGTGTGGAAGTGTAACTCAGTGTAACTCATAGGTTGGAACTGGTAACGAACCAAGGTACGAGCAGGTGGTCGTAAGAATGTCAGGAATGTATCTCGCCCTGTCGAAGCTGGGAGTCCTGTTGTGTAGCTTTAGCATGACCCCGGGCTAACACACATTCCCAAGCCTGTACTATTGTCTTTCATCGGGATGCAAAGAGGATGAAGCAAATTCCCAGCAGGGAGGAGCGAGTTGGTGCCAGGAAGGCGAGCAGGATGACTGAGTAACATTTCTGCGGAGAAGGGATTACGATTTCAGCGCACAGAGGATTAACTGAAGTTTGCCCATATAAACAGAACAGACTTTGAGTCAAGAAGACTTGTCATCAGAACCTCTGCCTGATGGGAGGAAGGAGGACGGGATTTGCGGAGGAACATCGGCCGAACAAAAAGGACCATGCGGATAGAGTTATCTGGTCCATTGAGGAAACGGTAGTCATTAGTATTTGATACAAGTGAACTAGCAGTTAATAAAGTTGTGATCTTTTGTAAACCTGTGACATCATTGGAGTCTTGAGTCTCACCACACTTCCGCGACAATCTGGAGGCACCGCTGGATTTCGAGTGGACTTCGCCAAGGTAAGCATGGCATCTTGGGGATGGTCCATTATAAAATACGAACCTGTGTTTAATTCTGAAGATGGTGGAGGAGGTGGTGGTGGGCTTCCCTGCGCACCGATGCAGCGATATAGGTAACGATAATCCAAGGAGTGTAAACGTATTTTTGTCACGACCGTCCGAGGTAAAAGTCACGGATGGAACGTTTTAAATGATTCTATTATTCGTGTGTTTGCGAGGATGCGTACGTTATACGCTGGGTGTTAAGAGCCTTACTCTGGTCTGCAGGCAAATCGGCTCATGAAGTGCACCATGAGGCGATTTGTTTGCCGGTTCGGTAAGGTTCGGTAAGGTCCGTACACGTGTACAATCGTGTACACCCGTTTTAAATAAATAAATAAATAATTTTTTTTCAGTTTTCCCGCCATGTCTAAAACTCGTTTGATTAACATATAAATTAATGACAGACAACGCCATCTCATGCCGGTCCAGAAATATTGTGAAAGATGGCGATTGGATGAAAATTGCATACCGACACTCCCTCACTGTCCCTCATTGTCCCTCATTTCCATTCCGGCTACCTGTCTCTCGTTCCCATTGGCGGACGCTTTGCGAGAAGCAAAGCGTTTGTGTGAACCCTCAAGCTCAACCTAAATTGAACTTGTTGGTGCAGTGGTGTTGTTTTTGTGTTGTCTCTTCTTCCCGTGCTCGCAGATTTGCTTGGTACATATATTTTTATTGAAAGGTGAAAGATTTATCTGCGATTAAGCTTCAAAATATAAAAAATTGATCTGCTTGGTGTTAGTTTAAGGGCTGTTCCAAATGTATCCTGGTTAAACACCAAAATCTGAATCAAATTTTGTCCAGGTCCATCACTAAGCTTTTGAGACTTCACGGTTAAATGAAAGACAATAATTAAGCGCTTTGGGGAAGGCAATGGCAAACCACCCAATGTCGTACACGATATTTTCAGCACGATCAGGGATTTGAGAATGCATGTAACTTGCAGTGTTGAACAAATAGACAGAGAGAGAGACAGAGAGAGAGACAGAGAGAGACAGAGACAGAGACAGAGACAGAGACAGAGACAGAGACAGAGACAGAGACAGAGACAGAGACAGAGAGAGAGAGAGAGAGAGAGAGAGAGAGAGAGAGAGAGAGAAAGAAAGAGAGAGAAAGACATAGAAAGAGACAGACAAACAGATAGACAGAGAGAGAGAGAGAGAGACATAGAGAGAGACAGAAAGAAAGAGAGAGAGAGACAGAGAGAGACAGACAGAGAGTCAGACAGACAGATAGACAGAGAGAGAGAGACAGAAAGAAAGAGAGAGAGAGACATAGAGAGAGACAAAAAGAAAGAGAGAGAGAGACATAGAGAGAGACAGAAAGAAAGAGAGAGAAAGACATAGAAAGAGACAGACAAACAGATAGACAGAGAGAGAGACATAGAGAGAGACAGAAAGAAAGAGAGAGAGAGACATAGAGAGAGACAGAAAGAAAGAGAGAGAAAGACATAGAAAGAGACAGACAAACAGATAGACAGAGAGAGAGAGACATAGAGAGAGACATAGAGAGAGACAGAAAGAAAGAGAGAGAGAGACAGAGAGAGACAGACAGAGAGTCAGACAGACAGACAGACAGATAGACAGAGAGAGAGAGGCAGAAAGAAAGAGAGAGAGAGACATAGAGAGAGACAGAAAGAAAGAGAGAGAAAGACATAGAAAGAGACAGACAAACAGATAGACAGAGAGAGAGACATAGAGAGAGACAGAAAGAAAGAGAGAGAGAGAGACATAGAGAGAGACAGAAAGAAAGAGAGAGAAAGACATAGAAAGAGACAGACAAACAGATAGACAGAGAGAGAGAGACATAGAGAGAGACATAGAGAGAGACAGAAAGAAAGAGAGAGAGAGACAGACAGAGAGTCAGACAGACAGACAGACAGATAGACAGAGAGAGAGAGACAGAAAGAAAGAGAGAGAGACATAGAGAGAGACAGAAAGAAAGAGAGAGAGAGACATAGAGAGAGACAGAAAGAAAGAGAGAGAGAAAGACATAGAAAGAGACAGACAAACAGATAGACAGAGAGAGAGAGAGACATAGAGAGAGACATAGAGACAGACAGAGATAAAGATGATATTCAGACAGACAGAGAGAGAGACAGACAGAGAGTCAGACAGACAGACAGATAGACAGAGAGAGAGGGACAGAGAGAGACAGACAGAGAGTCAGACAGACAGACAGACAGACAGATAGACACAGAGAGAGAGAGACAGAAAGAAAGAGAGAGAGACATAGAGAGAGACAGAAAGAAAGAGAGAGAGAGACATAGAGAGAGACAGAAAGAAAGAGAGAGAAAGACATAGAAAGAGACAGACAAACAGATAGACAGAGAGAGAGAGACATAGAGAGAGACATAGAGACAGACAGAGATAAAGATGATATTCAGACAGACAGAGAGAGACAGACAGAGAGTCAGACAGACAGTCAGACAGATAGACAGAGAGAGAGACAGAGAGAGACAGACAGAGAGTCAGACAGACAGACAGACAGACAGATAGACAGAGAGATAGAGACAGAAAGAAAGAGAGAGAGAGACATAGAGAGAGACAGAAAGAAAGAGAGAGAGAGACATAGAGAGAGACAGAAAGAAAGAGAGAGAAAGACATAGAAAGAGACAGACAGACAGATAGACAGAGAGAGAGACAGAGAGAGAGACAGACAGAGAGTCAGACAGACAGACAGACAGATAGACAGAGAGAGAGAGACAGAAAGAAAGAGAGAGAGAGACATAGAGACAGACAGAGATAAAGATGATATTCAGACAGACAGAGAGAGAGAGGCATAGAGAGAGACAGACAAAGAGAGAGATAGACAGAGAGAGAGATAGACAGAGAGAGACAGATAGACAGAAAGAGACAAACAGACAGAGAGAGACAGACAGAGAGAGAGACAGACAGAAGTTGCATAAATAGATTGTTGCAACGTTTTGCTCCAACGTTTTGGAAACATTCAAATGCTGGGTTTTGCAGACGTTTCCACAACGTCGCTACAACGTTTCACTTTCGTTGTTGCAACGTTTTGCTCCAACGTTTTGGAAACATTCAAATGTTGGGTTTTGCTGACGTTTCCACAACGTCGCTACAACGTTTCACTTTCGTTGTTGCAACGTTTTGCTCCAACGTTTTGGAAACATTCAAATGTTGGGTTTTGCTGACGTTTCCACAACGTCGCTACAACGTTTCACTTTCGTTGTTGCAACGTTTTGCTCCAACGTTTTGGGAACACTCAAATGTTAATTAAATCGGATAAGAATTCACGAGTTATTTAATTATTAGCGATTAATGAAGTACTTATTTCATTAATTACATTTCTTATTACATTACAGTAATTACATTACAGTAATTACCCGAGGTAATTACAGTAATTACAGTTCCGGTAATTACAGTAATTACAGTAATCATTACAGTAATTGCAGTAATCTTATTACAGTAATTACATTACATTAACTCAGGCACCTTTTGAGTAAGGAAGCTGATATTTGGACATGACACTGACCAAGTGATGTGGCTGTCAAGGAAAATTTTGATTTATTGATTAATCATTTAATAAATTAACTCGTTGATTTATAAATGACTTATTTAATTAAAATTCCTCAGAGATACATCTTCGGATGAAATACTTGCAGATTGGTTATGCTATGAGCCAATTGATTAAGGAAAATATTTAGTGATGGCCATATTGGAGTTCGTGGCAACTCAGTTAGTGCCACTGCACCTTTAAAATGCATCCCTGCGTTCATTTTTCAATCAATTGAGTTGAAATTTTGAACAATCGGATCTGGACTGTCGTTGTTAACGACTCTGGCATGCACCCGTCCAATCAGGATGGAGCGGTATGGTCCCCGGATCATCACTGCCCGCAGTTTTAATTAGTTTTACTTTTCTCTTGGTCATATAATTTTTTGAAGACATGCATGTCATGATATAGGAAATGTTTGTTCTGTTGAACGGAAGAAATGTTGTTTATTTTTTGTGGGTGTGTATTTTTGTGTATTTTGGATATATTTTCACGACTAATTCCAGTTAACATCCTGAAAAATTTGCTCGTTTTCTGGCCGAGTCGAAATTGCGTTGAGTTCCTATGGCATGCGCCATTAAAAGCGCTGTGTAATGGTTGAGCTCCCTTTATTTCGTTTTGGTCATGCGGATGAGCAGACAAAGTGACGAATGCTGCGGCTGGAGCAGTAGAAGCGGTTTCTTTTTTAATTGAAATGATGTAATTTAATTAAACGTGGGAGAGGGCAACACCACAAAGCATACCTCTTTTAAGGTGTGTATAAACCCTGGAATATTTCAGCAATCAATACAATGCTGAAAACGATGTAATTTAATTAAACGTGGGAGAGGGCAACACCACAAAGCATACCTCTTTTAAGGTGTGTATAAACCCTGGAATATTTCAGCAATCAATACAATGCTGAAACGATGTAATAAACGTGGGAGAGGGCAACACCACAAAGCATACCTCTTTTAAGGTGTGTATAAACCCTGGAATATTTCAGCAATCAATACAATGCTGAAACGATGTAATTTAATTAAACGTGGGAGAGGGCAACACCACAAAGCATACCTCTTTTAAGGTGTGTATAAACCCTGGAATATTTCAGCAATCAATACAATGCTGAAACGATGTAATTTAATTAAACGTGGGAGAGGGCAACACCACAAAGCATACCTCTTTTAAGGTGTGTATAAACCCTGGAATATTTCAGCAATCAATACGATGCTGAAATGATGTAATTTACTGTGTAAGATGGTCGACCTTGGTTTTGTTTGGGTTTTGTTGTTTATTTTTGTGGGTGGGTATTTTTGTGTATTTTGTATATATTTTCACGACTAATTCCAGTTAACATCCTGCAAAATTTGCTCGTTTTTCTGGCCGAGTCGAAATTGCATTGAGTTCCTATGGCATGCGCCATTAAAAGCGCTGTGTAATGGTTGAGCTCCCTTTATTTCATTTTGGTCACGCGGATGAGCAGACAAAATGACGAATGCTGCGGCTGGAGCAGTAGAAGCGATTTTTTAATTGTTCAATGATTATTCGATATTGTTATGACTTATTGTCAATAGGTATACTAAGTGGCCATGAGGTAGCCTGTTGCTATGTACAGTTTTATTCTATTGTTGATTATACCACATAGCTGTGGTGATAAAGGAAATGTTCGTTTTTAAATAGATGATTATGATAGGACCATGATTATAAAATCATGATGATTATTATGAATGATATCATAGGGTTCAAATGCAGAATGATTGCACGAACTTGGAAAAGAACTTTCAAGCCCTATGGGATAAATTGGGTATTACAAGCGATGGAGTTTCAAAATTTAGCATGATTGAAGGAATTTTACAGTCCCATTTCAGGACTTTTACGAAATTTATATTGCCAAGAGATTTTGGGTACTATTAAAAGAAAAATGATGAGATATTTTTCCCAATGAACTTTAATATCTGCCATCCATTTTGGCTGTCTCACGAATGAAGGATGAGTTGCCTTTAGTGGTTGCAAAGAAAATTTGTGGAGACCATGCAAAATGGGGAAATATGTCAGATATGACCCTAGGACAGAACAGTGATTCATCAATTGACATGAGGTATGAACCAGAGGTGACGACCGATGAGCTTCGACCTCAGTCAATGGATGGACCTGTCCTGACATCATTGGGGAAAGGGCTTATGCAAGGAATCATCCAAAATGATTAATTTGATTTATTGATGAATATTGATGAATTAATTGAAATTGAATAATTGATTGAATTGTTGATTGATTGAATCTAATTGATTGAATTTAATTGAATAAATTTAACTGGATAAATTGAATTGAATAAATTGAATTGAATATATTGATCGTTTGATTGATGAAAATGCGGTCTCAAGAAAGAAGCTTTGATATCTTTGTGAGATATTATCAATGTGAAGACAACCTTGGAAAATTGAGCAAGGTGGTGAGTTTATATATAGATATATATGTGCGGTTACCATTGTGTGATTTCCCCTTCAACAGAGCGGACACCTGAGAATTCACCCATTTCATACTGACCCTTTGGCTCATCTGCAAATACTGATCTGTGAGATTGGATTGTGCAAAAGCCACAGGTGAGAGAAATTCTCTGGAAATCACCATTTGAACAGGTGGAGAGATCCTTCCTGGAGGTACGAGTGAAGCTTTAGAGGAACAAGCTACAACACATCCAACGCTACTTTGATAAAAGGCAGAATGGGAAATGGAGCCTGCAAGAATACACAAGGACAACTAGAGATTCCACAAAAAGGTACTTGTACACATCATATGTACGACCGTTATGGTGCCGAAGCTATAAGGCAGGTCGAGAATTGGTATTTGTGGACAAAGGGACATGCTGAGGAGTTTCCAAGAGATGGTACATTTGAGCGATGGTACATGGAGAGATGGTACATTTGAGGTACATTTGAGCGAAGTTGATTGGAAAGATTGGGACAAAGATTGAAAGCCAGGAAGAGACAGAATCTAACGGTAGACTGGCTTGCATTCCATCTTTGGGATGGTGAATCTAGGCAACGGGAACAGCAAGAACGGATAACGGATCTAGAACTTAAAATAAAAAGGATACAGGATACAGTGGAGGAGACAAATGCACAACTGCCCTCGAAATTAGGAATAAAAGTGACAGTTGTCCCATCTGATTTCCAGTTGGCTCCCCAAAAAGGACGGTACAGAGAATTTTTTCGTGTTTCAGGAGATAACGAGAGATTGCAGTGGCAACTCAGGGATGTAGAGATGCAGCCCAGCAATACAAGTGCACAGGTGCATAGACCAGGCAACGACAGAAACCGGTGTTTCAAGTGTGGACAGATGGGACATTGGAAAAGAGGATGTCCGTATACCAACAGGAAGACAAGTTCATAGGGTAAACCAAGATCAAGGGTACCAGTGCTTACCGATACCTCAGACAACGATTAGGCCTTCATTGCGGCAAAATCCCAAATGACGATTGGCCTCAACAAATTAGATTACTGGACAAACATGAATAATTGTCGATGATTCTTGTGTCTGAAAAGTTTTTCGGAGCAAGAGTTATTCATTTTTCTTTTGCTTATAAGCAAATTGATAATCAATTGATCAAATGCCAAAATTGGATCTTTTATGTTGGGCACAAAATTTTAAATTTACAAAGTTTGGAACAATTGCTTTGCAATTTTTTGACAAACCAAGTGACAAGAGTCACATGATGATCAGGTGGGAATTTCGGACTATTGTTCCGCATGATTGATAGGTCAGTGGTCGACTGACATGCAAATGGGTGTGTAGTCAAATGTGGATAAATTATTGTGGGAACTGAAAGGGTAATTTCAATATGACATCATAGGGGTTTTTTAAGGATAAACTTTTTGGTCCATTTGTGTATGAGCGTTTATAAAATTGAAGGACAAATTTGGAGAAATTGAAATAAAGTTGACACCCATCCTGATCTGTAAATAAGGGTCCAACGCAAACAAATACACATAATGCATGTGTGTGTGGGTATTTTGTGTGTCAATGTTAGTGTTTTTGAACGGCTTGCGAGTACGGTGACAATCCCCCCCTCTATTTACATGAAATGGTTTGGTCCATTCGCAAAGCCAAAGCGAACGGCTTGCGAGTACGGTGACAATCCCCCCCCTCTATTTACATGAAATGGTTTGGTCCATTCGCAAAGCCAAAGCGAACGGCTTGCGGAGTTTGGTAAATAAATCGCCATAGCTCGGTAACTACTTGTCCGATTAATATGAAACCTTGAAAAGGCACATCCTCGGGTCCCCAGCAATATACCTGGCAAGTTTCAAGTATATCGGACCCGTGGTTGTCAAGAAACAGCGGTCACAGACAAACGACACACACACATACACACACACATACACACAGAGATTACTGGAATTATAGATAGATATATAAATTGGAATTTTATCAGAATATAAATTGTGCTGTATGTATGGATGTGTCTTAGACATAGATGATATGGGAAAAGAGTAAAGAAAATTTTGCTGGGTTGAACTATTGTGAGTTTTGAGTTCTGGAGTTCAAACAAAGTCACTGGTTAACAGATGAGAAAGGATAGTAAATAAATTCTTCGATGATGGGTAAATTAAGTACGATATTACTAAGACTTAGGAGAGCTATTGTTCTTCCTTACAGCAGTGGGAAATTATTGGGAAAAAATTAGATCCAACATGATGAATCTATAAATGAATGTGATAGGAATAATATCCTCAATTGGTACTAATTATTTGATTGTGGGTAAAGGAATTAATTTATCATAGTGGATTGTTAACAGCAGCCTGAAAATGTCCTGAGCGTGCATCCATGTAATCAGAAATCCCAGATTTGTTTTATAAACAACATTTTGGTAGAGGTCTTGCGTGGACGAGCACTTACTTGATAGATTAAAAAAAAAAAACGGTACTGCATGCTGGCAGCCACTTTTGCGGCCATTTAGACCGAACAAATTGGGAGAAACTGTAATTGAATATGTAATTTACAGATGAGTATTTGGGAAGAAAAAGGGAATTTATTGAGATGAGACATTTTTCGAAGTTTTATTAAAGTGCTATAATATGACACTCGGCAAGGCAAATTATTGGATGGGAAAATGAGATCTGGTTATAGGGAAAAAATTACTGACCCCTTGAAGTTAACTCTTCGAATCATTGTTACACTGGCATTTTGAGTTCACATTGGAAATAGTTTCGTAAAGCTTTGGTTAAAACCTTTGGTTGTGGTATTTTGGAACGAACTGATAAACCATAGGAGATTGATAAGAATAAAAAAAAAAAAAAAAATGGACCCAAAGTAGAAAGTTGGAGTCATGCCCCTCATTGCAAGCGAGCACATGGGGCAAGGGGCAAGGGAGGACGGTCCCACAGAAAATGAGGCTGCACCTAGCAGCCCAGCAGAATATTCAGTGGCAGACAAATGATAGTCGTGATTTACATTCATTTGAATTACATTTTAACACCCCTTGCATTGATAAACATTGCATTTTCAACATGTATTCTGACTTGGGATAGTGACATTTATTTACCTACATGACATACAATTACCTACTGATATTAATACTGCATGAGGGATAATGTATCACAACTACACTCATGATCAGGGGATTTAGTTCGACCCCGGGAGATAGGGGGATCAGGGTAAGACAAATAATCTGATTTATGTTACATATTAAGGGATTTTCTTTATTTACCTTTTAGGAAGCTTGTTAGTTTGGTATATAATGTTGAATGTCGTCGACATATAATTATGTCATAGGTATGAATATATACAAGGAGTAGCAGCCTTGTTTGTGGGTTTAGTAGTTATATTGGCAATTGTTTTAGTGGTGGCTTGCTTGAAAGCCTTAGTGACGGTGTGTTTGAATAAGGTAACCAACAACACGATGATAACGCATGAAGTGACAAATGAGGAAAGAAATGTGGAACCAGAAAAGGAAGACTTTTATGGCGACATAAATACTGAGATTAAAAGATTAAATCAAGTGATGTTGCAAATGAATACAGTATAATTAAGATAATGACATAACGAAATGTTTTGTGTTGTGTCAATTACAAGATCAGTGAACTCATATCACCACAAGTGACACACTGTTAGCAAAAAAAAAAAAAAAAAAAAAAAAAAGGAGGGAAAAGGAAAAGTGGGGAGGAATTATGGTAATAATACATTATGCTTAATTTGTTGGTTTGGGAAAATTTTTGGTGGGAATTAGATATTCCTGTTTGTGATTGTAATCATATACAATTTATTTTCTTAGAGTAGTGCTAAAATACCTGCACGAGTTAATTTTGAACTATATTAACCTGAAAGCAATTGTGGATGCTATTCTCAGTTTAGTAGTAAAATACATACCTGATTGAATATTATTTGTGTGACGCATATAAATGAATATAACTTTTTGAATGTTGGAAGGGAAAACAACAAATTGTTGAATGTGAAACTGTCGGAAGATATACATGATTATGCTGATTTCATGGTAAGATGTACCCGATCTGATTCAGTGTGTGTGGAAAGCAGATTCAGATGTGACTGAGCATAAGGATAAGACGAGATCACATTTGAAGGGGGTGCTAACAGAATTGGGAAGAAGTTCGAGAAAGAAAATTTGTGGCTAAAAATGAAGTTAATCGTGGCATACACCCTCTTTCTCAAAGAATGATGAAAACATTCTCCCGTGTACCTTGGAGATGGATGCTTACCTTCACCAAGGAAATTTATGTGACCATTTGCCTGGATCACACTGCAACATATGAAAGAAAGGCGATCACTTACTCTTGTTCGAAGGCTTCGAACATTCATCACATCAGAAGTTGCAGGACAACGACATTTTGCCTGCAACCTCTGTGAAATGCGGGGACATATGTTATTACTTCACCAACTTCCGGGGAACCAGCATGGAGCTGCAAACAAACGGCTGTGCCCTTGTCACAACAGCTGCGCACGATTCTGCTGGTTGCTCCTGGTATGGACCATGGATGACCTGAACACCATGGTCCCAACATCATTGTGGATGCATCCGGCATCCCTGTTCCACATCTTGCTGGCCAATCAACATTACACCAACACTTGCTGCCCACTCATAATGAGGGAGGAGGCAAGTCGACTACAACTGGGTGAAGGCCTTGTTCAAGGAATCATTATGGTTCACAGAAAGAGTGGCAAGAATGCTACATGGAGAGCAGGGTCAGTCTATGACTCCGCACCGTTACCACAACAGTGAAATCCTACACGAAGTAGTGCAGGTGTTTATAAAGACAGAAGAAAATGTTTCATACCTGAATTCAAACACAAGTGATCAGCCCTTCCTTTCAAACAAAGAATCAACATTTGTTTGAAGGGAAACGTTTTTGCCAGATGTTGCAGATGCTTTAAAAACTTGAAAATGGTGAAGCAAAATTGTTGTATCTTGGTGATGGTGAAGTGTTGTTTTGCAAAGATATTTGTGATGCAAATGAAATAGATTGAATTAACAATATGGAAGGAGTCAATGACCAACGAAATGTTTTGTGATCAGATTCTTGCAGGATGATGGTGTATGCCTAAGGAAATTGTATTGATGTTGACTTGTAGTGATTGATTGAGTACTTGTATTGATGTTTACTTGTAGTGATTGATTGTTTACTTATATTGATGTTTAGATGAATGGTTAATATAAACAAAAACAAAAAGATGAGGGAATTGTGGAAGTGTAACTCAGTGTAACTCATTGGTTGGAACTGGTAACGAACCAAGGTACGAGCAGGTGGTCGTAAGAATGTCAGGAATGTATCTCGCCCTGTCGAAGCTGGGAGTCCTGTTGTGTAGCTTTAGCACGACCCCGGGCTAACACACATTCCCAAGCCCGTACTATTGTCTTTCATCGGGATGCAAAGAGGATGAAGCAAATTCCCAGCAGGGAGGAGCGAGTTGGTGCCAGGAAGGCGAGCAGGATGACTGAGTAACATTTCTGCGGAGAAGGGATTACGATTTCAGCACACAGAGGATTAACTGAAGTTTGCCCATATAAACAGAACAGACTTTGAGTCAAGAAGACTTGTCATCAGAACCTCTGCCCGATGGGAGGAAGGAGGACGGGATTTGCGGAGGAACATCGGCCGAACAAAAAGGACCATGCGGATAGAGTTATCTGGTCCATTGAGGAAACGGTAGTCATTAGAATTTGATACAAGTTAACTAGCAGTTAATAAAGTTGTGATCTTTTGTAAACCTGTGACATCATTGGAGTCTTGAGTCTCACCACACTTCCGCGACAGCCGGAACTCGAAGAGTCCGAAAGGGGTGATGACGGCCGTCTTCGGGACATCGCCCGGTTGTACGGGGACCTGGTGGTAGACCCGGATAAGGTCCACCTTGGAAAACACGGTCGTGTTTGCCAACCGGGCGGAAAAGTCCTGGATATGCGGCACCGGGTAGCGGTCGGGGGTGGTGGCATCATTGAGCCAGCGGAAGTCACCGCACGGCCGCCATCCTCCACCGGGCTTCGGCACAATGTGCAGCGGAGAGGCCCAAGCGCTGTTTGAGCGCCGCACGATACCCAGCCGTTCCTGCGTGGCGAAATCCGCCTTCGCCACGGCAAGCTTCGTGGGTTCAAGTCGGCATGCCCAGGCATAGACCAGCGGCCCGACCATGGGTATATGGTGCTCCACCCCGTGTTTAACGGCCACCGCTGAGAAGGTGGGCCACGTGAGGGCCGGGAAACTGGCTAGTAGGCGGGTAAAGTCGTCCGCTGCCGGAAGCGTGCAAATTAAACTCGCCGGGACGGAACCTTTCAGCAAGCCGCTTGGCAAGCCGCTCGGTGAGCCGCTCAACGAGCCGCTCAGCGAACAAGCGAGCGAGCTGAAGGTTTCGGCCTGGACGAGACGTCTGCGCTTAACGTCGACCAACAAGCCATGCGCACATAGGAAGTCCGCACCGAGCAGGGTCATTGGCACGCTGGCGGTGACGAACGACCATTGAAAGCACTGCCCTCCGAACCGCAGTGAGAGGCAACGCTTCCCGAATGTGCGGATGTGTGTTCCGTTGGCGGCAAGCAAAGCGGGGCCCCGGCCCGCGGCTTGCTTGTCGGACACGGAGGCAGGCAGGACGCTTACCTGCGCTCCTGTGTCGCAAAGGAAACGGCATCCGGACAAGGTGTCCGTGATGAACAGGAGGCTGCCGGAATGGCTGACGCTCAGGGCCGCAAATGAGCGCCGGCCCGGTCATTTCCCGACCCGTCAAAAGAGCACGGCGGGCGACACGTTTTAGCCTTGCGGCCGAACCTGGCGTGGTAGTAGCACCAGGTTTGCGGCGGTGACGGCCGCGGCGGCAGTGGTGGTGGCGGCGGCGGTAGTGAGCGGGGTGCAGCAGCAGCCACGAGGGAAGCCGGGGGCGCTGTAGCCTCTGCCCCGGGAGCCACTACGGCAGCACCGTAAACCGACCGCGTGTCGCAGGCCGCGAAAAACTTGTCGGCCTCTCCGGCCAGGGCGCGGGGTTCCGTGATGTTGGAACCGGCCAGCGCAAGGCACACCTGTATCGGTAGCTGGCGGAGGAAAAGTGCGCGGAAAAAGAAATCCGGGCGCTGGTCTCCCAGCAGTGACAGCATGAAATCCATCCGGACGGATGGTCGTGTGTCGCCGAGGGCGGGAAGGTCCAGGAGGCGGTCGGCCCGTTCGATCTCCGTGAGCCCGAACGTGGCGAGGAGGAAACGTTTGAGCACCTCGTACTTGTGGTCGCCCGGCGGGCGCCGAAGGATGGACACGACTCGGGCGGCAGTTCCGGGCCCGAGGGCGGCGACCACGTGGTAGTACCGGGTCTCGTCCGCCGTGATGCCCCGGAGCTGAAATTGAGCTTCGGCCTGCACAAACCAAACGTCGGCTTGCGCTTCCCAAAACCCCCGGGAGTTTGATTGCGACGGCGTTAGTAGCCGTGGCGCGTTCGGGGGTCAGCAACGGCTGAACCAATCGGGGTCACCAGTGTGGTGCTGTGCACACACGACTCGATTGCCAGAGAGGTAGGCCACAACGCGTTGGTACAAACAAAGAGTCTTTATTAAGAGCTCGCACTTCAGCACTGGGCGGGCTCGAACTTCGAGCCCGCATATATGTCCCGAGGCCACGCCTTGCCGCCGGGCGTGGCCGATCGGTCGAAAGGCGGGGCATGCATTTTCGTCCCCCGCCTGGACGCTCGCGCCACCCACTGGTGCGCGGAATTATTGTCCCTTGTGCCCGCCACAATATAAGCTTGGATCAAAATATGGGAACTTCTATATAAGCTCAGATCAAAACGCGTGATCAGACGTTGCATAAACGTAGGATTACATATAACCATATAGGAACTTGTATAAACATAGGATTACATATAACCATATAGGAAGTTATGTAAACATATAGGATTACATCTATCTATAATTCCAGTAATCTCTGTGTGTGTGTCTGTGTGTGTGTCTGTGTGTGTGTATGTTTGTCTGTGACCGCTGTTTCTCGACAACCACGGGTCCGATATACTTGAAACTTGCCAGGTATATTGCTGGGGACCCGAGGATGTGCCTTTTCAAGGTTTCATATTAATCGGAGAAGTAGTTACCGAGCTATGTCCAAAAAACGATTCAACCAATCAGAGAGCAGCGAGCTATCACGTGTGCCGAACGTGGCGAACAGACTCTGCCTCGGACGGCACATTTGAGAGCGTATTCATTTATTTCACGTTGGCAAACTATGTTGGCGCTATGTTGGCGTTAAACTATGTTTTAAAACTAATTAAAACTAATTTGCGATTCATCGTAACTGCGATATGCGACCTTCCGGACAGTCAAATGAGGACGTCACTTCCGGACTTACGGATAGTCATAGTGACGACGTACTGATGCTGAACGTGGCGAGCAGACGCTGTAAGGTACGATCGATTGTAGTACACGTTTATAATAACTCTGCCGATACAGGCCCGATTAACTGCAGCGCCATCCGAGCTGCGGCGTCGGGACGATACATTCATTGTACGGTCACATCACGCACTTACGGGCACGCCCATGGGCCCATGGGCACGCCCATGCATGCATGGGCGAAGACATTTTTTTTTTTTTTTTTGGCAAGGAACGGGCACCCACGTACGGGCACGTCCTAGTGTAAATAAATAGCTATTAAGTTATATAAACATAATGGAAGTTTTACAGTGCATTCAGAAAGTATTCAGACCCCTTCACTTTTTTCACATTTTGTTATGTTGCAGCCTTATGCTGAAATCGTTTAAATTCATTTTTCCCTCATCAATCTACACTCAATACCCCATAATTACAAAGAGAAAACAGGATTTTAGAAAGTTTTGCAAATTTATTAAAAAGAAAAAACTGAAATATCACATTGACATAAGTATTCAGACCCTTTGCTATGACACTTGAAATTTAGCTCAGGTGTCTCCCATTGCTGTTGATCATCTTTGAGATGTTTCTACACCTTGATTAGATTCCACTTGTGGTAAATTCAATTGATTGGACATGATTTGGAACGGCACACACCTGTCTATATAAGGTCTCACAGGTGACAATGCATATCAGAGCAAAAACCAAGCCATGAGGTCGAAGGAACTGCCTGCAGAGCTCAGAGACAGGATTGTGTCGAGGCGCAGATCTGAGGAAGCATCCATGATTCTTAAATGGAAGAAGTTTGGAACAACCAGGACTCTTCCTAGAGCTGGCCGCCCAGCCAAACTGAGCAATCGTTGGAGAAGGGCCTTTGGAAGAGAGGTGACCAAGAACCCGATGGTCACTCTGGCTGAGCTCCAGGGATCCTGTGTGGAGATGGGAGAAACTTCCAGAAGGACAACCATCACTGCAACACCCCCACCGATCTGGGCTTCATGGCAGAGTGGCCAGACGGAAGCCTCTCCTCAGTGAAAGACACATGAAAGCCCACTTGTAGTTTGCAAAAAAGCACCTAAAGGACTCTCAGACTATGAGAAACAAGTTTCTGTGGTCTGATGAAACCAAGATTGAACTGTTTGGCTTCTGTCTCGTGAGTTATATAAACTAGCGTAACTGGTCCTCTCAGAGGAATAGGCATCTTTGACAATTTTGGGGTCTTTTGGGTCTTCAGGATCTTTTGGGTCTTCACGGTGTTTTGGGTCTTGAGGGTCTTTTGGGTCTTTGGGGCCATTTGGGTCTTTTGGATCCTCTGGCCTTTAAGGGTATTTGGGTCTTTGGGGTGTTTTGGGTCTTTGTGATCTTTTGGGTCTTCATGGGCTTTTGGTTCCTCTGGGTCTTTAAGGGTCTTTGGGGTATTTTGTTTTTTGGGGGTATTTAAGGGTCTTTTGTGTCTTCGGGATCTTCAGGGTGTTTTGGGACTTCAGGGCCATTTGTGTCTTCAGGGCCATTTGTGTCTTCAGGGACATTTGTGTCTTCAGGGTGTTTTGGATCCTCTGGGTCTTTAAGGGTATGTTGGGACTTTGGTGTGTTTTGGGTCTTCAGGGTCTTTGGGATCTTTAGGGTCTTCAGAGTTTTTTTGATCTTTGGGGACTTCAAGGGCTTTTGGGTCTTTTGGTTCCTCTGGGTCTTTCAGGGTCTTCAGGGTGTTTTGGGTCTTTGTGTTATTTTAGGTCTTTGCCGTTTTTAAGGGTATTTAAGGTCTTTTAGGGTCTTGGTGGTCCTAAGGGTCTTGGGGGACTTAAAGGGTCAAAAGGTAATGGTATATTCCAACAGTACGTAATTAAGAGTTCACGGACTGTGTTTTGGGTGTTATTTTTACTTGAAGAAGAAGAAGACGTTTTGGTCACAAATAAACAAACAATCATACAAACAAACATTACCATATACGTTTGCTCTTTTATAATAAGATATATAGGATTACATATAAACATAAAGAAGTCATTACATAAAGTCATAAAGACTCCTGTCTGCGAACCCTGGCCAAATCACCTGGATTCATACCCGCCGTACAAAACAACATCAAGCTCACCCTGTTCAATACCCGGTCCCTCAACAACAAATGCCTCATCCTGAACGACTACATCCTGGAAAATAAACTGGACTTTCTCTGTCTCACTGAGACCTGGCAACAACCACTTAGTGCAGCGGCATAGCAAACCAATTGTGCATTTTGTGATGGAAGCACCAAATTTGGCAGAATGAGAGAATATTATATGGAGAACATTTTCAGATATGGAACCACTTTGGAATTCACCCCAATGTGGCCGCCATATTGGATTTCAAAATGGCGGCTTAAAAATCTTTAATTACAAATATTTCTGGTTCTATACCAGCTACAGCCTTGATTTTAGTGTCTGGATGTACAAACTTGAGGTCAAGGAATTGAATGGTTCTACTTAGAAGTTGATTTACTGACGCCATATTGGATTCCAAGATGGCGGCTTCCGAAAATCTGCTGACCGATATCTCTGGTTCTATGCCAGCTAGATACTTGATTCTGGTGTCTAGATGTACATTTCTGAGGTCAATGAATTGAATGGTTGTATTGAAATATGTTTTAATGCACATAAGCAACTGATAATCCCATATTACGTACATTGTATACACACGTTCAGCAAGAGAACTAGCGAGCGTATTGCATCAAGTCATGCCAAGTGTCACAGTTCCAACTCAATGTGAGCAGTCACCATCACAGGCACACAGTGCTGTGCATTTCAGAGCCGCTTTCTTGCACTTGCATCTCCCACTGCAACCGTTTTCGCACCCACAACAGATGAGTTCATAGCAGGATTTGGCAGCTTCTGGTAGTGTTGTCCACAGAGGATCGAACTGTCCGTCATTGTCCACCCACCCCCAGTCGCATGGTGATGGGAGATAGCAGTGTGGGACAAGAGACTGTCCCCAACAATGTCCACCCTGGTAAGTTGCTCTCTTCACGTGTTGTACTAGGGCGGCCTGTGTTGGAGGTATTGCTTCAATGGATCGAGATTTCTTTGCAAAGAGTTTCTTTCTTGCCAGATTCACCTCAGAACATGTGCATGTGCGGTCGTACAGAAGCACTACGTATCTCTCCAGGGTTGCCAGTGTATCCTCAGAGATCTCACTTGGTGCAGATGCCAGGTCCAGGAATGCATTGGTCACTTCTGGAAAAGTTTCCCATACTGCCCATGCTGTTTTCTTGCCACGACCTGCAAAGCTCGAGACGGTATCACACCCTGTGATTGCATGGAAGATTGGCAGTGCCTTGGCTTTGTCTGGTCCCAGGGTAGCAGACAGCTCGTGTGCTGCTATGTAGCGGAAGTTCTTTCCGGTTCCAAGCGCTAACCAGAGTTCGTCCACTACCTCATTAAGCTCCTGGGCCATCCACACAGCGAGAACCACCACATCTGTGTCCACGGTGCGGATGAGTACTCTGCGGTGTCCAGATTTCATAGCAGCTGCTGCGTGGAGCATCATGCGCGTGTCTGCTTCCTCGTGATTGCACGGGGCCAAAGCGGCTGTGTCTGCACATGGTGGTACAGCAATGACCTGTTGGTGTAAGCATGAACAATACCGTGATGTAAATTAAATGTGAATTCCTTTGGTGTAGGTGGTCACGAATAAAACCTGACATGAATCTGCATAACATTTATTAATTTATTTCAGTACATTATTTCAAGTACATAAATACAGGGCAATTATTATTATTATTATTATTATTATTATTGTTATTTACTTGGCATCAAACACATGAAATCATACAATATGACATTGCACATATAACAGTAGCCTGTTCATGTACACTCCCCCAAGATGCCAGGAAAGAAAAAAGCAATTCAAGAACACTATGGCCAATAGGCCTTTCTTAACAATTTGAGGGAGTGTACCGTGGACAGCTAAAGATTATATATACAATACAAAATATTATTCCGAATAGATAATACAAATCGGGATTATATAATCAAAATTAAATTATATGAAAAGAATACACATATGTGGGTAAGAATTTACTCTACAACAGCATAAATCAATAATACATTGTATAATATGTACTGAAACCACAGAAGATTGTACACACACTCTCAAACACACAAGCAGGCACGCACCCACTCTCACCACCCAGACACATACACACACTTTCACTAACACACACTAACATACATCATGCACATTACCTGTTCACCGTCAGTAGCAATCAGCTGTTTGTCTGGCACATCGATGGACTCCGTGACCTGCTTAGACAGAAAGCTGAAGAGTTCCTCCTTGTTCTCGTCGACACGGAGGAAACTGTGCCAGTTGCCTGGTAGGAGGGCAGAGCCAGTGACACGTCTGCGTATTCCCTTGCCTCTGTTGGTCCTTGCAGTTGCCTTCAGGCTGCCTGACTTTGCATAGCGGTCCCACACTAGATCGAGACGAGATCGATGTTGAAGCTGTGACATAATGTATGGAACGAATACTTTTGTGGCATAGTCAAGAAATGTTTTGGTCTGGCCTGGGCTCAGCATTTGAACTATTACAGCTCCATCGAGGATCACAGAAGATACTTGTGGTGGGTCCGACTTTGTTTCGACAAGCTGTTCTAAGGGCTGCAACAAGTCAGCTTTGGAACCAAAGCGGAGCTGTCCATTTTGCGAGAGTGCTGGCGGATGTGCGCTGTTCTCATGTTTGAAGAACTGCTCGAGACCCCCATCTCTGGTTTGGCATGCGATGTATAGTCTGGAGAAGAGCTCTGAATCACTCTTTGCAGAGGCTACTTGTTGTTTGCTCTTCTGGGCAGCTTTGACCTTGATGGATGAAAACAACGGGAGTTTGTTGCGTTTGATGACATCATTGAGTGGCTTGGATCTGTCTGCCAGACGTTCCTTCTCAAATGAATGGAACTGATCTCTCCCAATCTGTACAGCTGTACGCACAGTATCTACAACAGCTGGGCCCAAGATCTCCAGTGTGCCCAGGACCAGCAAATCTGTGCTTTCTTCTTCAAAGGGGCTGCCCATCTCTTCGATGACTGTTGTCAGTGCACGGACATCTTGGACGAACTTCTTCTGCACACTGTCGGTTTGCTCATGGTGGTGGGTGTGCTCTCCCCTTTGGCGCAGTTGCTGTGAGGTCTCAAATTCTGTGATGACCCGAGCAACTTCGGGGCCAGCCACCATCCACCGTCGAAGGGCACTTGGATTTTCAGTTAGGCCCACTGCCCCGCCATCGCCTTTGACCGTGGCATTGTTTTGTTCATGAGCCTGGTCTAGGGAGATGGCGGAGAAAGCATGCCTAGTCCTCTTGGATGTGAAGTGCCCCGCATGGAACTTGGCAGCAACATCTGGGTGTTTCTCTGCAATGCCAACCATGTCCTGATGTGGACTGGTAACCAGCGAGCATAGTGGATATGGTCCAATGCAGCGAACCATGTAGCTAGCTCTGGTAGGGTGTCCATGTACAGCGTGAAGTTGAACTCTCTCAGTGAACGTATGTAGAGGAGTATACAGAGCTCCAGGTTAAGTACAGTGGCCCAGTACTGAAACTGTGGACATGCCGCTGCTCTCTGGTCACACCATGCCTCGAACTCCAATGGTTCCTCATCTCTTGCAGTTGCTCTTTCGTTGTATATGTCATATGCACGATGCTGCAGTATGTGTAGGGCAGCAACAGTTACTTGGTGGGCGCGTCTTGTACGGCTGACGTGAGCTGCACGCAAGAAGGAGTCTGCTGTGCCAGCTGTTGCTATCTCTGCCTGAACCAATGCCTGTGTCCAACTGCTGTCTTGCAGCCAGTCTCCTGCTGTCTTCAAAGCTGCCATCTCTGTGTGTAGACCACCCAGCATGACCACAAAGAGATCTTCACCATGTGTGTCTGGCCAGTTCCATTGCACCTGCTTGGCGATCGCATACAACATCAAGCTCACCCTGTTCAACACCCGGTCCCTCAACAACAAATGCCTCATCCTCAACGACTACATCCTGGATAACAAACTGGACTTTGTCTCACCGAAACCTGTCAACAACCACTGGACTACTACACGCTCAACCTCACCACACCCAATGGATATTCTTACATCAATAAACCACGCTCGGAGGGCCGAGGTGGTGGAATTGCCGTTATTCACCGACAAGACATCAAGACCAACCTCATCTCCATCTCATCTGCTCCATCATTTGAACACCTGGCTTTTAAACTCTCTGGTCACACACAGTCAGTCATGTCTGTTGTCTACCGCCCTCCCAAACCACACCCATCATTCCTGTCTGACTTCTACTTTCTGACCCAGCTATGTTCCCTCTCCCCCTCAATCCTCCTCCTTGGTGATTTCAATATCCACATGGACTCCACTGACTCCACGCTAACCACTGACTTCACTGATTTACTCACCTGCTTTAACCTCACTCAACATGTCAACTTTCCTACCCATAACCGTGGTCACATTTTGGACCTTGTCTGCTCTACTGGACTAATTTTGCACCATCTCTCTGGCTCCGACCTCACTCTCTCTGACCACCGAGCCATCACTCTGACCATCAACATCCCCACCCCAGCACCAAGGCATTATCGCACTATCAACTTCCATAAGCTAAACGCTCTTTCACCTACCTCATTCTCATTGACCCTCTCTGAAAAAATGTCCACTTCTCCCTTCGTTGACCTCCACACCCCTTCTGACCTCACTGACTACTACAACCACACTCTCTCCTCCTGCCTTGACCAACTTGCGCCTATAAAAACCAAAACAGTTTCTTTCACCCATTCTGCTCCCTGGTTTACCCCTGAACTCCGCTTGATGAAAACTCGTGCTCGCCAACTTGAAAGACTCCGCAATAAAACAGGTCTCACAGTTCACTCCCAGGCCTACAAGGACCACATACAACACTATAAAGATGCCCTCTCCCGTGCCCGCTCCGCCTACTACTCTCAAATTATCCACTCTGGCTCCGGAAACCCAAAAGCACTCTTCTCTACAATAAACAAACTCCTCAGCCCCCTGAACACCACCACCCAGTCATTCACAATAGACAACTGCATCTCCTTCATTTCATTCTTCCAACGCAAAATTGAAAACATCTACAACAGCTTGACCACCGCCATACCCGCTCCCCCTCAAACCACCTGCCCCCCCTTATCCTGCCATCCCCTGTCTCAATTCTCCCCAGTCTCCCCTACTGACCTCTCTGAACTCCTCATCGGAATGAAAACTGCCACCTGCACTCTTGACCCCATCCCCTCCAGCTTTGTCAAGGCCTCCCTTCCTGCTCTCTCTCCACTTTTCATTGCAACAATAAACTCCTCCCTGTCTACAGGCATTGTCCCACCATCCCTCAAAATTGCTGCTGTTACCCCCATTCTGAAAAAACCTGGACTAAACCCTGACACCCTAAATAACTTCAGACCCATCTCCAACCTACCCTTTCTGTCAAAGGTTTTGGAACGCGCTGTAGCCACTCAACTCAAACATCACCTCTCTGCCAATAACCTGTATGAAACATTCCAATCCGGATTCCGCTCCAACCACAGTACTGAAACTGCTCTCCTCAAAATCACCAACGACCTTCTCCTCTCCTCTGACGCTGGCAACCTCAACATTCTCATCCTCCTCGACCTCAGCACCGCCTTTGACACCATCGATCACACCATCCTCCTCACCCGACTTGAAACCACCTTTAACATTACCGGCACTGCCCTCTCTTGGATTAAATCATACCTCTCTGACAGACGTCAGTTCATCTCCATCAATAACTGCAAATCCCCCACTGCTCCCCTCCCCCAAGGTGTCCCCCAAGGTTCAGTTCTTGGCCCCCTCCTCTTCATCCTTTACCTGTCCCCCCTCGGTCACTTAATCCGCCGTCATGGTCTCCAATTCCACTGCTTCGCCGATGACATCCAGCTTTTCATCTCCACCAAGTCCATCTCCACCGCCACCCACTCTATCCTGACAAACTGCATCACTGAAATAAAATCCTGGCTTCAAATCAACTTCCTCAAACTTAACTGTGATAAATCTGAAATAATCATCATTGGCCCAAAAACGCTCACCAAGTACACCCATAACTTTTCCCTCAACATCGACGGTTTCCCAGTATCCACCTATTTTTTTTTTTTTTTTTTTTTTTTTTTTTGTTGTTGTTGTATACAAGATCGAGGCTCGTGAAAGAGCGAACATTAATCACACAGAAAGACAAACCGACACATAAAACATATAACATCGGGAGCGGTAGACAAGATGGGGAGAGAGGGGGAAGGACACAAACACAACATTTGAGAGCAGGGACCGAGAGACATGGAGACATCGAGAGATCTGAGAGAGGGCGAGGGCTTTGGGGGGGGGGGGGCATGGGAAGGGGGCGGTGGGAGAGGTATAAAACATATGGACACTGCCAGGACTTCCAGGAAAGAAGTTGGAATTTCAAACAAGGTGGATCTGGGGTGAATTAGCGGGGGTAGAAAAGATCAAGGTTTTGGATGGGGGAAGATAAGAGATGGTTGTGAACAGCTGTTTTAAAGACCTGGAGGGAGGAGTGGGATTGAAGGGAGTGAGGGAGTTTGTTCCAGAGGCGGGAGAAAAGAGGAATGAAAGAGTGAAGGTGAGCCTCCCCTCACATCCGGAATCTTGGCATCATCTTTGACCAAACCCTCTCCTTCGACAAATCCACTAAACAGATCACAAAGACAGCCTTCTTTCACCTGAAAAACATCGCCCGTCTCCGTCCATCCCTCTCCTCCGTGGCTGCAGAAACCCTCATCCACGCCTTCATCACTTCCCGTCTGGACTACTGCAATAGCCTCCTTTATGGTTCACCCTCAACAATCACCAATAAACTCCAATACATTCAGAACTCCGCTGCCTGTCTACTCACCCATTCCCGGACCCGTGACCACATCACCCCCGTCCTTTACAAGCTTCACTGGCTCCCCATCTCCCAGAGAATCCAGTACAAAATCCTCCTCTTGACCTACAAAGCCCTCCGTAACCTGGCCCCATCCTACCTGGCTGACCTCCTCTCCAGACACACTCCCACCCGCAACCTCCGCTCTGCTGGTACCAACCTCCTGACCACCCCCCCCCCCCCCCATCCGGACCAAATTTAGATCCTGGGGGGGACAGGGCCTTCTCCATCGCTGCTCCCACCCTCTGGAACTCGCTACCTCACACCATCAGAGACTCCTCCTCACTCACCACATTCAAAACATCACTCAAGACCCACCTGTTCAACACTGCATTCAACATTTAACCCACAGCATCTAACCCCTGACTATCTCCTCTCCTTCTCCCTCCTTTGTGCTTTGAATATTTCCCTATTGATTCTTCTTTTTTTGCAATTGTTTTTATGTTTTGCTATGCATTATGTTTTGCACTCTGTCAAAGCGTCTTTGGGCTTCCTGAAAAGCGCTATATAAAATAAATGCATTATTATTATTATTATTTTATAAATATATAGGATTACATATAAATATATAGGAAGTTGTGGCGGGCACAAGGGTCAATAATTCCGCGCACCAGTGGGTGGCGCGAGCGTCCAGGCGGGGAACTGAAATACATGCCCCGCCTTTCGGCCGATCGGCCACGCCCGGGGGCAAGGCGTGGCCTCGGGACATATATGCGGGCTCTAAGGCCGAGCCCGCCCAGTGCTGATGAGCGAACGTGTAATAAAGTGCTTTCGTTTGTATCCATGCGTTGTGGCCTACCTCTCTGGCAATCGAGTCATGTGTGCACAGCACCACACTGGTGACCCCAACTGGTTCAGCCGTTGCTGACCCCCGAACGCGCCATGGCTATCAACGCCGTCGCCATCAAACTCCCGGAGTTCTGGGAAGCGCAAGCCGACGTTTGGTTTGTGCAAGCCGAAGCTCAATTCCAACTCTGGGGCATCACGGCGGACGAGACCCGGTACTACCACGTGGTCGCCGCACTCGGGCCCGACACTGCCGCCCGCATCGTGTCCATCCTTCGGTGCCCGCCGGGCAACCACAAGTACGAGGCGCTCAAACGTCTCCTCCTCACCACGTTCGGGCTCACAGAGGTCGAACGTGCCGACCGCCTCCTGGACCTTCCCGCCCTCGGCGACACACGACCATCCATCCGGATGGATTTCATGCTGTCCCTGCTTGGAGACCAGCGCCCGGGTTTCTTGTTCCACGCACTTTCCTCCGCCAGCTACCCGTACAGGTGCGCCTCGCGCTGGCCGGGTTCCAAAATCACGGAACCCCGCGCCCTGGCCAGAGAGGCCAACAAATTTTTCGCGGCCTGCGACACGCGGTCGGTTTATGGTGCTGCCGTTGTGGATCCCGGTGTGGAGGCTACAGCACCCCCGGCTTCCCTCGTGGCCGCTGCTACGCCCCGCCCACAACCGCCACCGCCGCAAACCTGGTGCTACTATCACGCCAGATTCGGCCGCAAGGCTAGAACATGCCGCCCGCCATGTTCTTTTGATGGGTCGGGAAACGACCGGGCCAGCGCTCACTTGCGGCCATGAGCGTCGGCCATTCTGGCAGCCTCCTGTTCATCACGGACACCTCGTCTGGTCGTCGTTTTCTATGCGACACGGGAGCGTAGGTAAGCGTCCTCCCTGCCTCCACGTCAAGCAAGCAAGCCGCGGGCCGGGGCCCCGCTTTGCTTGCCGCCAACGGAACACCCATCCGCACATTCGGGAAGCGTTGCCTCTCCCTGCGGTTCGGAGGGTAGCGTTTCCAATGGTCGTTCATCACCACCAGTGTGCCAATGGCCCTGCTCAGTGCAGACTTCCTTTGTGCGCATGGGCTGTTGGTGGACGTTAAGCGTCGATGTCTCATCCAGGCTGAAACCTTCAGCTCGCTCGCTTGTTCGCTGAGCGGCTCACCGAGCGGCTTGCCAAGCGGCTTGCTGAATGGTTCCGTTCCGGCGAGATTAGTTTGTATGCTTCCGGCAGCAGATGAGTTTACCCGCCTCCTCGCCAGTTTCCCGGCACTCACGCGGCCCACCTTTTCAGCGGTGGCCGTCAAGCACGGGGTGGAGCACCATATCCCCACAGTTGGCCCACCGGTCTACGCCCGAGCGCGCCGCCTCGACCCCACGAAGCTCGCTGTGGCGAAAGCGGAGTTCGCCACGCTGGAACAGCTGGGTATCATACGGCGCTCCAACAGCGCTTGGGCCTCTCCTCTGCACATTGTGCCGAAGCCCGGCGGCGGATGGCGGCCGTGCGGTGACTACCGCCAGCTCAATGATGCCACCACCCCCGACCGCTACCCCATCCCGCATATCCAAGACTTTTCCGCCCGGTTGGCAAACACGGCCGTGTTCTCCAAGGTGGACCTCATCTGGGGCTACCACCAGGTCCCCATACAACCGGACGATGTCCCAAAGATGGCCATCATCACCCCTTTCGGCCTCTTTGAGTTCCTGCGGATGCCTTTTGGGTTGAAGAATGCGGCCCAGGCGTTCCAGCGGCTCATGGACAGCGTCTTGCGCGACTTACCTTTCATCTATGTCGACCTGGACGACATCCTAGTCATGAGCGCGTCCCGGGAGGAGCACCTGCTCCACCTCCGCATGCTTTTCGAACACCTGCGCCAGCATGGCCTGATCATCCACCCCGCGAAGTGCCATTTCGGCGTCGCCGCCATCGACTTCTTGGGGCACCACATCACCAGGCACGGGGCCGTCCCTTTACCGGCCAAGGTGGAGGCCGTCAAGAGTTTTCCGCGCCCCCGCATGATCAAGGGGCTCCAGGAATTCCTGGGCATGGTCAATTTTTACCACCGCTTCGTGCCCCGCGTCGCCCAGCTCCTCCGCCCCCTGCACGAGGCCCTCCGGGGGAAGCCGGGCAAAGGTGACATCGCCTGGTCGGAGCCGAAGGCTGCGGCGTTTGCGGCCACAAAGCTGGCCTTGGCCGACGCCACCATGTTGCGATCGCCCTCACCATCGACGCGTCGGACTACACGGTGGGCGCGGTGGACGAGCAGTGGGTGCGTGGTGCTTGGCAGCCCCTGGCGTTTTTTAGCCGGCAGCTGCGCCCGCACGAACGCCGGTACATCACCTTCGACCGCGAGCTGCTGGGGCTCCACCTGGCGGTCCGACACTTCCGCCATCTGCTCGAGGGCCGCCCGTTCACGGCTTTCGTTGATCACAAGCCCCTTGTGTTCACGATAGCCAAGGTCGCCGAGCCATGGTTGTCCCGGCAGCAACGTCACCTCTCTGCCGTGTCCGAGTACACGACGGACATCCGTCACATCGCGGGTAAAGACAACCCGGTGGCGGATTGCCTTTCCCGGTCCGTCGCGCACGCGGTCCACCTCGGGAACGACTATGCCCGGATGGCTGAGGACCAGACCGCCGACTCCGACGTCCAGGCCTTGCGGACTGCTGTCACGGGCCTCCGCGTCACCGAGGTGCCATTCGACGTCGCGGGCACGGCCCTCTTGTGCGACGTCTCCCTCGGCCGGCCTCGCCCCATCATGCCCGCTGGCTGGCAGCGCCCGGTTTTCGACGCCATCCACGGCCTGTCCCACCCGGACACGAAGGCCTCCCAGAAGCTCGTCGTGGCGAAGTTCGTCTAGCATGGCCTCAGGAAGGACGTCCGCGACTGGGCCAGGACGTGCCTTGCGTGCCAGCGCGCAAAGGTCCACCGCCACACCCAGGCCCCGTTGGCCCCGTTTACGGTGCCCGAGCGTCGGTTCGACCACGTCCACGTCAACTTGGTGGGATCTCTGCCCCCTCGCGGGGGTTCACCCACCTCCTCACCATGGTGGACCGCACCACACGGTGGCCGGAGGCCGTTCCATTGGCGGCGACATCTGCGGCTGATGTGGCGCAAGCCTTCATCGCCACATGAGTTGCCCGGTCCGGTGCCCCCTCGGACATCTCGTCCGACCGCGGCCCCCAGTTCACCTCGGAGCTCTGGCACGCGGTGGCGCAAGGGCTCGGCGTCAAACTGCACCGCACCACGGCCTACCACCCCCAGGCCAACGGCCTGTGCGAGCGCTTTCATCGCTCGATGAAGGCCGCACTCCGGGCCAGCCTCCGCGACGGCAGCTGGGCCGACAGGCTCCCCAGGGTCCTGCTGGGCCTCAGGACGGCGCCCAAGGACGACCTGCGCGCGTCCTCGGCGGAGCTGGTCTTCGGACAACCGCTGCGGGTACCGGGCGAATTTATCCCCGACTCCACAGCTCCTTGGTCCGTGGCGCAACAGCGCTCCACCCTGCAGGAGACCACCCAGAGGTTCGCCCCGGTGCCGACGGCACACCACGGTTGCCCGTCCTCCCACGTCGCCCCGGAGCTTCGCATGGCGGAGTATGTTTTCGTCCTGCACGACGCCCACCAGGCACCGCTACGGCCCCCGTACGACGGGCCCTTCCGCGTGCTGGAGACCGGGGACAAACATTTCACCGTGGACATCGGTGGTGCCCCGGATCGTATCTCCGTGGACCGCCTCAAGCCGGCCCACCTCGATCTGGACCATCCCCCGCAAGCAGCTCTGCCTCCGCGTCGAGGCCGCCCCCCGGCGGTCAGACCCCCGGCACCTCCCAGCCCCGCCGTCCCGCTACCCCCCAGCCCTGCACGCATCGCCAGGGGGCGTTTCAGCCGGGTCATCCGGCTTCCCCGCAAGCTCACCCATCAGGTGTGCGTGAATTCTGTGGGGGTGCGTGTGGCGGGCACAAGGGTCAATAATTCCGCGCACCAGTGGGTGGCGCGAGCGTCCAGGCGGGGAACTGAAATACATGCCCCGCCTTTCGGCCGATCGGCCACGCCCGTGGGCAGGGCGTGGCCTCGGGACATATATGCGGGCTCTAAGGTCGAGCCCGCCCAGTGCTGATGAGCGAACGTGTAATAAAGTGCTTTCGTTTGTATCCACGCGTTGTGGCCCACCTCTCTGGCAATCGAGTCGTGTGTGCACAGCACCATAAAGCTATATAAACATATATGCTTACATGTAAACATATAGGAAGTTATATAAACATACAGGATTACATGTGAACATATGGAATTATATACAAACATATAGGAAGTTATATAAACATAGAGGATTACATATAAACATATATGAAGTTATATAAACATATAGGATTACAAATAAACATACAGAATTATATATAAACATACAGGAAGTTATATAAACATATAGGGTTACATATAAGCATATAGGAAGTTATATAAACATATACGGTTACATATAAACATACAGAATTCTATATAAACATATAGGAAGTTATATAAACATATAGGGTTATATATAAACATATAGGAAGTTATATAAACATATAGGAAGTTATATAAACACATAGGAAGTTATATAAACATATAGCAAGTTATATAAACATGTAGGGTTACATATAAACATATAGGAAGTTGTATAAACATACAGAATTATATGTAAACATAAATGGTTACATATAGGGTTATATCTAAACATATAGGGTTACATATAGGGTTATATATAAACATATAGGAAGTTGTATAAACATACAGAATTATATATAAACTTATCGGGTTACATATAGGGTTATATATAAACATATAGGAAGTTATATACACATATAGGATTACAAATCAACAAATGGGCTTACATCAATATGATTATACCGTGTCAGATACATTTACTAGATCGTTTACACGACACGTGTGGAGGTGTGATGGTCCAAGTGGGATGTGCATGTGAAATGGCGCCCTCGAGGGGTAGTCGAGCGTTCCTACACACGACAAGAACGTTCTTTGGTTGTATGATGATGAGATGATGATTGTATGACAAGATGATGGTTGAAATGATGGATGTATGATGATGAGATGATGGTTGTATGATGATGAGATGATGGATGAATGATGATGAGATGATGGATGTATGATGGTTGTATGATGAGATGATGGTTGAATGATGAGATGATGGATGTATGATGATGAGATGATGGATGTATGATGATGAGATTATGGTTGAATGATGATGAGATGATGGTTGAATGATGATGAGATGATGGATGTATGATGGTTGTATGATGAGATGATGGTTGAATGATGAGATGATGGATGTATGATGATGAGATGATGGATGTATGATGATGAGATTATGGTTGAATGATGATATGATGGATGGATGATGATATTATAGTTGAATGATGATGAGATGATGGATGGATGATGATGAGATGATGGATGTATGATGGTTGTATGATGAGATGATGGATGTATGATGATGATATGATTGATGTATGATGATGAGATGATGGATGTATGATGATGAGATGATGGTTGAATGATGATGAGATGATGGATGTATGATGATGAGATGATGGTTGTATGATGATGAGATGATGGATGTATGATGATGAGATGATGGATGTATGATGATGAGATGATGGTTGTATAATGATGAGATGATGGTTGTATGATAATGAGATGATGGTTGTATGATGATGAGATGATGGATGTATGATGATGAGATGATGGATGTATGATGATGAGATGATGGTTGTATAATGATGAGATGATGGTTGTATGATGATGAGATGATGGATGTATGATGATGAGATGATGGTTGTATGATGATGAGATGATGGTTGTATGATGATGAGATGATGGTTGAATAATGATGAGATGATGGATGTATGATGATGAGATGATGGTTGTATGATGATGAGATGATGGTTGTATGATGATGAGATGATGGTTGAATGATGATGAGATGATGGTTAAATGATGATGAGATGATGGTTAAATGATGATGAGTTGATGGATGTATGATGATGAGATGATGGTTGTATGATGATGAGATGATGGTTGTATGATGATGAGATGATGGTTGAATAATGATGAGATGATGGATGTATGATGATGAGATGATGGTTGTATGATGATGAGATGATGGTTGTATGATGATGAGATGATGGTTGTATGATGATGAGATGATGGTTGAATGACGAGATGACGGTTGAATAATGATGAGATGGTGGATGTATGATGATGAGATGATGGTTGTATGATGATGACATGATGGTTGTATGATGATGAGATGATGGTTGAATAATGATGAGATGAAGGATGTATGATGATGAGATGAAGGTTGTATGATGATGAGATGATGGTTGTATGATGATGAGATGATGGTTGAATAATAATGAGATGATGGTTGAATAATGATAAGATGGAGGATGTATGATGATGAGATGAAGGTTGTATGATGATGAGATGATGGATGTATGATGATGAGATGGTGGTTGTATGATGGCCGAATGCTGAGAAACATGATAAGCATCGAGTAATTTTATCCAAAGTTGGGTATGGATCATGGCAAGGGGGACACTTAGCATTAATGACATCGGTCACACACACACACACACACACACACACACACACACACACACACACACACACACACACACACACACACACACACACACACACACACACACACACACACACACACACACACACGGGTGTATGTGTGTTTATGTGTATAGTCAGTATTAGAGTCCCTGTATAAAGAGAGTTGCGCCATGCGCTGACCAGAGATTTCTGGTCACGTGATTTCGTGGCGCCATTTTGTGTCTAACTTCACCGTGCGTGAACGTCAGCTTGGTACGGGAATGTTGTTTATTGCCAAACAAAATGACTGGTTGTTCTGCTTTTGGTTGTTCAAACCAATCTGGGAAATATAAGATGTATAGATTTCCAAGTGATAGTCAGAAGACAAATTTGGGAAGCGAAAGTCAGACGAAAGAGCTGGAAAGCGATCGACTCCTCGAGACTCTGCCAGGTAGGCCCACGCCGCTTGATGATCGATGTTCAAAAGCAATTCTATCTGCTCGGTTTTTTTTTTGGTTGTCTGTCCGTTGAAAACCCTTTTAAAGGGAAGTGATTTGTGTTTGTTTATAATCTTCAAGGAGCTGACCAAAAATGCATTTCCGTGGGAAGAACCCTGCTCAATTTTTTCGGGTAGTCCTAGCGGACCGCATATTGTCATTGATTGATGAAATGTCCCGGTACAGTGACATTGCCTGGTCTGCGGTTGGGTAGTCTGCGGGCAATGTCACTGTACTTTTTCAGAGGGAATTCATTTTGATTTTATAGGGGTGGGAAACCCATGGTCCGTTTTGTTTTCAGTTGTCTGTCCGTCCATTCAAAACTTATTCCGAGGCAAGTTATTTTTTTGGTTTAAAATCTTTAGCCTAATCGGCCTGCATAAAAGCAATTTTAGGGGGGGACCTGCTCAATTTTTTTGCGGGTTGTGCAGCCATCCATACGTCCAAAATTTGACGAGTTATTGTTTGCTTTGTACAGTGCTCATGCGTCTTGTGGCATATTTGCTCAAATATTTCCCACCCCGGGATTTATGGCCAAATTGTAGTGATGGAAGATTTTGCACATTGGACAATCCCTATATATTTAACCTGATGACAGCTATCGTTCCCAAAACATACAATATTTCTAGGTGATTAATGCAGTAAAACAGGTGTATTTGTGTACCCACATTTAAAACTGGCTCAACTTTCAAAAGCTGTTATCCCTGTTTGATATCAATATGCATGTGGTCGATAGAGCTAGCGATTTGTCTGGCCATCTTCCGGAAGATTGTCCATGTGATTTTCTGTTGTGGAAGTACTAGTACATGACAGGTCATTAAAATTAAACTGTGTTGTGTTAGAATAAAAATTTCAATAAATAAATACATCAAGGACACTCATTGTATGATTGCAGGAACATTTCGATGTGAATCAGTTTGAGAGGGGGCGAGCTGATGACAAAAAGAGGTTGAAGTGCTCTGCAGTACACTATACTATAGAAATTGTACACTATAGAAATATGGCAATACCACGTACAGAATTTGTTTTAAGTGTGTTAGACTATATGTCGGCTGGAAGTCCTACACCGGAATTGCTCTCGGCACCCTTTAGAAAATATTGGATATGCCCACACTCCTTTCTAAAAGTTATTAAAATTCAGAGAACGACAGCATTGGTTTGTCTTACTTATAATGTTAGCTCTTATATGCAGTGTTGGCTTGTAATATGCATTGCCATACCACTTTTAATATCACCACACAGCTCTTTTTCACGGCAATAGCTGAGTTTTTGACAAAACAAATATCACCTGTATGTAATAATAAGACTAAATATGTGTAGTAAAAATTTTTTTTAGCAGGTTTAGAATATATCACCCCATATCGCGAATGTACATGTATATCTAATCCGACACACTTAGACACAAAATGGCGTCCAAATTTGAGTTGACACAACTCTATATACAGGGACTCTAGTCAGTATGTGTATTGTTACGGATTCATCACTTCCGTTGTTGTGGTTTTCATCCACTGTAAACATTTTTGCTTCCATGTACTATTATTGTTGTCGTTTGGGGGAAATAGAGATTACTATTTTCAAAAGGAAAAAAAGTTAATGTTTTAAATGAAACCGGAACCGGACAACGACGAAGAGGAAGAAGAGGAAGAGGAGAAAGAAGGCGGAGCGAGTGAGTCGGACAAGAAGCTTAGCTGCTTTGAGGTCTGGAGCGAACGTTGGCGAACGAGAGTCACGAGTGAACTTTGGGTTTCCCAGGAAAGGGATTCCTGCGACAGAGTTGTTATCGCTGTGACAGATCAACCTGCGTGTCAGATTTTGCGGTTGATTCCGAGGAGAATCATCGTAGTGCTGTTACGCCTCGAGAATGGGCCGTCGGCCATTTTGACTCGCGTGCTTTGTGCATCGCTCAAGGTTTTTCACTTTGCTTCAAACCATTTTCACTGCATTCAGACGTTAATCTGGAGAGTGAGAGAGTGAGAGAGTGAGAGAGTGAGTGAGTGAGTGAGTGAGTGAGTGAGAGTGAGAGTGAGAGTGAGAGAGAGAGAGAGACAGAGACAGAGAGAGAGAGAGAGAGAGAAGAGAGAGAGAGAGAGAGAGAGAGAGAGAGAGAGAGAGAGAGAGAGAGACAGCATTTGAGTGGGAAATCTGCGGTTCGCCGAGCGGGACCCGTGGAACGTCCATACCCGAGGGTGTGATTTCCCAGTCGCCTTGAGGGCGCCTTTACGCAGCTTTGGCAGAGTGACTGTGACTGTCAACCCAATGGGATTCTGGTCTCGATAGGACATCGTACGGACGATCACTGGAGTGGATCGACTTTGGCTTGAAGCCGGAAGCAACTTTGGCTTGAAGCCGGAATAGAGACATTGGGAATGTTCTTCTTTTCGCTCACTTGGAGCCGCATTCAGATGGTACCATCATAGGAAATATATATTGGTTGTAAATTGATTACTATTGTTGTTGTACTGTTATACTTGTTTGATCTTAATACAATACTTGTTTGTTGGTATCAATTGGTGTGGTTTCACCATTGATCTTTGACATACAGAATAACACATCTTTCTGCCGTGACTCCTCTCAGGGCTCAGAGGTACACCGTGATCAGGGTTTGGGGAGGAGCACGTAACAGAAATTGGGGGCTCGTCCGGGATATAATTTCCTATCATCCTCATCCGGGATTAAATTCCCTAACATTCGTCCAGGATAGAATTCCCTAACATTCCCAAAATTCCCAAATTTGGAATTTTTCTAACATTCCCAAATTTTCCAAAAAACATTTTTAATTTTTTTGTTTGTGAAGGTTAACAGGTGCTAACTAATAGTCACCATGGTGTTTGATGCAGAAAGGTTTGCGGCATCCCCTAATGAGGCACAGTTCCAAGCGTTAAAAAGATCAGAACTCATGATATTGGCCAAATATTTTAACTTGGCAGTCCGAGTTAGTATGAAGAAAGCAGAGATGCAGACATTGGTGGTAGAATCTCTGGTGGGACAAGGAACATGGAAAGAGGTAGCCTTGGATTGGTTACCCGAGGAAAAAGAAAATGTGGAGCTCCGGAAAATGGAGATGCAACTGCAGAGCCAGGAAAGGTTACAAGCAGAGGAAAGGAAAGCAGAAAAGGAAAGAGCAGAACAGGAACGAGAACTCGAGGAGAGAAGAGCAGAGGAAAGGAGAGCTGAAGAAGAAAGAAGAGCAGAGGAAAGAGCAGAGGAAAGGAGAGCCAAAAGGGAGTTAAAGGAACGTGACATGGAGTATCAGAAGGAACTTAAAGTCAAGGAGCTGGAATTAATGGGAGAACGGAGAGAAGTAGTATCCATGCCGGCTAGTTTGACAACTCGTCAGAACACTTGGGATGTTGGTAGGCATGTGAGGCTGGTTCTACCCTTCAATGAAAAGGAGGTAGCCAAGTTTTTTTTACACTTTGAGAAAGTGGCTCAGATGCTAAAATGGCCTGTGGGATCCTGGACTATGTTAGTGCAAAGTGTTTTGGTGGGTAAAGCTCAAGATATCTATTCGGCTTTACCGATTGACCAATGTGCAGATTATGAGATAGTCAAGAAAACCATTCTCAAAGCCTATGAATTGGTCCCTGAAGCTTACCGGCAAAAATTCAGGAATGCCAGGAAGAGGGAGAGTGAGACGCATGTGGAGTTTGCCAGAATGAAGGAAACCATGTTTGATCGGTGGTGTGACTCGAAGGGGATTGGGAAAGACTTCAACCTGTTGCGACAATTGATCTTGGTGGAGGAATTCAAACAGTGTGTCCACCCGGACATTAAAGTACATCTGGATGAAAAGAAAGTACCAGAGTTGTATGAGGCAGCAACTGTGGCAGATGACTATGCCTTGACTCACAGGATGGGGTTCCACAAACCTAACTTCCCGCCTAGAGTTAGCCAGGGGAGTTATGGTAAATCAGGGGCGGAGAACAAATATTCATGGAGGCGGCCGATAGAGGACTATGGGGACAAATCTGATACTGCGACTTTTAGGGATCAGAAGACTACAGTTCCAAGGCAGACCTATCTTCCGGGGTTCCAAGGCAGACCACGAGTTTTTCCCCCGGGCCTACTTGCGCTTTTTGCAAGAAACCTGGGCATTTGATGTCCCAATGTTACGCCCTGAAAAGGAAAAATCAGGAGGGAAGTCAGACTAGTACAACTCCGAAAGCATTGGCCAATGCGAGAAATCGTCCTTGGAGGACAGGGCCTTGTGAAGGTTCCCATGCCAAAGTTACGGCATCACAGAACGACCTTGTTCAAGAGGGTTACAAACCTTTTATTTCAGAGGGGTTTGTGTCACTGAATGGGGACTTAACTAACCAGAGACCTGTTAGGGTATTGCGGGACACAGCAGCACATCAATCTTTGATGCTTGAGGGCATTTTGCCATTGTCGGAGAAGACGGGAACTGGTGTTAGTGTTCTTTTACAGGGAGTTGGTGGCTATGTTAAAGCTCCACTTCATGTCATCCATTTGAAGTCTGATTTGGTGTAAGGACCGGTCACCGTTGGTTTACAAGCCACTCTTCCTGTAGAGGGAATCTCTTTTATTATCGGGAATGATTTGGCCGGTGGTCGAGTTTCTGGTAATCCAATGGTGGTTGAAAAGCCCAGTATGGAAAATAACACCACACAGTTGGAGCAGGAGATCCCGGGGTGTCTTTCCATCTTGTGTAGTGACTCGTGCTATGGGTAGGAAGCGCTCTGAAGAGAAGGAGAAGGAAGGCGATGTGGATTTGGGTTCCTTAGAGGTATCGGAGGAAAATTCTGAAAGAGGTAATAGGAAAGGGAGTGACATCAAGGAACTTAAGGAAAAGGTGGCATCTGGAACAAAAGAGGAAATGGAGTGTCCGTCGGAGACATCTGGGAACGAGGTTAAACAAACGGTGCTGGTCCGAAAGAGATTTGTTGAAGAACAACACGGAGATTCGGAGATCCGGAGTTTAATTGGTAACGCCATTACAGAGGAGGAGGCTATGAAGATACCTGTTGGTTACTTCATGAAAGGGGAAATACTCCTGAGAAAATGGAGACCACCGGAGGTGCCAGCAAAGGATAAGTGGAAAGTTCATTACCAAATTGTGGTGCCACTGCCGTACCGGAAGGAGATATTGAGTTTGGCGCATGAGACACCTTTGGCCGGGCACCTTGGAGTGAACAAGACATGTGACAGAATTTTGGTACATTTTTTCTGGCCAGGATTGCGACGTGATGTGGCGGAGTTCTGTAAATCTTGCCAGCTGGTGGGAAAACCTAATCAGAAAGCCCCATCCGCACCTTTAAAACCCATTCCAGCTTTTGAAGAGCCATTCAGCCGTGTCATTATTGACTGTGTAGGCCCTTTACCTAAAACTAAGGCTGGACATCAGTATCTGATGACCATCATGTGCGCTTACACAAGGTTCCCAGAGGCAGTGCCTCTTAGGAAAATTACTGTGGCAGTTATTGCGAAGGCCTTCATTAAATTTTTCACTTTGGTTGGCCTACCTAAAGTCATCCAGTCTGATCAGGGTTCCAATTTCATGTCAACGCTTTTTCAGCAAGTGGTACACCTGTTGGGAGTGGAGCAAGTAAGATCAAGTACTTACCATCCCGAGAGCCAAGGGGCCTTGGAAAGGTTTCACCAGACATTGAAGAATATGATCAGAACGTACTGTTTTGAATGTGACAAGGATTGGGATGAAGGAATACCCTTATTGCTGTTTGCTACGAGGGAATCTGTTCAGGAGTCATTGGGGTTCAGTCCTTTTGAACTTGTGTTTGGACACGCAGTGCGAGGACCGTTTAAATTGGTGAAAGAACAGTGGCTACAGGAGGAGTCGCAGTCAACAGTAGTAGAGTATGTGTCAACGGTTAGGCACAGATTGACAAAGGCTTGTGAAGTTGCGAGAAGAAACTTGAAAGTGACACAGGATAAAATGAAAGTGAGACATGACAAGAAATCTCAGATAAGAAATTTCAGTCCTGAGGACCGAGTGTTAGTGTTGCTTCCTGTTCCAGGTCAGCCACTACAGGCTAGATATTTTGGTCCCGATGCAATCGAAAGGAGGGTTAATGAAACAGATTACGTGGTGACAACTCCCGACCGATGGAAAAATCGGCAGCTGTGTCATGTCAACCGACTGAAGAAACATTATGAGAGGAAGCCTGTGGAAAAAATGGTTCCTGTCTCACCTGTAGCCTCGGTGCAAGAGAATCCAGAGGTTGAGGTCGGTGTGAAGTTTGATAACTTTGATGACCAGGCTTGTCCCAGATTGACGAACTCGGAAGTGTTGAGTCATTTAGATGAGAAATTAGGTCATTTGACGAGGGAACAACAAGGACAACTATCCAGCCTAATTTTTGAGTTTGCACATTTGTTCGCAGATGTACCTGGTCGTACTGACTTCGTATATCATGATATTGAGGTGGGGGAAGCCACTCCTATGAAGCAACACCCCTATCGGATGAACCCTGTGAAGATGGATTATCTTCGGAAGGAGGTTCAGTATATGTTGGAGAATGACATCATCGAACCAAGCAGCAGTGAATGGAGCTCACCATGTGTGTTGGTTCCAAAACCCGATGGCAGTTTTCGCTGTTGTACGGATTTAAAACGGGTTAATGCAGTGACCAAGACCGACTCATATCCCATCCCGAGGATTGATGACTGCATTGATAGAATAGGCCCAGCTAAATTTGTAACTAAATTTGACTTGCTGAAAGGGTATTGGCAGATTCCTCTTACTGATAGAGCCAAGGAAATCTCAGCTTTAGTCACCCCAAATGGGTTGTATCAGTACAAGGTTCTTCCCTTTGGATTGAAAAACGGGCCTGCTACATTTCAACGGCTGATTAATAAGCTCATTGCAGACCTTGAGGGGGTGGAGGCTTATCTGGATGATGTCATCATCCACACCATGACCATGGAAGATCATATTGAACAAATTCATGCATTTTTCAAGAAACTGACCGAGGCAGGGTTGACCATCAACTTATCTAAGAGTGAGTTTGTAAAAGCACAGGTGGTGTTCCTAGGCCAGGTAGTAGGTCAGGGTCAGGTGCAACCGGTGACAGCCAAGATATAAGCCATTGATCGCTTCCAAGTTCCAAAAAGCAAGAAGGAGCTTATGAGATTCTTGGGTATGGCTGGTTGGTACCGGCTGTTCTGCAGGAATTTTTCTGATGTGGTAGCCCCTTTAACGAATTTGCTGAGGAAAGAGACCAAGTTTGTTTAGGATGACAAATGCCAGGCTGCCTTTGCCCACGTCAAAGCGATATTAATGAGCTCTCCTGTCCTAGCAGCCCCGGATTTTCAAGAACCTTTCAAGTTGGCCATCGATGCAAGTGATGTGGGGGCTGGGGCAGTTCTATTACAGGAAGATGGTGATGGAGTGGATCACCTGGTGTGCTACTATTCGAAAAAGTTTAACAAACATCAGGCAAATTATGCCACCGTGGAAAAAGAGACCCTTGCTCTCCTGCTTGCGCTTCAGCATTATGAGGTGTATCTGGGAACTACTACCTTTCCTATAAAAGTCTTCACTGATCACAACCCCTTAACCTTCATTCAAAAAATGAAAAATAAAAATCAGAGGTTGATGAGATGGAGTTTGGCTTTGCAGGAGTTCAACTTGGAAATTGAGCATATAAAGGGCAGGGACAATGTCGTTGCTTATGTTTTGGCCAGAGTGAACCAACTTTGAAAATTCCTATAGGTTGTTTGGAAGGTTTGTTGCTTTATTTTGGGGAATATTTATTATTGTTGCTCACGTGAATTGATAATTTGGGTGTGAGTTTTACTTTTGTTTGTTAAAAGAGTTTTGCATGCAAAGAAAGTTTTCACTATGTTCAAACTTTCTTTCCTGAGGGAGGGATGTGTTACGGATTCGTCACTTCCGTTGTTGTGGTTTTCATCCACTGTAAACATTTTTGATTCCATGTACTATTATTGTTGTCGTTTGGGGGAAATAGAGATTACTATTTTCAAAAGGTAAAAAAAAGTTAATGTTTTAAATGAAACTGGAACCGGACGACGATGAAGAGGAATAAGAGGAAGAGGATAAAGAGAAGGCGGAGCGAGTGAGTCGGACAAGAAGCCTAGCTGCTTTGAGGTCTGGAGCGAACGTTAGTGAACGAGAGTCACGAGTGAACTTTGGGTTTCCCAGGAAAGGGATTCCTGCGACAGAGTTGTTATCGCTGTGACTCCGTCAAGTTTTGCGGTTGATTCCGAGGAGAATCATCGTAGTGCCGTTACGCCTCGAGAACGGGCCGTCGGCCATTTTGACTCGTGTGCTTTGCACATCGCTCAAGGTTTTTCACTTCGCTTCAAACCATTTTCACCGCATTCAGACGTTAATCTGGTGTGTGTGTGTGTGTGTGTGCAACGTGGCTTTTGAGTAGGAAATCTGCGGTTTGCCAAGTGGGAGCCGTGGAACGTCCATACCCGAGGGTGTGATTTCCCAGTCGCCTTGAGGGCGCCTTTACGCAGCTTTGGCAGCGTGAGTGTGACCGTCAACCTAACGGGATTCTGGTCTCGTGATGACATCGTACAGACGATCACTGGAGTGGATCGACTTTGGCTTGAAGCCGGAATAGAGACATTGGGAATGTTCTTCTTTTCGCTCACTTGGAGCACAGTGAATTATATTGTACGAACCTGATGGTACCATCATAGGAAATATATATTGGTTGTACAATTCATTACTATTGTTGTTGTACTGTTATTCTTGTGTGATCTTAATACAATACTTGTTTGTTGGTAACAATTGGTGTGATTTCACCATTGATCTTGACATACAGAATAACACATCTTTCTGCCGTGACCCCTCTGCTCGGAGGTACACCGTGATCGGGGTTTGGGGAAGAGCACGTAACAGTATGTATGTTTGTGTTTTTACGCGTGTTTGTGTGTGTTTATGTTTGTGTGTGTGCGTTTGTGTATGTGTGCATGTTTGTGTTTGTGTATGTATGTATGCAAGTATGTATGTGTTTTTATAATAATAATAATAATTCATTTATTTTGTATAGCACTTTTCATGAAGCCCAAAGGCGCTTTGACAGAGTGCCTAACATAATGCATAACAAAACATGAAAACAACAATTGCAAAAAGACAAGAATCAATAGGGAAATATTTAAAGCAAAAGGAGGGAGAAGGAGAAGTGATAGTCAGGGGTTAAATGCTGTGGGTTGAATGTTGAATGCAGTGCTGAACAGGTGGGTCTTGAGTGATGTTTTGAATGTGGTGAGTGAGGTGGAGTCTCTGATGGTGTGAGGTAGTGAGTTCCAGAGGGTGGGAGCAGCGATGGAGAAGGCCCTGTCCCCCCAGGATCTGAATTTGGTCTGGATGGGGGGGGGGGGGGTCAGGAAGTTGGTACCAGCAGAGCGGAGGTTGCGGGTGGGAGTGTGTCTGGAGAGGAGATCAGCCAGGTAGGATGGGGCCAGGTTATGGAGGGCTTTGTAGGTCAAGAGGAGGATTTTGTACTGGATTCTCTGGGAGATGGGGAGCCAGTGAAGCTTGTAAAGGACGGGGGTGATGTGGTCACGGGTCCGGGAATGGGTGAGTAGACGGGCAGCGGAGTTCTGAATGTATTGGAGTTTATTGGTGATTGTTGAGGGTGAACCATAGAGGAGGCTATTGCAGTAGTCCAGACGGGAGGTGATGAAGGCGTGGATGAGGGTTTCTGCAGCCGTGGAGGAGAGGGATGAGCGGAGACGGGCGATGTTTTTCAGGTGAAAGAAGGCTGTCTTTGTGATCTGTTTAGTGTATTTGTCGAAGGAGAGGGTTTGGTCAAAGATGACGACCAAGATTCCGGATGAGAGGGGAGGTGGATACTGGGATACCGTCGATGTTGAGGGCAAAGTTATGGGTGGATTTTGTGAGCGTTTTTGGGCCAATGATGATAATTTCAGATTTATCACAGTTAAGTTTGAGGAAGTTGATTTGAAGCCAGGATTTTATTTCAGAGATGCAGTTTGTCAGGATAGAGTGGGTGTCGGTGGAGACGGATTTGGTGGAGATGAAAAGCTGGATGTCATCGGCGAAGCAGTGGAATTGGAGACCATGACGGCGGATTAAGTGACCGAGGGGGGACAGGTAAAGGATGAAGAGGAGGGGGCCAAGAACTGAACCTTGGGGGACACCTTGGGGGAGGGGAACAGTGGGGGATTTGCAGTTATTGATGGAGATGAACTGGCGTCTGTCAGAGAGGTATGATTTAATCCAAGAGAGGGCAGTGCCGGTAACGTTAAAGGTGGATTCAAGTCGGGTGAGGAGGATGGTGTGATCGATGGTGTCAAAGGCAGCGCTGAGGTCGAGGAGGACGAGAATGTTGAGGTTGCCAGCGTCAGAGGAGAGAAGGTCGTTGGTGATTTTGAGGAGAGCAGTTTCAGTACTGTGGTTGGAGCGGAATCCGGATTGGAATGTTTCATACAGGTTATTGGCAGAGAGGTGATGTTTGAGTTGAGTGGCTACAGCACGTTCCAAAACTTTTGACAGAAAGGGTAGGTTGGAGATGGGTCTGAAGTTATTTAGGGTGTCAGGGTTTAGACCAGGTTTTTTAGAATGGGGGTAACAGCAGCAATTTTGAGGGATGGTGGGACGATGCCTGTAGACAGGGAGGAGTTTATTGTTGCAATGATAAGTGGAGAGAGAGCAGGGAGGGAGGCCTTGACAAAGCTGGAGGGGATAGGGTCAAGAGTGCAGGTGGCAGTTTTCATTCCTATGAGGAGTTCAGAGAGGTCATTAGGGGAGACCGGGGAGAATTGAGACAGGGGAAGGCAGGATAAGGGGGGGGCAGGTGGTTGGAGGGGGAGCGGGTGCGGCGGTGGTCAAGCTGTTGTAGATGTTGTCAATTTTGCGTTGGAAGAAAGAAAGGAAGGAGATGCAGTTGTCTACTGTGAATGACTGGGTGGTGGTGTCCAGGGGCCGGAGGAGTTTGTTTATTGTCGAGAAGAGTGCTTTTGGGTTTCCGGAGCCAGAGTGGATAATTTGAAAGTAGTAGGCGTAGCGGGCGTGGGAGAGGGCATCTTTGTAGTGTTGTAGGTGGTCCTTGTAGGCTTGGGAGTGAACTGTGAGACCTGTTTTATTGCGGGGTCTTTCAAGTTGGCGAGCACGAGTTTTCATCAGGCGGAGTTCAGGGGTAAACCAGGGAGCAGAATGGGTGAAATAAAAGAAACTGTTTTGGTTTTTACAGGCGCAAGCTGGTCAAGGCAGGAGGAGAGATTGTGGTTGTAGTAGTCAGTGAGGTCGGAAGGGGTGTGGAGGTCAATGAAGGGAGAAGTGGACATTTTTTCAGAGAGGGTGGATGAGAATGAGGTAGGTGAAAGAGCGTTTAGCTTACGGAAGTTGATAGTGCGATAATGTCTTGGTGTTGGGGTGGGGATGTTGATGGTCATAGTGATGGCTAAGTGGTCAGAGAGGGTGAGGTCGGAGCCAGAGAGATGGTGCAAAATTAATCCAGTGGAGCAGACAAGGTCCAAAATGTGACCACGGATATGCGTAGGAAAGTTGACATGTTGAGTGAGGTTAAAGCAGGTGAGTAAATCAGTGAAGTCAGTGGTTATTGTGGAGTCAGTGGAGTCCATGTGGATTTTGAAATCACCAAGGAGGAGGATTGAGGGGGAGAGGGAACATAGCTGGGTCAGAAAGTAGGAGAAGTCAGACAGGAATAATGGGTGTGGTTTGGGAGGGCGGTAGACGACAGCCATGACTGACTGCGTGCGACCAGAGAGTTTAAAAGCCAGGTGTTCAAAGGATGAGGATGAGACGATGGGGATGAGGCTGGTCCTGATGTCTTGACGGTGGATAACGGCAATTCCACCACCTCGGCCCTCCGAGCGTGGTTTATTGACGTAGGAATATCCATTGGGTGTGGTGAGGTTGGGCGTGTAGTAGTCCAGTGGTTGTTGACAGGTTTCGGTGAGACAAAGTCCAGTTTGTTATCCAGGATGTAGTCGTTGAGGATGAGGCATTTGTTGTTGAGGGACCGGGTGTTGAACAGGGTGAGCTTGATGTTGTTTTGAACAGTAGGGATGAATTCAGGTGATTTAGCCAGGGTTCGCAGGCAGGAGGTGCCATTTTGTGCGTTGCCGTGACCATGTGCGCTGGGACGATGAGTGGGAGTGCGCTGAGCCGACCAGAGGACGGGGATGGAGTGACCTGATTGTACATATACAAACTTACGACCGGAGCCACGGTGAATGTACCTGGGTCGTCGGAGGAGTCCATTTGATTTGATGGCAGAGATGCATGATGGGGTGGAGTGGGTATTGAGCAGAAGGAGCCTTGCGGCGGAGTACTGCAGAGCCATGCCAGGCAGGAGCGGAGAGGTGAGCACGAGGCCAAGGTTGAGGAGGTGAAACAATGGTCCCAACCCACGGGAGCAGGCCCAAGGAAACGAAGGAGACGAAGGAGCCAGGTAGGTGAAGCCAGGAGCAGAGTCGGGATCAAGCAGAGGGCAGACAGGAGCAAAGAGACGATCACGAGGCCAAGGTTGATCACGGCAAAGCGGGAAATGCAGCGGCAATCAACCGCCGCTGCTACAAATCAAGATCATGGCGGGAAAACCGCCGCCACACCGCTGCGAAGGACACAACCCACGAGAGCGTGCCCGAGGAAACAGCGAGCAGGCGAAGGAGCCGTGTAGGCGAAGTAGGGAGCAGAGCCGGGACTATGCGGAGGGCAGACTCAATGGCCAAAAAATCCGCACGACCACCAAAAAAGCAAGCCACAGACAGTGGCCCAGTCGAATAAGCGGCGAGCATGTGACGCCAGCGTTCTCTTCAGACCGGACCGGAAGCGGAGGCCACTTTATGTGTCTATATGTTTGTGTGTGTGTGTTTGTGTTTTTGTGTATGTGTTTTTATGTGTGTGTATGTGTATGTTTGTGTGTGTGTTTATGTGTGTGTTTATGTGTATGTTTGTGTCTGTATTTGTGTGTGTATGTCTGTATGTATGTATTGTTACGGATTCGTCACTTCCGTTGTGGTGGTTTGCATCCACTGTAAATATTTCTGATTCCATGTATTATTATTGTTGTCATTTAAAGGGAACAGATATTTCTATTTTCAAAAGTTAAAAGTTAATGTTAAAAGAAACAGGACGACGAAGAGGAAGAAGAGAGAAAGAGGGCGGAGGGAGCGAAGTCGGAGAAGAAGCGAGTCGTTTCTTCGTCCTGAGCGAACGTTGGCGAACAACAGTCACTAGCAAACTTTTGGGGTTCCCATGAAAGGGATCCCTATGACAGCGTGGTTAGCGCTGTGACGGATTAACCTGCATGTCAGGTTTTGCTATCGAGTCAGGAGACAATCATCGCCATGCTGTTGCGCCACGAGACCGGGCCGTCGGCCATTTTGACTCGCGCAGGACTTGTGCTTCGCTCGCGGTTTCGTTTCTTTTCGACAATTCTCACCGCATTCAGACGTCGATCTGGGGCGTGCGTGTGACGCGGATTTTTGAAGGCTAAGTCGTCCATACCCGAGGGTGGGATCTCTCGGTCGCCTGTAGGGCGTCTTTGGATTTCCCAGTCGCCTTGAGGGCGCCTTTGTACAGCTTCGGCTGTGTGACAGCCCTTGCCATCCGCACGGGATTCTGATCTGATTGGACATCGTTCTAGCGATCGCTGGAGCGAATCAACTTCGTCTTGAAGCCGGGAATATGAGACATTGGGGATGTTCGTGTTTCACTCACTTGGGGCACAGTGAGTTATATATTACCAAAACTGATGGTACCATCATGGGACATATTGATTGTACTATTGAATACTATTATTGTTGTACTGTTATTCTTGTGTGATCTTAATACAATATTTGTTTGTGAGTAACAATTGGGGTGGCTTCTCCCTTGATCTTTGACATACAGAATAACACATTTTTCTGCCGTGACTCCTCTTGGGGCTCGGAGGTACACCCGTGACCAGGGGGTCGGGGAGGAGCACGTAACAGAAATTGGGGGCTCGTCCAATTGACTCGGGGGCTCAAAATTGGGTCTTCGTCTGGGTTTAAATTCCCTAATAACACTCATCCGGGATCAAATTCCCTGATAACATTCGTTCGGGATAGAATTCCCTAACATTCCAAAAATTCCCAAATTTGGAATTTTTTTCCCAACATTCCCAAATTTTTCTAAAAAATTGGGAAAAATTTGTGTGAAGGTTAACAGGTGTCAACTGATAGTCACCATGGTGTTTGACGCAGAACAGTTTGCGGCGTCCCCTAATGAGGCACAGTTCCAAGCGTTAAAAAAATCGGAACTCTTGATATTGGCCAAACATTTTAACTTGGAGGTCCGAGTTAGTATGAAGAAAGCAGAGATGCAGACATTGGTGGTAGAATCTCTGGTGGGACAGGGAACATGGAGAGAGGTAGCCTTGGATTGGTTACCTGAGGAAAAAGAAAATGTGGAGCTCCGGAAAACGGAGATGCAACTGCAGAGCCAGGAAATGTTAAAAGCAGAGGAAAGGAGAGCTGCAAGAGAACTTGAAGAAAGAAGAGAAAAGGAAAGAGCAGAGGAAAAAGCAGAGGAAAGGAGAGCTGCAAGAGAATTCGAGGAGAGAAGAGCAGAGGAAAAAGCAGAGGAAAGCAGAGCTGAAAGGGAACTTGTGGAAAAAAGAGTAGACCAGGAACTCGAACTCGAGGAGAAATGAGCAGAGGAAAGAAGAGCCGAAAGGGAGTTAAAGGAACGTGACATGGAGTGTCAGAGGGAAATTCAACTCAAGGAACTGGAATTAATGAGAGAACGGGGAGAGGTAGCATCCATGCCGGCTAGTTCGACAACTAGTCAGAATACCTGGGATGTTGGTAAACATGTGAGGCTGGTTCCACCCTTCAATGAAAAAGAGGTAGCCAAGTTTTTTTTACACTTTGAGAAAGTGGCTCAAATGCTAAAATGGCCTGTGGGGTCCTGGACTGTGTTAGTGCAAAGTGTTTTGGTGGGTAAAGCTCAATATATATTTTCGGCTTTACCGATTGACAAATGTATAGATTATGAGGAAGTGAAGAAAGCCATTCTCAAAGCCTATGAATTGGTCCCTGAAGCTTACCGGCAAAAATTCAGGAAGGCCAGGAAGAGGGAGAGTGAGACCCATGTGGAGTTTGCCAGAATGAAGGAAACCATGTTTGATCGGTGGTGTGATTCGAAAGGGGTTGGGAAAGACTTCAAACTGTTGTGACAATTGATGATCTTGGTGGAGGAATTCAAACAGTGTGTCCACGAGGACATTAAAGTACATCTAGAGGAAAAGAAGGTACCAGCGTTGTATGAGGCAGCAACTGTGGCAGATGACTATGCCTTGACACACAGGATGGGGTTCCACAAACCTAATTTCCCACCTAGGGTTAGCCAGGGGAGTTATGGTAAATCAGGGGCGGAGAACAAATATTCGTGGAGGCGGCCTGGAGATGACTATGGGGACAAATCTGATACCGCGACTTTTAGGGATCAGAAGTCTACAATTCCAAGACAGACTTATCTTCCGGGGGGCTCGAGGCAGACCACGAGTTTTTCCTCCGGGCCTACTTGCGCTTTTTGCAAGAAACCTGGACATTTGATGTCCCAATGCTATGCCCTGGAAAGGAAAAATCAGGAGCGGAGTCAGACTAGTACAACTCCGAATGCATGGGCAAATGTGAGAAATCGTCCTTGGAGGACAGTCTTGTGAAGGTTCCCATGCCAAAGTTCCGACATCTCAGAATGACCTTATTCAAGAGGGTTACAAACCTTTTATTTCAGAGGGGTTTGTGTCACTGGATGGAGACTTGACTAACCAGAGACCGGTTAGGGTATTGAGGGACACAGGAGCACATCAATCTTTGATGCTTGAAGGCATTTGGCCATCGTCAGAGAAGACGGCAACTGGTGTTAGTGTTCGTTTACAGGGGGTTGGTGGTTGTGTTAAAGCTCCACTTCATGTCATCCATTTACAGTCTGATTTGGTGTCAGGACCGGTCACCGTAGGTTTAAAAGCCACTCTTCCTGTAGAGGGAATCTCTTTTATTATTGGGAATGATTTGGCCGGTGGTCAAGTTTCTGGTAACCCGATGTTTGATAAAAAGCCTAGTATGGAAAATAACACCGCACAGTTAGAGCAGGAGATTCCGGGTATCTTTCCATCCTGTACCGCGACTCGTGCTATGGGTAGGAAGCACTCTGAAGAGAAGAGGAAGGTACTGACGTCACGCTTTGCACCGGCACGTCTTGTCAGGTACCCAAAAACTAAGAGTCAGCACACAAGTCATGGATGGAGGCAATGTTGGCAAGCTCTTTGTCGGTGGACTGAACATCAAAACAAGGGAAGATGTTCTGGACTCTGTCTTTGGCAAATATGGACCACTCTTGGAAGTGCGGCTGATAAAGGACAGGGAGACGCAAAAGTCAAGAGGGTTTGGCTTTGTCACGTTTGAAAAATACAAAGGACGCCAAAGATGCAGAAAAGGATTTGAATGGCAAGGATTTGGATGGTCGGACCATAACAGTAGAGAAGGCAGGCCATGGGCGTCGAGGGGGCTACAGAGGAGGAAAACGTGGAGGTAGTTTCAGGGGTGTCTATGGCTCCCGGGGTGGGAGTAGTAGTTTTGGTGGAGGCCGCAGTCGATATTACTATGGAGGCTCCCAGAGTTACAGCAGCTCCCGAAGGGATGATTATCAGGGTAGTGGCCGAGAAGGAGACCGCTAATCACGTGACTACAGCGACAAGCGTTCCAACCATGATTATTATGAAAGTTATGAAGAGTTGAAGCACTGAATGCTGCGGAGCAGCCGAGCCAAGATTCCTACACGGATTAACCGTGAACTCCACGTTCCTAAAGGCATCCATGTAGTGAACTTTCCTACACGGATTAACCGTGAACTCCACGTTCCTAAAGGCGTCCATGTAGTGAACTTTCCTACACGGATTAACCGTGAACTCCACATTCCTAAAGGCATCCATGTAGTGAATACTTCCAGGCCTCACCACTCAACCACCATGAAACCTGGCTCTCAGCTCAGCCTCCCTAAAAAAGTGCTATAGATTTGCTTGACTTTGGATTTTTGATCACAACCCCTTAACCTTCATTCAAAAAATGAAAATTAAAAATCAGAGGTTGATGAGATGGAGTTTGGCTTTGCAGGAGTTCAACTTGGAAATTGAGCATGTAAAGGGCAGGGACAATGTTGTTGCGGATGCTTTGTCCAGAGTAAACTAACTTTGGAGATCTCTGTAGGTTGTTTGAAGTTTTGTTGCTTTATTTTTGGGAAATATTGATTATATCGTTGCTCACGGGAATTGATGATTTGGGTGTGAGTTTACTTTTGTTTGTTGGAAGAGTTTGCCTACAAAGATGTTTTCACTATGTTCAAACTTTCTTTCTTGAGGGGGGGGAAGTGTTATGGATTCGTCACTTCCATTGTGGTGGTTTGCATCCACTGTAAATATTTCTGATTCCATGTATTATTATTGTTGTCATTTAAAGGGAACAGATATTTCTATTTTCAAAAGTTAAAAGTTAATGTTAAAAGAAACAGGAAACCGGATCGGGAAACCAGACGACGAAGAGGAAGAGAGAAAGAGGGCGGAGCGAGCGAAGTCGGAGAAGAAGCGAGTCGTTTCTTCGTCCTGAGCGAACGTTGGCGAACAACAGTCACTAGCAAACTTTCGGGGTTTCCATGAAAGGGATCCCTATGACAGCGTGGTTAGCGCTGTGACGGATTAACCTGCGTGTCAGGTTTTGCTATCGAGTCAGGAGACAATCATCGCCATGCTGTTGCGCCACGAGACCGGGCCGTCGGCCATTTTGACTCGCGCAGGACTTGTGCTTCGCTCGCGGTTTCGTTTCTTTTCAACAATTCTCACCGCATTCAGACGTCGATCTGGGGCGTGTGTGTGACGTGGCTTTTTGAAGGCTAATTCGTCCATACCCGAGGGTGCGATCTCTCAGTCGCCTGTAGGGCGCCTTTGGATTTCCCAGTCGCCTTGAGGGCGCCTTTGTACAGCTTCGGCTGTGTGACTGTATTTGCCATCCGCACGGGATTCTGGTCTCGATTGGACATCGTTCTAGCGATCGCTGGAGTGAATCAACTTCGTCTTGAAGCCGGGAATATGAGACATTGGGGATGTTCGTGTTTCACTCACTTGGGGCACAGTGAGTTCTATATTACCAAAACTGATCAAGAGGGTTTGGCTTTGTCACGTTTGAAAAATACAAAGGACGCCAAAGATGCAGAAAAGGATTTGAATGGCAAGGATTTGGATGGTCGGACCATAACAGTAGAGAAGGCAGGCCATGGGCGTCGAGGGGGCTACAGAGGAGGAAAACGTGGAGGTAGTTTCAGGGGTGGCTATGGCTCATATTGATTAGTACAACGTATTAGTATTGCTCATATTGATTAGATCTATGGCTCAACCATCATAGGACATATTGATTGTACTATTGAATACTATTATTGTTGTACTGTTATTCTTGTGTGATCTTAATACAATATTTGTTTGTGAGTAACAATTGGGGTGGCTTCTCCCTTGATCTTTGACATACAAAATAACACATTTTTCTGCCGTGACTCGGGCTCGGAGGTACACCGTGACCAGGGGGTCGGGGAGGAGCACGTAACAGTATGTATGTATGTATGTGTGTATGTGTATGTGTCTGAATGTGTGTGTCTCTGTGTCTATTTGTGTGTGTGTGTGTCTTTATGTCTCTGTATATGTGTGCATATGTATGTGTGTATATGTATGTGTGTATATGTGTGCGTTTGCGTGTGTGTATATATACATGGACACCTCTCCTTTAAAACGGTTTTCAATTTATTACACTCATTGTCCTCTGTTTGTATGTACCCATATGCTTGCACATTTTAGAGAACATCATCGTTTTCGAGAACGTTGAAGAGAACATCAAACACACCTGCTTTTCTGAGCACAACACAGGTAAAAACCGTTTCCCATGACGTGGTGATTTTTAAAACCAATTAAATTCCATAGAAAAATGGTCTGTAAAACAAAATAATAAATGCTCGTGCAGATGATAAAAACCACCATCATGTAATCATTTACATCATGATCATTGTGACTGTAAAAAGGACATTAAGCAACTTTATTACATCACCATAAAGGTACTTCATCAATATAGTGGGTAGGGGCTGCCAGGATGGCCTCGACTCCTTGGGGAGCACACACACCTCAAACTGCCTAGCCTTGGGGAGCACACACACCTCTAACCTGCCTAGCCTTGGGGAGCACACACACCTCTAACCTGCCTAGCCTGGGTTTGAATCCAGACCCAGCTATTAACTACAATCCTGGTGTTGCACAGGTAGGGCGAGTCATCAATGTGTGTGGTGTCCCTTGGATGGACACGAGGATGGGTGATGTAGGTAGCGGTACAAGTTCCTGGACGAAGATACCACGGTGTCCTTTGCGAAGAGTAGGCGAGTTATCCCCGGCACCCTGAATAAAAAAAAAAATTCCTGCCCTGACAAACTGGTAACTGCTGGGAAGGCAATGGCAAACCACCCAGTATAACCCTTGCCAAGAAAGTCCTTCATTGAACCTACCTTCTGGCAAAACACCAGATAGGAAGATAACAGCCGTACATAGGTAGCGTGAGGATGGGTGATGTAGTACCTCGGTAGGTAGCGTGAGGATGGGTGATGTAGTACCTATGTAGGTAGCGCGAGGATGAGTGATGTAGTACCTAGGTAGGTAGCATGAGGATGGGTGATGTAGTATCTAGGTAGGTAACGTGAGGATGGGTGATGTTGCACCTACGCAGGTAACGTGAGGATGGGTGATGTAGTACCTAGGTAGGTAGCGTGAGGATGGGTGATGTAGTACCTAGGTACCGAGCGTGAGGATGGGTGATGTAGTACCTAGGTAGGTAACGTGAGGATGGGTGACGTACTACCCAGGTAGGTAGCGTGAGGATGGGTGATGTAGTACCTAGGTAGGTGGCATGAGGATGGGTGATGTAGTACCTAGGTAGGGAGCGTGAGGATGGGTGATGTAGTACCTATGTAGGTAGCGTGAGGATGGTGATGTAGTACCTAGGTAGGTAGCGTGAGTATGGGTGATGTAGTACCTAGGTAGGTAGCGTGAGGATGGGTGATGACGTACCTAGGTAGGTAGCGTGAGGATAGGTGATGTAGTACCTATGTAGGTAGCGTGAGGATGGGTGATGTAGTACCTCGGTAGGTAAAGTGAGGATGGGTGGTGTAGCACCTAGGTAGGTAGCATAAAGATGGGTGATGTAGTACCTAGGTAGGTAGCGTGAGGATGGGTAATGTAGTACTGAGGTAGGTAGCGTGAGGATGGGTGATGTAGTACCTAGGTAGGTAGCGTGAGGATGGGTGATGACGTACCTAGGTAGGTAGCGTGAGGATAGGTGATGTAGTACCGATGTAGGTAGCGTGAGGATGGGTGATGTAGTACCTTGGTAGGTAAAGTGAGGATGGGTGATGTAGTACCTAGGTAGGTAGCGTAAAGATGGGTGATGACGTACCTAGGTAGGTAGCGTGAGGATGGGTGATGTAGTACCTAGGTAGGTAGCATGAGGATGGGTGATGTAGTACCTAGGTAGGTAGCATGAGGATGGGTGATGTAGTACCTAGGTAGGTAACGTGAGGATGGGTGATGTAGTACCTAGGCGTCTTGTGTTGAGATGGTGATGGGGTACCTAGGTAGCTTGTGTTGAGATGGTGATGTAGTACCCAGGTGGATTGCGTTGGGATGGTGATATAGTACCTCGGTAACTTGTGTTGAGATGGTGATGTAGTACCTAGGTGCTTTTGTGTTGAGATGGTGATGTAGTACCTAGGTGCTTTTGTGTTGAGATGGTGATGTTGTACCGAGGTGGCTTGCATTGAGATGGTGATGTCATACCTAGGTGGATTGCGTTGGGATGGTGATGGATTGTGGGGTTATTGCAGCACATGCATGATGGGCTGAATGACGTTCTCCTGCCCCAAAACTTCACCTTGTGTGGCGTTCTCTCGATGTGTCAACACACGTGAGTGTGCATTATTACATTGTGCATTTCACATTTACAAACCATATATTATCACTTCACCTGTAATACCTAATACCACCGACATCAATTATCACCATCTTTACCATTACGAGGTAAAACTTTGGAAAGAAGGAATAAACAGCAAAGGGAACGAGTTCGATACATAATGCACTGATCACGTGTCATGCTGGGTGAGGGTCTTCCAGGCAAGACCAATCCAAAACAAAGCAGGTTTAAGGAGTAGGAAACAAGATAATAACAGAAGAAATATAAACCTGCTTTACAACCGGCCAGGTGTAGGGAGGGGAAAGGATAAAACATGCTCGGAGAAGGGGACAGGTAAAGACAAGGGTGAAACTGGCTGGGTTAATGGGGGATGAAACCTTGAATTTAAATTGGTTTACACAAAACAAAACTGCAATTTCCTTTGTTTTCCTGGAATACGTTGCGACGTCACCTGGGAATGATGCACACCAAGTACTTTTGTCTAAACCTGAGCATCCTAGGACCCCACACCAAGTACTGCAGCCTAAATGTGGGCTATCCTAGGACCCCACACCACCAGTACTTCCATCTAAACCCAGGCTATCCTCGGACCCCACACCAAGTACTTCAACCTAAACCTGGGCTATCGTAGGACCCCACACTAAGTACTTCAACCTAAACCCAAGCTATCCTAGGACCCTACACCAAGTACTTCAACCTAAACCTGGGCTATCGTAGGACCCCACACTAAGTACTTCAACCTAAACCTGGGCTATCGTAGGACCCCACGCTAAGTACTTCAACCTAAACCCAGGCTATCCTAGGACCCCACACCAAGTACTTCAACCTAAACCTGGGCTATCGTAGGACCCCACACGAAGTACTTCAAACTAAACCCAGGCTATCCTAGGACCCCACACCAAGTATTTCAACCTAAACCCGGGCTATTCTCAGACCCCACACCAAGTAATTCAACCTAAACCTGGGCTATCGTCGGACCCCACACCAAGTACTTCAGCCTAAACCTGGGCTATCCTCGGACCCCACACCAAGTACTTCAACCTAAACCTGGGCTATCGTAGGACCCCACACCAAGTACTTCAACGTAAACCTGAGGTATCCTAGGACCCCACACCAAGTACTTCATCCTAAACCCGGGCTGTGCTATAATCCCACATCATCATTACTTTTACTTTAACCTAAACCCAGGCTATCGTAGGACACCACACCAAGTACTTTGGCCCAAATGCAGGCTATCTTATAACCACACACCAAATACTTCGGCCTAAATCTGGGCTATCTTAGAACCCCACACCCAGTACTTCGAACTTACTCCATGCTGTCCTCGGACCCTGGAAAGGACCTTTGTCTCGTGATCAAACCCCACCCAACAATGGAGGTGGAAATGGATCATGATGTACATTCATTTAGTTTGGCACTTTCGAGTTGGAGATGCAACTCTGTTCTACTTTACCTCAAGCAGGTAGCACCTTTAGAAAGGCAAAGAAAACAAGAGATTTCACAATAGGTATGAGAAACGACAGGTAACATGGAACATGATGTTCTGCAATTCCGATTCATGTACAACAACATTTTACATGTCAACAGAGTCACCACATGGAACGAGCCTGTCAACCTCACGGCAAATATGAATGAAGCTTTCCTGCAACTCTCTGGAGCTGGGACTAGGAGGCGATGGCGGTTGCATGTCCGTCACATGTGTCATTTCTGACCAGAACTGCCCGGTTTCTCTCTCCGAGCGCAATCCGTGTGGATCAATGCTGGATTTCTGAGGTGACCACCACAATTCTTTGGCCTCGTCTATCCGACTGGCCGGTAGAAGCGTATTGGTAGATCGACAAACATGTGCCTCAACATCCTCACATGAGCTCCCTACAGAAGGAACGCCGAGTCGTTTTTCCTTCCCGGAACTTTCTTCAGGCCCATCATCCCAGGTGAGGGACCGGAATGGACTGTCAGGAGAGCCGACCGAACCCAAGGCTTCGTCGATGCTTTTGCACAAATCGATAGGAGAAGGTGGCCGGAGCTCGATGTCTGAAAGGGACAGCGTCTCACAGCCATTACCTTCTCCCACAAATGAGATCGCTAGGGGTGTTGCTTCACCAGGAAGGCGGAAGTAGCCACGGGGCTGCTCATAGGTGCTTTGGCAGGCCAATGGGGAGTGGTTGCTGAAGGGCTGAAGTAGGTTTCGGCCGTGTTCGTTGCCCGGTTTAAACAAGATGTCATGATTGCATGAAAGACTAGCGCGTTGATTGTTTGGGAGCTCCTGTTCTGCAGGCTTTTTGCAGGTTTCAGCCACGTTCAGAGTGCCTGGCCAGGTTGTGTCAGGTTGGGAAGGTGGCAGGTTACCATGGTGGTGTTGGCAGACCCTTGACAAAACAGCAGCAGCCAGGAGACAAGCAGCGACTAGCTCAAATATATGGTACGCAAGATGAACTCCCAAATGAACACCCCAGTGGTTATTTCCGAAATAAGGTGAGATACGCAGTGGAAACCATACACGCAAGGCAGTCAAGAGAGAGTAACCTTGCAGGCCACAGCAAAGCAGCACTACGCAAGCGGTGGCAAGAAGCAGGCATCGTCCCCTAGATGGCTCGGGCTTCAGAGCCGGCCCTTCAACTCCCGATTTGTCTTGTTTGGGCCGTGCGTTTGATCCGAGACATCGTGCAAGTGCAAAAGTCAACAAGCAGAGCACGGCCATCCAGGTTGTAAAGATGGCTCGGGAAGTAGCTGGGACAACAGGGCCAGCATGAACCGTCAGAAGGCCCCAAGCCAAATCTGCACTGACGGACAATATAAAGTGTAGAGGAAAGGTGGCGAGGAGCAGAGAAGGTCCCAAAGTCTTACAGCAACCATCTGGAACCCTCAAAAGTGCCAAAAGGGCTGAAACAAGAGCTGCAGAGAAGCATGGGAAGCCGACGTTATAGAGGAGCTGACTCCAGAGAGTTTCCACAAACTGATGAATGATGCAACCACACAGGATTGTGACACCCCGGCTGACACCCAAAAAGAACAGGAAAGCACAAGCTGCATTAACATAGCAGCAAGACTGACGACCATGTCTGCAAGTTGAGTAGAGAAAGACAAACAGAGCGAAAGTAGTCAAAAGAATGTAGGCTGAAGCCTCAGTATAGGCCAAGGCTTTCCAATATAGGCCCAAGTGTTGATGGAAATCATTCCAGTTAGTGCAAGGGTCTGGGAGAAGCACCAGGGTACGAACACGCTGGTGCATCGTAGAAAAAGCAGGCTTCGTCGGAGGAACCTTTGAAAATCGCCATTCTTCTGAAGCATTTGTGAGCGTTGATGGAGGGGACAAGGGAAGAGATTCTGAAAAAGAAAATGAGGACAACAAACATTACAACCAACAACTGAGTGTGATGTACTACGAGTGTGCAGGTAGATCATCTGAACCCCACACCTGTCTTACTTACTGCAATAATAACCCATTTTGTTTGAAGCAATCAATGATAGCTACACATAGGGGTAACTAGACATTCATTGGGGTGAGGGGGATGGGGGGAAGTGGGGGCGGGTGGGGGGGGGGGGTGTGGAGGGGGGGTGGTGGTGAAATATTCGCATATGCTGATCGCGTTTATCGTGATCTATGGACTATGTGATCTATGGAACGTGATCTATGGAACATGATCTATGGAACGTGATCTATGGAACGTGATCTATGAACAGACTCAGTGAACCAAAATATAAATTTTTGGCAAACACGACAAACTAGTTCGTCAGCAAAGTGACAGGTTGGCTCTGTTAGCATTATTTAAGTGCCCTCAAGTCTATGATTGGTCAGTGGCTGATTGTGGCTTGGTTTGTCATATGCCCCGAGGGCAGTTTGTATTTTCATAAGATAGCCAACAACTATTTGAGGACAGCTCTGAGCTTGGTTGACATGAGCCTGGGTTGGGCGTGGCTTCAAATCAACATGTCACACTCTGCCTGGGTTGGGAGTGGCTTCAAATCAACATGTCACACTTTGGGCCTGGGTTCGGAGTGGTTTTGAATCAACACGTCACACTCTGGGCCTGGGTTGGGAGTGGTTTTAAATCAACACGTCACACTTTGGGCCGAGGTTCGGAGTGGTTTAAAAAAAACTAGTCACACTTTGGGCCTGGGTTAGGAGTGGTTTTAAATCAACACTCTTATCTTTCGCTCTTTCACGAGCCTCGATATTGTATACAAAAAAAAAAAAAAAAAAAAAAAAAAAAAAAAAAAAAAAAAAAAAAAAAAAAAAAAAAACACGTCACACTCTAGGCCTTGGTTGGGAGAGGCTTTAAATCAACACGTCACACTCTGGGCCTGGGTTGGGAGTGGTTTTAAGTCAACACGTCACTTTGGGCCTAGGTTTGGAGTGGTTTTAAATCAACACGTCACACTCTGGGCCTGGGGTGGGAGTGGTTTTAAGTCAACATGTCACACTTTGGGCCTGGGTTGGGAGTGGTTTTAAATCAACACGTCACACTTTGGGCCTTGCCCTGGTTTTGGCTTAGCGGCTAGGGTGCCAGCTTAGGATCCTAGGATCCTGGGTTCGAATCCCGGTCGATCGCTGAATTCACCCAGGGGGGTTGACTCAGCCTGTCATCCTTCCGAGGTCGGCTAATTGAGTACCAGTTCACTGGTAATTCCCTGTTTGTCATAAAAAGGCGACAAACAGGGTTGGCGGCAGGAAGGGCATCCGGCTGTAAAACATTGCTTCAAAAAGGGGACCAACAAAAACAACAACAACCATGGTGCCAGAAAAAGGCCAACCCCCGCTTTGCGGGGAAAAATGGCCTCTAAAGGTGTTTTTTATTTTTTATTTTTACACTTTGGGCCTGGGTTGGGAGTGGTTTTAAATCAACACGTCACACTTTGGGCCTGGCTTTGGAGAGAATTTTAAATGTGTACCAACACGGATACCAAATGTGTACCAACAAAAAACCAACACGGATAACTCTCGCCCAGTAAGTGTCGGTACGGCATCGTGTTTCAGCAATTTCCGAGGCTTGTTTCCAAAGTAGCGATCGCTTGTTGATTGAATATGAACGCTGACGGCTTGAAGTGGTCTTCATAAACAACTCGATATTTTGAATGAACATAGTCTTTGATGTTGAATTTGGGTGTACTGAGGTTTTTCAACCACAAAGCACATGGGGTAATCATTGACGATCTTTTTGTGGCTCAGCAATGCAAAAAAAACGACGGGTTCTGTGGGCAAATTTCTGAACGATTCAAACAGTTTAAAGCTTGGCACATCGATATCCTGACTGCTCGAATAACTTGTGATGAAACGCAGGCGTACATGTCTGTCAACAAATTGTGCCTTCGTGACGTCACAAGAATTGATGGATGAAGCTCATTTGCATAACGGAAGTGAAAATAGTCCGATTTTAAAACACGATTATTCGTTTTATGCGGCCTCGCAAAAAAATTTTTTTTTGTGCTGCTGAGTCTGGGATGAATGAATGAATGAATGAATGAATGAATGATCGTTTTAAGGCCATTTTCCCCACTAGAGCGGGGGTTAGCCTTGCGGGCCCCATGACAATCATGGTTCCCTGTTTGAGGCAATGTTTTTATGGCCGGATGCCCTTCCTGACGCCAACTCTTGGTCGCCTCTTACGATGCGCAGGGATACAGTGTACCTATTCTAAATTGGGGTACACACCGTGATCATTCATCCCAGCAAGCTGGTACTCAATTTGCCGACCTCGGAAGGATGACAGGCTGAGTCAACCCCCCTGGCGTTAATTCAGCGATCGACCGGGATTCGAACCCAGGATCCTAGGATCCAAAGCCGGCACCCTAACCGCTAAGCCAACACCAGGCTAAGCTGAGTCAGGGATATCATCCTTTAAAACATATCTCTTCAAAAAAAAAAAAAAGTCATGATTGTGTCTGTTTAACAACCGATATAACACTCTTCATTTATACATAAATGAGAGTTTGTTCATAATGTGCACAAACGAGTTGGATGGCGATGCTCATACAACAATGGAACCTCATGATAACAGTTCCTCATAATAATACGGCACCTTGCAACAACAGCGCATCACGAAAGTATCGCCTTGAGCAATGGGGCCTTGCAAGAATGTCATGTCAGGTCAACTTCGCTTAAACAGCCTCAGGTCAACATTTCCTCATGACAATGTTGACGAGCAAGAGCCAACCAATAAAAGCGACAATGTCGCTTAGCAGGGGCCTAGCAATAAGAGTGACAATGTTGCTGAGCAAGAGCCTAGCAATAAGAGTGACAATGTTGCCTAGAACGAGTGTAGCAATAAGAGTGACAATGTCGCCTCGCAATAAGAGCGACAATATCGCCTTGCAAGAGCCAAGCAATAAGAGCGACAATATCGCCCAACAAGAGACTAGCAATAAGAGCGACAATATCGCCTAGCACGAGTGTAGCAATAAGAGCAACAATGTCGCCCAGCACGAGTGTAGCAAGAAGAGCGTCAATATCGCGGAGCAATAAGAGCGACAATGTCGCCTAGCAAGAGCCCAGCAATAAGAGTGACAATGTCGCCCAGCAAGAGGCTAGCATTAAACGCGACAATGTCGCCGAGCAAGAGCCTTGCAATAAGAGCAACAATATCGCCTTGCAAGAGCCAAGCAATAAGAGCGACAATATCGCCCAACAAGAGACTAGCAATAAGAGCGACAATATCGCCTAGCACGAGTGCAGAAATAAGAGCAACAATGTCGCCTAGCACGAGTGTAGCAAGAAGAGCGACAATATCGCCGAGCAATAAGAGTGACAATGTCGCCCAGCAAGAGGCTAGCAATAAGAGCGACAATGTCACCGAGCAACAGCCTCGCAATAAGGGTGACAATGTCGCTGAGCAAGAGCCCAGCAATAAGAGCGCCAATATCGCCTTGCAAGAGCCAAGCAATAAGAGCGACAATATCGCCTCGCACGAGTGTAGCAATAAGAGCAACAATGTCGCCCAGCACAAGTGTAGCAAGAAGAGCGAAAATATCGCCGAGCAATAAGAGCGACAATGTCGCCTAGCAAGAGCCTCGCAATAAGAGCGACAATGTCACCAAGCAAGAGCCCAGAAATAACAAACAACAACAACAGGCATTTTAAGGCCATTTTCCCTGCAAGAGCGGGGGTTAGCCTTGCGGTCCCCATGACAATGTTCTCCATTTTGCCCTATTTTCTGCACCTCCCCTTGTTAACCCCCTTGCCCGCATTTCTTCTTTGACCATCTTTAGCCAAGTCTTTCTCGGTCTTCCCCGTCCTCTACTTCCTTCTACATTCATTCCCATCACTCTTTGCATCCAGTCACTTTCATCCTTCCTCAACACATGACCAAACCATCTCAACCTGTTTCTCTTCACAGCATCAATCACAGGCTCTATTCCCATCATCTTTCGCAATTCATAATTTGTCTTCCTCTCTCTCTCAACGATACTCCGCACATCCACCGAACCATTCGCATTTCCACCCTTTCCAGCCTTCGTTGCTGCTCTATGTTCATTACCAATGTCTCACTCCCATAAATCATAACACTTCTCACAAATGCAGCATACACCTTTCCCTTCAGCTTCAATGACACTCCCCTCCTCATCAGCACGCCACTCAGTTCCCGAAACTTCTTCCATGCACATCTCACTTGAGCAACCGTTGCCGAGTCTGATCCACCTTCTCCATTCAGCATGTCTCCAAGGTAACAAAATGTTTTCACACCTTCCAGCTTCACGTCATCTCCAAGATCCAACTCAACATTTCCTCCATCTGCAGCACCCTCTGGGCAAACCTTACACTTGAATGTAGCTGCCACACTGGTTAATGACCCTCTCAAACCACTACATTTTTGATGAACCCACTCAGCGCACATTGTACATTGAATGGAATTCACTCCGACACCCTTCCTGCACACAGCGCACGGCCACTTCCCAGTTCTTTCCACCTCACCACATGCTTTACCACTTGCCATCACCTTCGTTTTACCGATATTCACCTTCAGACCTTTTGTCTCCATACATTCCTTCCACTTGTTCATCTTCTCCTTCAGTCCATCCATACTTTCTGCAATCAACACCAGATCATCTGCATACAACAACTCCCACGGTAAGCCCTCCTTTACGTTCTGAGCCAGCACCTCCATCACAGCTACAAATAGTAGTGGACTTAGTACCGACCCCTGATGCACTCCCACCTTCACCTCAAACTCACCACTGTTCCCGTCCTTCGTCCTTACAGCTGTGCACGCTCTATTGTACGTTGCCATCACTACTCTGATCAACCATTCCTCCACTCCTAACTTCCTCAATGCCCATGTCACTACTTCGCGTGGAACCCTATCGAATCAGATCAACAATCAGATCAATCAGATTCTCCAGATCAACAAACCCAAGAAACAACTTCTTCCTCTTCTCCATACACTTCGCCTGCAACTGCCTCACAATAAAAAGCACGTCTGTCGTTCCTCTTCCTGGCATAAATCCAAACTGCATTTCGTCAATCTTCACTTTCTTCCTTATCCTCCTCTCCAACACCCTTTCCAATACCTTCATTCCATGCTCCAATAACTTTATCGCTCGATACGAGCCATAGTCCAGAGGGTCACCTTTCCCCTTGTATAGAGGGACGAGGGTACTCAGTTCCCAATCCACTGGAATGCGGCCTTCTTTCACCACCAGATTGCAGATCTCTGTCATTCTCTTCACACCCCAATTTCCCACTGCCTTCAACATATCTCCCACAACTCCCGTCGGCCCTCCCGCTTTTCTACTCTTCATTGCTTTCAAGAGCCCAGCAATAAGAGCGACAGTATCGCCTAGCAAGAGCCTAGCAATAAGAGCGACAATGTCACCTTACAAGAGCCTAGCAATAATAGTGACAATGTCGCCTAGCAAGAGCCTAGCAATAAGAGCGACAATGTCACCGAGCAAGAGCCTAACAATAAGAGTGACAATGTCGCCTAGCAAGAGCCTAGCAATAAGAGCGACAATGTCGCCTAGCAAGAGCCTAGCAATAAGAGCGACAATGTCACCATGCAAGAGCCTAACAATAAGAGTGACAATGTCGCCTAGCAATAAGAGCGACAATGTCGCATCGCAAGAGACTAGCAATAAGAGTGACATTGTCGACGAGCAAGAGCCTAGCAATAACAGTGACAATGTCGCCCAGCAAGAGCCTCGCAATAAGAACGACAATGTCGCCTCGCAAGAGCCTAACAATAAGAGTGACAATGTCGCCTAGCAATAAGAGCGACAATGTCACCTTGCAAGAGCCTCGCAATAAGAGAGACAATGTCGCCTAGCAAGAGCCTGGCAATAAGAGTGACAATGTCGCCCAGCAAGAGCCTCGCAATAAGAGCGACAATGTTGCCTCGCAAGAGCCTAGCAATAAGAGCGACAATGTCACCTTGCAAGAGCCTAACAATAAGGGTGACAATGTCGCCTAGCAAGAGCCTTGCAATAAGAGCGACAATGTGGCCGAGCAAGAGCTCGCAATAAGAGTGACAATGTCGCCGAGCAAGAGCCTAGCAATAAGAGTGACTGTCGCCCAGCAAGAGCCTAGCAATAAGAGCGACAATGTCGCCGAGCAAGAGCCTAGCAATAAGAGTGACAATGTCGCCGAGCAAGAGCCTAGCAATAAGAGTGACAATGTTGCCGTGCAAGAGCCGAACAATAAGAGTGACAATGTCGCCTAGCAAGAGCCTAACAATAAGTGACAATGTCGCCTAGCAAGAGCCTAGCAATAAGAGCGACAATGTCGCCAAGCAAGAGCCTAGCAATAAGAGTGACAATGTCGCCGAGCAAGAGCCTAGCAATAAGAGTGACAATGTTGCCGTGCAAGAGCCTAGCAATAAGAGCGACAATGTCGCCTAGCACGAGTGTAGCAATAAGAGAGACAATGTCGCCTAGAAAGAGTCTGGCAATATGAGTGACAATGTCGCCAAGCAAGAGCCTAGCAATAAGAGCGACAATGTCACCTTGCAAGAGCCTAGCAATAAGAGTGACAATGTCGCCCAGCAAGAGCCTAGCAATAAGAGCGACAATGTCGCCGAGCAAGAGCCTAGCAATAAGAGTGACAATGTCGCCTAGCACGAGTGTAGCAATAAGAGAGACAATGTCGCCTAGAAAGAGTCTGGCAATATGAGTGACAATGTCACCTTGCAAGAGCCTAACAATAAGAGTGACAATGTCGCCCAGCAAGAGCCTAGCAATAAGAGTGACAATGTCGCCCAGCAAGAGCCTAGCAATAAGAGCGACAATGTCGCCGAGCAAGAGCCTAGCAATAAGAGTGACAATGTCGCCGAGCAAGAGCCTAGCAATAAGAGCGACAATGTCGCCGAGCAAGAGCCTAGCAATAAGAGCGACAATGTCGCCGAGCAAGAGCCTAGCAATAAGAGTGACAATGTCGCCGAGCAAGAGCCTAGCAATAAGAGCGACAATGTCACCGAGCAAGAGCCTAACAATAAGAGCGACAATGTCGCTGAGCAAGAGCCTTACAATAAGAGTGACAATGTCGCCGAGCATGAGCCTTACAATAAGAGCGACAATGTCGCCGAGCAAGAGCCTTACAATAAGAGTGACAGTCACCGAGCAAGAGCCTAACAATAAGAGCGACAATGTCGCTGAGCAAGAGCCTTACAATAAGAGTGACAATGTCGCCGAGCATGAGCCTTACAATAAGAGCGACAATGTCGCCGAGCAAGAGCCTCGCAATAATAGTGGCAATGTCGCCCAGCAAGAGCCTAGAAATAAGAGCGACAATGTCGCCGAGCAAGAGCCTAGTAATAAGAGAGACAATGTCGCCTAGCAAGAGCCAAGCAATAAGAGCGACAATGTCGCCGAGCAAGAGCCTTACAATAAGAGTGACAATGTTGCCGAGCAAGAGCCTAGCAATAAGAGTGGCAATGTCGGCCAGCAAGAGCCTAGCAATAAGAGCGACAATGTCGGCGAGCAAGAGGCTAGTAATAAGAGAGACAATGTCGCCGAGCAGGAGCCTAGCAATAAGAGCGACAATGTCGCCGAGCAAGAGCCTAACAATAAGTGCGACAATGTCGCCGAGCAAGAGCCTTACAATAAGAGCGACAATGTCGCCGAGCAAGAGCCTTACAACAAGAGTGACAATGTCGCCGAGCAAGAGCCTAGCAATAAGAGCGACAATGTCGCCTAGCAACAGCCTCGCAATAAGAGTGACAATGTCGCCTAGCAAGAGCCAAGCAATAAGAGCGACAATATAGCCCAACAAGAGACTAGGAAAAAGAGCGACAATTTCGCCGAGCAATAAGAGCGACAATATCGCCGAGCAATAAGAGCGACAATATCGCCGAGCAATAAGACCGACAATATTCCCGAGCAAGAGCCTCGCAATAAGAGCGACAATGTCGCCTAGCAACAGCCTCGCAATAAGAGCGACAATATCGCCTTGCAAGAGCGAAGCAATAAGAGTGACAATGTCGCTTAGCAAGAGCCTAGCAATAAGAGCGACAATGACGCCTAGCAAGAGCCTAGCAATAGGAGCGACAATGCCGCCTAGCAACAGCCTCGCAATAAGAGTGACAATGTCGCCGAGCAAGAGCCTAGCAATAAGAGCAACAATTTCGCCTCGCAAGAGCCTTGCAATAAGAGCTACAATGTCGCCTAGCAAGAGCCTCGCAATACGAGTGACAATATCGCCGAGCAAGAGCCTAGCAATAAGAGCGACAATATCGCCTAGCAAGAGCCTTGCAATAAGAGCGACAATGTCGCCTAGCAAGAGCCTTGCAATAAGAGCGACAATGTCGCCTAGGAAGAGCCTAAAAATAAGAGTGACAATGTCACCTAGCAATAGGAGCGACATTATCGCCTATCAAGAGCCCAGCAATAACAGCGACAATGTCGCCTAGCAAGAGCCTCGCAATCGGAGCGATAATGTCGCCTAGCAAGAGCCTAGCAATAAGAGTGACAATGTCGCCCAGCAAGAGGCTAGCAATAAGAGCGACAATGTCGCCGAGCAAGAGCCTAAAAATAAGAGTGACAATGTCGCCGAGCAAGAACGTAAAAATAAGAGTGACAATGTCGCCGAGCAAGAGCCTAAAAATAAGAGTGACAATGTCACCGAGCAAGAGCCTATAAATAAGGGTGACAATGTCGCCTAGCAAGAGCCTAGCAATAAGAGCGACAATGTCGCCTAGCAAGAGCCTAGCAATAAGAGCGACAATGTCGCCTAGCAAGAGCCTCGCAATAAGAGCGACAATGTCGCCTAGCAAGAGCCTAGCAATAAGAGCGACAAGGTCGCCTAGCAATCAGAGCGACAATGTCGCCTAGCAAGAGCCTCACAATAAGAGCGACAATGTCGCCTAGCAAGAGCCTAGCAAAAAGAGCGACAATGTTGCTTATCAAGATAAGAGTGTCACCTCACAAGGTTATGGTTAGGGTTAGGGTTGTTCGGGTTAGGGTTAGGGTTAGGGTTAGGGGCTGTGTTTTAATTGGAAAGAATGAACGAAAGAAAACTATCGAAAACTTCACCTGGAGATTTGGTTGAAGAAGTGCTGGATGCTGCAGTTGAAATATCAGCCTCCATGAAGGCTTCTCTGATGTTGGTCACTTCTGTACCATGATGTACTGCTGAAACAGTATCTCTCATGTCCACTTCCTGCTCAAAGTCCACTGTGCGAGATTGGTTTGTTTCAGATACCACTCCAACAGGGGACATCTTCGTTGTTTCACGCCGAGTCATTGTGGTGGAAACTGATCGGTTAGTTTTCAAAAACAGTTGGTGTTTGGTATCATCTTTATTGTCATATGTTGTTTGTGGAGTAGAGATGTCTTCTATAGTCCAGCGCAAGCTCGAGTCCGATTCAACTGTACTTCTTGTTAGTCCTCGGTGTGGCCTCTTGAGCACAACTGATGAGAGAGATGTTTTTTGGTTCAAAGTACCAAACATACCTTTTGGTGAATTAGGCCGATCACTCTTACCTTCATAGGCTGGTATTTCCATGTGGCTCTCTTGTGCCGTTTGTCGGTCATTTGTTGATAAAGTACGTGTACTAGTTGTGGGAATGAAAAAGGTAGTTTGTCCATCCAGTTCATCAACATCTGTTTCAGTAACTGCAGGTGGTTCGTTTCTATCTTCCTTGTCTACCTGATGAGTCCCAGGTAACACACCACCCCAGTCGGGTAGACCTTTTCCTTGAGTCTTCCACTGCATTGAAGCAGAGTGTTCGGGTGTGGGGGCGTCTGAATTTGGTATTGCAGATATCCCTGATGTGGTGATGTTTGGCGCCTTTTCACTGACACCGAACCGGCGTCCATTTGCTGTTCTTTTAAAATCGAGAGCCCCTGTCGACCCAGATGGAGGATCTCGCCTCCAGGTATGAAGATATTCCTCTAGAAGGGAAATTCCATTTGTCGTGTTTGATGATTCTTCATTTGCTTTTGATATTTTGTGAAATTTGTTTAATGATGGTGATGATTGTGAAGAAAAGTGAGTTGTGGCATTGTGTCCTTGAGCAGGTGATTCGCTTTGCGTGCAGACGGTACAACAAGATGCTCCAATAAGGAGAGTGAACAGGCGAAGGTGGCACATGTTTTCCTTCCGGGGTTTGGCACGTAGACGCATAAAGGTGATAGCACGGAGACGCCTGAGATCCCAGGTGTGCCAAGGTGGACGATCATCAAGCACCCCTTGTGTAGTCCAACACGTGGATATAATCCAGGCAAACCGCTGCTTGGATGCCAGGGCTCCAGCTCGAGTTCATAACCTGAAAAACACAATGGCAACAAATTCGGTCATCGTGTTTCTTGCTGCCTCCTGTAGACAGTATTCATCATGCTGAGATTCCAGGCTGACATCCCAGGTTGAGATCCCAGGTTGAGATCCCAGGCTGACATCCCAGGCTGACATCCCAGGCTGACATCCCAGGCTGAGATCCCAGGTTGAGATCCCAGGCTGAGATCCCAGGTTGAGATCTCAGGCTGAGATCTCAGGCTGAGATCCCAGGTTGAGATCCCAGGTTGAGATCCCAGGTTGAGATCCCAGGTTGAGATCCCAGGTTGAGATCCCAGGCTGAGATCCCAGGCTGAGATCCCAGGCTGAGATCCCAGGTTGAGATCCCAGGCTGAGATCCCAGGCTGAGATCCCAGGCTGAGATCCCAGGCTGAGATCCCAGGTTGAGATCCCAGGTTGAGATCCCAGGTTGAGATCCCAGGTTGAGATCCCAGGTTGAGATCCCAGGCTGAGATCCCAGGCTGAGATCCCAGGCTGAGATTCCAGGCTGAGATCCCAGGCTGAGATCCCAGGCTGAGATCCCAGGCTGAGATCCCAGGCTGAGATCCCAAGCTGAGATCCCAGGTTGAGATCCCAGGTTGAGATCCCAGGCTGAGATCCCAGGCTGAGATCCCAGGCTGAGATCCCAGGCTGAGATCACAGGTTGAGATCCCAGGCTGAGATCCCAGGCTGAGATCCCAGGCTGAGATCCCAGGCTGAGATCCCAGGTTGAGATCCCAGGTTGAGATCTCAGGCTGAGATCCCAGGTTGAGATCCCAGGCTGAGATCCCAGGTTGAGATCCCAGGCTGAGATCCCAGGTTGAGATCCCAGGTTGAGATCCCAGGTTGAGATCCCAGGTTGAGATCCCAGGTTGAGATCCGAGGGTGAGATCCCAGGTTGAGATCCCAGGTTGAGATCCCAGGTTGAGATCCCAGGTTGAGATCCCAGGTTGAGATCCGAGGGTGAGATCCCAGGTTGAGATCCCAGGTTGAGATCTCAGCTCCTGCAATTAAAACAGTACCACTCCTGCAATGAAAATCAAATGAACAAATCAACATGGTGCTGCAGACAGTACCACTCCATGGTGCTGCAGACAGTACCACTCCTCCAATGAAAATCAAATGAACCAATGATTTGAAAGCGAAAAAGTGCTTTAAAAAAAAAAGAAAGGAAACAACACCTACCGTAAACTGGGGCTACTTTGAACATTTTCTTTCCTTTCCCATAGAACCCTGGCTAATGTAATAAATATATCTCACTCCTTTCATTACTCAAATAGGGGGACTGAATGAAGCTAATGATAGCATGCATCAAAACTGCTTAGCTGTGCATATAAAAAATTTTTTATAAAGAAATTAGGTGTTCACAGTAACCCTGCGAATGGGGCTACTTTGAATCTGTGTGAATTTGCTATACATAGTCAAAGGAACCCCTCTGTTGGGGTGTCATTGAACGCTATAACTGTTTTAAAAAATAAAATGAATCAAAAACAACATTTCAGAAAACTTTAAAAAATAATACCGGTACTGGATATCAATTTTGGATTGTGAAAAATTTGAAAATCGGCATAATGAGGAATATGACACCATTTTATCATAAAACTTCCGTTAACAATTATATTACTTGTATTGCGCTTTACCAAGGCAATACAATCACAAGAAACATGTGAAATTACAGTAATACGGTTCCAATAGTGAAGAACAAATCGACGGAATGGACGGTGCAAAATAACCCTTTGTATAGAGGTCATATCACATTGGGGTATGTGTCCCCACCCTCCCCTCTTACTGCATTTTAAAGTTTTGCAGTTCCTTCGCATTGAATGTAAGTCCACCCCTTCTTTCCTCTTTTGGGGGACTCAGCAGTCTAACCAACTGGTTTACAGTAACATTACCCTCATCAGGTACGGATGGCCAAACAAATTTATTGTCAACTTTCTTCGATGACCTCATGAACTTCATAGTGCATTCAACTTCATCGACTAAAATTTGACAGAAGTTTTCACTTGGAATTTTACAACATAATAGTTGCCAATGGATGGTACTATGTCATCTGGCAGGACTTCCTCTTCAGACTCGATGCTATCACTTATCTGATCCTCGCTTTCTTCTACTTCGCTTGATTCTGTCTCTGCGTCATCAATGCTGCCATCATCACTCTGTGACCCATGACTGATTATGTCATCGATGGCATTGCTGGTTGGTTCCTGTAAGTCCTCTGCACTTATGCTTTTCCCCGGCTCTCCAGATATTTTCTTCCTTCTCTTTTTGGGGGGATCCTGCTGGTCTCCAACCCCACGCATATTCTTCAGAATCCCTACGACTACTTCTGACACCGTTGTAGGTATGGCAGCATCATTTTCGTCACTGTCTGGTAGCCGCTTAATAACCCCGTGTCCTAGAGTGGGGTGACGCTTCATGAAATCATTTGCCCAATCAAATGATGGAAAATTATTGTGGAACTGCACCACCATTCTCCCTTGTTTTTCCAGATAGGAATGTGCCAACATCCGGAGGTCTTTTAAATCAAATGGAAATCCCCAATCAGCGACAATCTTCAAATGATCGGCAAAAGCCTGCTCCTCTTCAATAGTGAATACTGTAGGATGTCCGGGTTTTTTGGTATGTTTTCCCTTGAGTTTATTGTGCAGTGTTCCCGCTGGAATGTTGAATGATTTGTGTGCCTCTCTTTGGCTCATTGTGCCTTGCTCCACTGCACGGACTGCCATATGTAGTTGCTCAGTTGTGTAGTTGCGGTACTGCCTGGAACCTTCAACCCGTTTGTACGTTCGGACCATGTTTTACCAGATCGGATACCTGAAAATGAACACGTGTAGGGTGAGATATAGAATACAGACTTTAATATAATACTTGTGCTTACAGACATCCAAAGAACAGCTTTACATTTGTCAATCAATGTATTATTTCCTTGGTGTTACACGATTTTCTATTACCGGGGTTACTTTGAACACGTTCAAAATTGAACTCCCAGACTTTGAACACGTTCAAAATAACCCCGATTGTGACGAAAACATGCATGGGTAATGGTCAATTGACCCCTGTGATCCTATACCCAAACCATATTGACTAAGATTTGGTACCCCAATAGAGTAATTATTACTTAATTTTATGTTAGTATTTTAGGAAAAAATGAGTTATACTTACAAGTCAGGAGGTGAAAGTTTAAGACAGTTTGCTGCATACCATGTGCTCAGCATGAGGTGTCGGCCATTTTGAATCAGGCTTGGTCAATATCATTAATGTCCACATTTTAAATAATAAACAAACACAAAATCAATTAAACTAAATAATATCTTGTTTAATTTAAAACTTTTTTATGATTAACTAAGTATATCATAAATCATTTTCTTACGTGTGTGTTCAAAGTAGCCCTGTGATTCAAAGTAGCCCCAGTTTACGGTACACCTGCACCAGTGCACTACACTCACACCGACCTACACCTACCTCATTGGTGTAATGCTCAGGGCATCCACTCACTCTGAAAGGAAGTTGTCGAATTCAGGCCGAGTCATACCGGAGATGTCACACTCAGCATTTGAAAATAGAACACAAACACACTTACCTGGTGAACCTAATGGCCTGGTCCTGCTTGCATTTCAAACAGAGCCAGGGTTGGGTACAACTGCCCGAGATGTTATCACCTCTAACTGCACCTACTGTCCCCTCTTTACAACCTGGAAGAACTGGTCTATTAACAAAACCGCCATTCCTCATGTGGCCGAGCAAACTGGAACTGGGAGAAAGAGAGAGAGAAGGAGAAAGAGAAAGAGAAAGAGAAAGACAACTCTGGAATAATTCCTCATGAGAGGCTTTTTTTTAACCTTTTGACCTCAGTTTAACGTCCACCAAATTATACCGGAAGATTGAACTCCCAGTTTAACATCCACCAAATTATACCGGAAGATTGAACTCCCAGTTTAACATCCACCAAATTATACCGGCAGATTGAACTCCCAGTTTAACATCCACCAAATTATACCGGAAGATTGAACTCCCAGTTTAACATCCAACAAATTATACCGGCAGATTGAACTCCCAGTTTAACATCCACCAAATTATACCGGCAGATTGAACTCCCAGTTTATCATCCACCAAATTATACCAGGAGATTGAACTCCCAGTTTAACATCCACCAAATTATACCAGGAGATTGAACTCCCAGTTTAACATCCACCAAATTGTACCAGGAGATTGAACTCCCAGTTTAACATCCACCAAATTATACCGGCAGAATGAACTCCCAGTTTAACATCCACCAAATTATACCGGCAGATTGAACTCCCAGTTTAACATCCACCAAATTATACCAGGAGATTGAACTCCCAGTTTAACATCCACCAAATTGTACCAGGAGATTGAACTCCCAGTTTAACATCCACCAAATTATACCGGCAGATTGAACTCCCAGTTTAACATCCACCAAATTATACCGGCATATTGAACTCCCAGTTTAACATCCACCAAATTATACCGGCAGATTGAACTCCCAGTTTAACATCCACCAAATTATACCAGGAGATTGAACTCCCAGTTTAACATCCACCAAATTATACTGGCAGATTGAACTCCCAGTTTAACATCCACCAAATTATACCGGCAGATTAACCTCCCAGTTTAACAACCACCAAATTATACCGGCAGGTTGAACTCCCAGTTTAACATCCACCAAATTATACCGGCATATTGAACTCCCAGTTTAACAACCACCAAATTATACCGGCAGATTGAACTCCCTGTTTAACAACCACCAAATTATACCGGGAGATTGAACTCCCAGTTTAACATCCACCAAATTATACCGGCATATTGAACTCCCAGTTTAACAATCACCAAATTATACCGGCAGATTGAACTCCCAATTTAACAACCACCAAATTATACCGGCAGGTTGAACTCCCAGTTTAACATCCAACAAATTATACCGGCATATTGAACTCCCAGTTTAACAACCACCAAATTATACCGGCATATTGAACTCACAGTTTAACATCCACCAAATTATACCGGCAGATTGAACTCCCAGTTTAACATCCACCAAATTATACCGGCAGATTGAACTCCCAGTTTAACATCCACCAAATTATACCAGCAGATTGAACTTCCAGTTTAACATCCACCAAATTATACCGGCAGATTGAACTCCCAGTTTAACATCCACCAAATTATACCGGCAGATTGAACTCCCAGTTTAACATCCACCAAATTATACCAGGAGATTGAACTCCCAGTTTAACATCCACCAAATTATACCGGCAGATTGAACTCCCAGTTTAACATCCACCAAATTATACCGGCATATTGAACTCCCAGTTTAACATCCACCAAATTATACCGGCAGATTGAACACCCAGTTTAACAACCACCAAATTATACCGGCAGATTGAACTCCCAGTTTAACATCCACCAAATTATACCGGCATATTGAACTCCCAGTTTAACAACCACCAAATTATACCGGCAGATTGAACTCCCAGTTTAACATCCAGCAAATTATAGACAGATTGAACTCCCAGTTTAACATCCACCAAATTATACCGGCATATTGAACTCCCAGTTTAACATCCACCAAATTATACCGGCAGATTGAACTCCCAGTTTAACAACCACCAAATTATACCGGCAGATTGAACTCCCAGTTTAACATCCACCAAATTATACCGGCAGATTGAACTCCCAGTTTAACATCCACCAAATTATACCGGCATATTGAACTCCCAGTTTAACATCCACCAAATTATACCGGCAGATTGAACTCCCAGTTTAACAACCACCAAATTATACCAGGAGATTGAACTCCCAGTTTAATATCCACCAAATTATACCAGGAGATTGAACTTCCAGTTTAACATCCACCAAATTATACCGGCATATTGAACTCCCAGTTTAACATCCACCAAATTATACCGGCATATTGAACTCCCAGTTTAACATCCACCAAATTATACCGGCATATTGAACTCCCAGTTTAACATCCACCAAATTATACCGGCAGATTGAACTCCCAGTTTAACAACCACCAAATTATACCAGGAGATTGAACTCCCAGTTTAATATCCACCAAATTATACCAGGAGATTGAACTTCCAGTTTAACATCCACCAAATTATACCGGCATATTGAACTCCCAGTTTAACATCCACCAAATTATACCGGCATATTGAACTCCCAGTTTAACATCCACCAAATTATACCGGCAGATTGAACTCCCAGTTTAACAACCACCAAATTATACCAGGAGATTGAACTCCCAGTTTAATATCCACCAAATTATACCAGGAGATTGAACTTCCAGTTTAACATCCACCAAATTATACCGGCATATTGAACTCCCAGTTTAACAACCACCAAATTATACCAGGAGATTGAACTCCCAGTTTAATATCCACCAAATTATACCAGGAGATTGAACTTCCAGTTTAACATCCACCAAATTATACCGGCATATTGAACTCCCAGTTTAACAACCACCAAATTATACCGGCAGATTGAACTCCCAGTTTAACATCCACCAAATTATACCGGCAGATTGAACTCCCAGTTTAACATCCACCAAATTATACTGGCATATTGAACTCCCAGTTTAACATCCACCAAATTATACCGGCATATTGAACTCCCAGTTTAACAACCACCAAATTATACCGGCAGATTGAACTCCCAGTTTAACATCCACCAAATTATACCGGCAGATTGAACTCCCAGTTTAACATCCACCAAATTATACCGGCATATTGAACTCCCAGTTTAACATCCACCAAATTATACCGGCAGATTGAACTCCCAGTTTAACAACCACCAAATTATACCAGGAGATTGAACTCCCAGTTTAATATCCACCAAATTATACCAGGAGATTGAACTTCCAGTTTAACATCCACCAAATTATACCGGCATATTGAACTCCCAGTTTAACATCCACCAAATTATACCGGCATATTGAACTCCCAGTTTAACATCCACCAAATTATACCGGCATATTGAACTCCCAGTTTAACATCCACCAAATTATACCGGCAGATTGAACTCCCAGTTTAACAACCACCAAATTATACCAGGAGATTGAAGTCCCAGTTTAATATCCACCAAATTATACCAGGAGATTGAACTTCCAGTTTAACATCCACCAAGTTATACCGGCATATTGAACTCCCAGTTTAACATCCACCAAATTATACCGGCATATTGAACTCCCAGTTTAACATCCACCAAATTATACCGGCAGATTAACCTCCCAGTTTAACAACCACCAAATTATACCGGCAGGTTGAACTCCCAGTTTAACATCCACCAAATTATACTGGCATATTGAACTCCCAGTTTAACAACCACCAAATTATACCGGCAGATTGAACTCCCAGTTTAACAACCACCAAATTATACCGGCAGATTGAACTCCCAGTTTAACATCCACCAAATTATACCGGCATATTGAACTCCCAGTTTAACAACCACCAAATTATACCGGCAGATTGAACTCCCAGTTTAACAACCACCAAATTATACCGGCAGGTTGAACTCCCAGTTTAACATCCACCAAATTATACCGGCATATTGAACTCCCAGTTTAACAACCACCAAATTATACCGGCATGTTGAACTCACAGTTTAACATCCACCAAATTATACCGGCAGATTGAACTCCCAGTTTAACATCCACCAAATTATACCGGCAGATTGAACTCCCAGTTTAACATCCACCAAATTATACCAGGAGATTGAACTCCCAGTTTAACATCCACCAAATTATACCAGGAGATTGAACTTCCAGTTTAACATCCACCAAATTATACCGGCAGATTGAACTCCCAGTTTAACATCCACCAAATTATACCGGCAGATTGAACTCCCAGTTTAACATCCACCAAATTATACCAGGAGATTGAACTCCCAGTTTAACATCCACCAAATTATACCGGCAGATTGAACTCCCAGTTTAACATCCACCAAATTATACTGGCATATTGAACTCCCAGTTTAACATCCACCAAATTATACCGGCAGATTGAACTCCCAGTTTAACAACCACCAAATTATACCGGCAGATTGAACTCCCAGTTTAACATCCACCAAATTATACCGGCATATTGAACTCCCAGTTTAACATCCACCAAATTATACTGGCAGATTGAACTCCCAGTTTAACATCCACCAAATTATACCGGCAGATTGAACTCCCAGTTTAACATCCACCAAATTATACCGGCAGATTGAACTCCCAGTTTAAACCCAAGCTAGACTGCTCAGAGGCGAATGTGCGTACAGCTAACCGATCTGGGCGGTATGGCAGAGTGGCCAGACGGAAGCCAAACAGTTCAATCTTGGTTTCTTCAGACCACAGAATCTTGTTTCTCACAGTCCGAGAGCCCTTTAGGTGCTTTTTTGCAAACTCCAAGTGGGCTTTCATGCGTCTTTCACTGAAGAGAGGCTTCCGTCTGGCCACTCTGCCATGAAGCCCAGATCGGTGGAGTGTTGCAGTGATGGTTATCCTTCTGGAAGTTTCTCCCATCTCCACACAGGATCTCTGGAGCTCAGCCAGTGACCATCTGGTTCTTGGTCACCTCTCTTACCAAGGTCCTTCTCACCAGATTGCTCAGTTTGGCCGGGCGGCCAGCTCTAGGAAGAGTCATGGTTGTTCCAAACTTCTTCCATTTAAGAATTATGGAGGCCACTGTGCTCTTGGGAACCTTCAGTGCAGCAGAATTTTTTTTTGTAGGCTTCCCCAGATCTGTGCCTCGACACAATCCTGTCTCTGAGCTCTGTAGGCAGTTCCTTCGACCTCATGGCTTGGTTTTTGCTCTGATACGCATTGTCAGCTGTGAGACCTTATATAGACAGGTGTGTGCCTTTCCAAATCATGTCCAATCAATTGAATTTACCACAGGTGGACTCCAATCAAGGTGTAGAAACATCTCAAAGATGATCAAGAGAAATGGGAGGCACCTGCGCTAAATTTCAAGTGTCACAGCAAAGGGTCTGAATACTTATGTCAATGTGATATTTCAGTATTTTATTTTTAATAAATTTGCCAAACTTTCTAAAATCCTGTTTTCTCTTTGTAATTATGGGGTATTGAGTGTAGATTGATGAGGGAAAAAATGAATTTAAACGATTTCAGCAAAAGGCTGCAACATAAGAAAATGTGAAAAAAGTGAAGGGGTCGGAATACTTTCTGAATGCACTGTACGTATGTCTGTGTGTGTGTGTGTGTGTATATGTATGTATGCATGTATGTATGCATGTGGGTGTGTATGTATGTATGTATGTATGTATTATGTATGTATGTATGTATGTATGTATGTATGTGTGTATAAGTATGTATGTATGCATGTGTATGTATGTATTGTTATGTCGGTAGGGTAAAGCAATATCTAGAGTCAGGTAGATCTGAATAGGCAACATGCTTCGTCTGTCGCGATAGGGAATCTACCTGTAATAAGTTCTGTGTGTGTAGTCCGGTTTGTCGGGTTAAGATGTCTGCTTGTGAACATACCAGGATGTTCGTGTGCTAGGTAGTGATTGGGATTAAAGATAACAGCCCCTGTGTGTCACACCTGGTAATCAAACCTTTGTCCCTTATGGCAATGCATACCCATATAAACACTTAGACAGGCCCTGCAGTGCACACATAAATTAAATTCCCTTCTCTGACAAGGACTTCGGAAGAAAACAGGCAAGAGGCCAGTTCGGGGCACCGCCGCATGGGCCGCAGCCAGCTACACCTCCGGCAGGCCTAGCACCATAGAGTGACACGAGCTATCACCACGCTACAGGGAACGAGTGATTGGTTGGCGCGGAAGGCGCAAACCTCAGCCAATCAGTGCCGGAGGCACGAGGACGCAACTGAGGAGGAGGGGATTCATTGAAGGAAAGATGCTGGCAAGTTCGGGGAACGACGAGAAGCTTCGGTCTGACGTCACCAGGCGAAGTGATATAAGGGGGCGCTGCACCGATTCGAGAGCTTGTTCTCACAGACGACATTGAAGCTAGCTCTCTTCGCCCGGTTCGTGCTTGACTTGGATCCTTCTCTTCCCTCCTGGCTTGGATCGTGCTTCGCGCTGCGCTTGGCTTGGATTCCTGTTGGCTCTGTTCCTCTCCGCGACGCTGTTCTCTCCTCATGCAACCTCACCGTGCCTGTCCCTTTGTGCCTCGTGTTGGAGACCGACTTTGTGTGGAGCCCGCTAGCCTGCGTTGGACGCGTGGTGATTTTGGTGCGTTGGACACGTGGTGCTTTTGGATTGGTGCTCGGAGGCGGAGGGAGCCGCGTGGGACGACGACGGACAAGACCACAGACGAGATAAGGCCGCACCCACAGAACATTTTGCATTACACGAGGAGACAATTCTTTTCGTAACTCATTCCTGTGTCTCGTTTCTGAAGTGAGGTGTGTGGGATCCCAACTTAGGACTTTTATTTAGTATGGCGTTTTCCTGTCCCTACCTTTTATTACAATAAACCCTTGTAATATTTTTCATTCCCCACAAATCTGGTTTTGTTTGAGTTCGTTCGCCTTCCACAGGTACGTGCTTTTACCGCAGCTTCCACTTCCCTTCTTCCTCCCGCGTTTTGTAGCCGAATCCGTGTTTGGTCGTCGCCTCAAGTAAATCCGTTCTGGTCCATCCGCAGTCCCTGGTCTTAACCGAAGGGTCCACGCGACAGTATGTAAGTGTGTATGTATGTATGCATGTATGTGTGTATGTATGCATGTGTGTCTATGTATGTATGTAAGTGTGTATGTATGTATGTAAGTATGTATGTGTGTGTGTGTGTGTGTGTGTGTGTGTGTGTTTGTGTGTGTGTATGTATGCGTGTGTATGTATGTGTGTATGTATGTATGCATGTATGCATGTATGTATGTATGTATGTGTGTATGCATGTGTGTGTGTGAATGTATGTATGTATGTGTGTCTATGTATGTATGTAAGTGTGTATGTATGTATGTAAGTATGTATGCATGCATGTGTGTGTGTGAATGTATGTATGTATGTATGTATGCATGCGTGTGTGTGAATGTATGTATGTATGTATGTATGTATGTGTGGCAGACACAAAAGCCCACTGGCGTGGTGACATCATTCCGCGCACCAAGTGGGCGGTGGCCACGCCCGAGGGGTAGGCGTGGCCTCATGATATACACCGGGCGCGCAGCCCGGAGCGCGCCAGTGTTACAGTGAGCTCCTGAAATAAAGACGCTTATAAGTTACCGCTTGTCCGCTTCCTCCTTGCTCGCAAGCAGCGCGCGTAACGCCGCGCTTTACTGGTGACCCCCTTGACGTTGGATCTGCCGGAGCGATCCTTCCACACGCGACGCCATTGCCATGGCCAACTTCATCAAACTTCCCGAATTTTGGGAGGCTCAGGCCGAAGTCTGGTTCGTCCAGGCCGAAGCCCAATTTCAGCTTCGGCGCATCACCGGCGATGACACGCGCTATTGCCACGTCGTCGCCTCCCTCGGGCCCGGCACGGCCGCTCGAGTTGTGTCCGTCCTTCGCCACCCACCGGACGGCCACAAGTACGAGGCACTCAAGCGGCTACTCCTAGCCACGTTCGGCCTCACGGACGACGCACGGGCCGACCGCCTCCTGGATCTCCCCGAGCTCGGTGACACGCGCCCGTCGGTCCGAATGCACCATATGCTGTCACTGTTGGGCGACGAAGCCCCCGGTTCTCTATTCCGGGCGCTTTTCCGTCGCCAACTTCCAGCGCAGGTTCGCCTCGCGTTGGCCGGGACCGGGCTAACGGAACCCCGAGCATTGGCAGCCGAGGCGGACAAGTACTTCGCCGCTTCGGACACGCGGGCGAGAGTCGGCGTGGCCGTCACGGCCCTCGTGGCTGATGCTGCTGATGCTGCTGCTGATGCTGCTGATCCACAGCATCAGCTTATACAGCATACGCAGCATGCTGATACGCACCTCGTGACCGCCGCCACGCCCCACCCACCGCCGCGGCGAAAACCGCCACCGCGGGGAAACCCGCCAACTCCACCGGCCTGGCGGAGCCAGCCGCGCTCCTCCAGCTCCACCACCTGGTGCTGGTTCCACGCCAAGTTCGGCCACGAAGCTCGCCAGTGTCATCCGCCATGCTCCTTCAACAGGTCGGGAAACGCCTGGGCAGCCCCCAATAGTGGCGATGAGCACCGGCCGTTCGAGCAGCCTGCTGTTCATAACGGACACCTTCTACGGGCGCCGTTACCTGTGCGACATGGGAGCGCAGGTGAGTGTCGTTCCCGCCAGCACGTCAGACAAGCACGCCGCGGGTGGGGGCCCCATGCTGCTTGCCGCGAACGGGACACCCATCCGTACGTACGGAAAACGCTGCCTCTCTCTGCAGTTCGGAGGGCAGGTTTTCCGATGGACGTTCGTCACCGCCGACGTGCCCATGGCACTGCTTGGCGCGGACTTCCTGTGCGCTAATGGGCTCCTGGTCGACGTCAAGCGCAGACGTCTTGTCCAGGCCGAGACGTTCAGCTCGCTCGCTTGTGCGTTGCCCAGCTCAACGAGCGGCTTGCCGAACGGTTCGGTTCCGGCCACGTTGGTCTGTACGCTTCCGGCAGCGGACGCATTCACCCGCCTCCTCGCCGGCTTCCCGGCCCTCACGCGGCCCACCTTCTCGGTGGGGGCCGTCAAGCACGGGGTGGCCCATCACATCCCCACCGTCGGGCCACCGGTCTACGCCCGGGCATGCCGCCTCGAGCCGACGAAGCTGGCGGTGGCAAAAGCGGGGTTCGCTACCCTGGAGCGACTCGGCATCGTTCGGCGCTCAGAGAGCGCTTGGGCATCACCGCTGCACATCGTGCCGAAGCCCAGCGGGGGATGGCGACCGTGCGGGGACTATCGCCATCTCAATGACGCCACGACTCCCGACCGCTACCCCGTCCCCCACATTCAGGACTTTTCCACCCGTTTGGCAGGCATGTCCTTCTTCTCGAAGGTGGACCTCATACGCGGCTACCATCAGGTCCCCGTCAGGCCGGAGGACGTCCCGAAGACGGCGGTCATCACGCCATTCGGACTCTTCGAGTTCCTGCGCATGCCCTTCGGTCTGAAGAATGCGGCTCAGGCGTTCCAGCGACTGATGGACAGCGTCCTGCGTGACTTGGATTTTGTCTACGTCTACCTGGACGATATCCTCGTCACCAGCGCATCCCGCGAAGAGCACCTACGCCACCTCCGCACGCTCTTCGAACGCCTGGGCCAGCATGGCCTGATTGTGAACCCCGCAAAGTGCCAGTTCGGCGCCACCATAATCGATTTTCTGGGGCACCGTGTCACCAGGCACGGAGCCGTCCCCCTGCCGGCCAAGGTGGAGGGGGTGAAGGGGTTTCCGTGCCCCCGCATGATCAGAGGGCTGCAGGAGTTCCTGGGCATGGTGAACTTTTACCATCGGTTCCTGCCCCGTATCGCCCAGCTCCTGCGCCCCCTGCACGAAGCTCTCCGAGGTAAGCCGGGCAAAGGCGACGTTACCTGGACCGAGCAGATGGACACGGCGTTCACGGGCGCGAAGCTCGCCTTGGCTAACGCCACCATGCTCGCGCACCCGGCGCCCGATGCACCGATCGCCCTCACCACCGATGCCTCGGACTACGCGGTGGGCGCGGTGCACGAGCAATGGGTGCGTGGAGCTTGGCAACCGCTGGCGTTCTTTAGCCGGCAGCTTCGCCCGCCCGAACGCCGTTACAGTACCTTCGACCGCGAGTTGCTCGGGCTTCACTTGGCGGTCAGGCACTTCCGCCATCTGCTCGAGGGCCGTGCGTTCACTGCCTTCGTCGACCACAAGCCGCTGATCTTCGCGATGGGCAAGGTCACCGAGCCGTGGTCGGCCCGGCAGCAGCGTCACCTCTTGGCCGTGTCCGAGTACACGACGGACATCCAGCACGTCGCGGGGAAGGACAACCCGGTGGCGGATTGCCTTTCCCGGGCTGTCGCCCACGCAGTCCACCTCGGCATCGACTATGCCCGGATGGCAGCGGACCAGGCCGCTGACCCCGACGTCCAGGCCTTGTGGACCGCCGTCACGGGCCTCCGCGTCACCGAGGTGGCGTTCGACGGCGCGGGCGCGGCCCTCTTGTGCGACGTCTCCCTCGGGCGTCCTTGCCCCATCGTGCCCGTGGGCTGGCAGCGCCAGGTGTTTGACGCCATCCACGGCCTGTCCCACCCGGGCGCGAGGGCCTCCCAAAGGCTGATCGCCAACAAGTTCGTCTGGCATGGCCTCCGGAAGGCCGTCCGCGGCTGGGCCAGGACGTGCCTCGCGTGCCAGCGCGCCAAGGTGCACCGGCACACCCAGGCCCCGTTGGCCCCGTTCACGGTGCCGGAACGCCGGTTTGACCACGTCCACGTGGACCTGGTGGGACCTCTGCCCCCCTCGCGGGGTTTCACCTACGTCCTCACCATGGTGGACCGCACCACCCGGTGGCCGGAGGCCGTGCCCTTGGCGTCGACAATGGCGGCCGATGTCGCGCAGGCTTTCATCGCCACCTGGGTCGCCCGGTTCGGCGCCCCCTCAGACATCTCGTCCGACTGCGGCCCCCAGTTCACCTCGGAGCTCTGGGGGGTGGTCGCGCAGGGGCTCGGGGTCCGGCTGCACCGAACCACGGCCTACCACCCCCATGCTAACGGCCTGTGTGAGCGATTTCACCGCTCATTGAGGGCCGCGCTCCGGGCCACCCTCCGCGACGGCGGCCGGGTCGACAGGCTCCCCTGGGTCCTGCTGGGCCTCCGGACGGCGCCCAAGGAGGACCTGCGCGCATCCGCGGCGGAGTTGGTCTTCGGGGAACCGCTGCGGGTGCCGGGCGAGTTCCTCCCCGACTCCACGGCACCATGGTCCGCGGCACAGCAGCGCTCTGCTCTGCAAGAGACCGCCCAGAGGTTCGCCCCGGTGCCAACGGCATGCCACGGGCACCCACCGACGCACGTCGCCCCGGAGCTTCGCACGGCGGAGTACGTCTTCGTCCGCCACGATGCCCACCGGACACCACTGCGGCCCCCGTACGATGGGCCTTTCCGCGTGCTGGAGACCGGGGCGAAGCACTTCACCCTGGACATCGGCGGTACTCCTGACCGCGTTCCAGTAGACCGCCTCAAGCCGGCCCACCTCGACGTGGACCATCCACCGCCAGTGGCCCGACCCCCACGTCGGGGCCGCCCCCCTGTGGGCGGACCCCCGGCACCGCCCAGCCCCGCCACCCCCCGGTCCTGCACCCATCCCAGGGGCAGCCAAGGGCATCCCACCTGGCATCCCTGCACCCCGGACGCCGCCGATCGCCAGGGGGCGCTTCGGCCGGGTCATTCATCTGCCCCGCAAACTGGCCCTCCAGGTGCGCGGGAATTCTGGGGGGGCGCGTGTGGCGGACACAAAAGCCCACTGGCGTGGTGACATCATTCCGCGCACCAAGTGGGCGGTGGCCACGCCCGAGGGGTAGGCGTGGCCTCATGATATACACCGGGCGCGCAGCCCGGAGCGCGCCAGTGTTACAGTGAGCTCCTGAAATAAAGACGCTTATAAGTTACCGCTTGTCCGCTTCCTCCTTGCTCGCAAGCAGCGCGCGTAACGCCACGCTTTATATGTATGTATGTATGTATGTATGTATGTATGTATGTATGTATGTATGTATGTATGTATGTATGCACATTTACACAGCAAGCTATGGGTTGGATCGTGAAGTTGACCTGTGGCTCAGACACCAAGATTACAACAAAAACAGAAACAGATGGACCTCCATGGACACTTTGCACCACGATGTCCTCACCATGTCACTCCAAAGCGAAGGACCATCAATGCCATCGTCATTCCAGCATCAGCACTGCAAATGGAGTCTCCGTCGTACACCGGATCGCAGCGCTATTCCACCATGAATCCGAGACTGCTCGAATTTCCACTTCCACGAATAATGAATAGTCTTGACTCTTGAGGTTCTGAGTGGTGGGATAAAATGGAGGGGGGGGGGGGGGGGTGGGGGGTGGGGGAATAAATAAACCTTGGTCAGTTTTGATTGGTTCATTTTACACATGTTGCAGAACATCTGTGAATTCAAATAATTGAAACATCGGAAAATATCAAGAAGTCAAAAGGCAAACATTGCCAGACTCGGCCAAGCCCAGGAAAACAAGGTTACTAAAGGGTTAAAGATTGGTGAGTGTGGATAGACGGAATATGGAATGAGAAATGGAGAACGCGGCACGAATCATGCACGTGCAGCCTAAAAGAGTCAATTAAATACCCAGGACATAACGGTATTCCATGCACGTTCGGAGAGGTTGGAGTGGTTAAACCCATCTATGGTTATCATGATTCCATGCACGTTCGGAGAGGTTGGAGTGGTTAAACCCATCTATGGTTATCATGATTCCATGCACGTTCGGAGAGGTTGGAGTGGTTAAACCCATCTATGGTTATCATGATTCCATGCACGTTCCGAGAGGATGGAGTGGTTAAACCCATCTATGGTTATCATGATTCCATGCACGTTCGGAGAGGTTGGAGTGGTTAAACCCATCTATGGTTATCATGATTCCATGCACGTTCGGAGAGGATGGAGTGGTTAAACCCATCTGTGGTTATCATGATTCCATGCACGTTCGGAGAGGTTAGAGTGGTTAAACCCATCTGTGGTTATCATGATTCCTTGCACGTTTGGAGAGGTTAGAGTGGTTAAACCCATCTATGGTTATCATGATTCCATGCACGTTCGGAGAGGTTGGAGTGGTTAAACCCATCTATGGTTATCATGATTCCATGCACGTTCGGAGAGGTTAGAGTGGTTAAACCCATCTATGGTTATCATGATTCCATGCACGTTCGGAGAGGATGGAGTGGTTAAACCCATCTGTGGTTATCATGATTCCATGCACGTTCGGAGAGGTTAGAGTGGTTAAACCCATCTGTGGTTATCATGATTCCTTGCACGTTTGGAGAGGTTAGAGTGGTTAAACCCATCTATGGTTATCATGATTCCATGCACGTTCGGAGAGGTTGGAGTGGTTAAACCCATCTATGGTTATCATGATTCCATGCACGTTCGGAGAGGTTAGAGTGGTTAAACCCATCTATGGTTATCATGATTCCATGCACTTTCGGAGAGGTTAGAGTGGTTAAACCCATCTGTGGTTATCATGATTCCTTGCACGTTTGGAGAGGATGAAGTGGTTAAACCCATCTGTGGTTATCATGATTCCATGCACGTTTGGAGAGGATGGAGTGGTTAAACCCATTTGTCGTTATCATGATTCCATGCACGGTCGAAGAGGATGAGGTGGTAAAACCCATCTATGGTTATCATGATTCCATGCACGTTCGGAGAGGTTGGAGTGGTTAAACCCATCTGTGGTTATCATGATTCCATGCAAGTTCGGAGAGGATGAAGTGGTTAAACCCATCTGTGGTTATCATGATTCCATGCACGTTTGGAGAGGATGGAGTGGTTAAACCCATCTGTGGTTATCATGATTCCATACACGTTCGGAGAGGATGGAGTGGTTAAACCCATCTGTGGCTATCATGATTCCATGCACGTTCGGAGAAGATGGAGTGGTTAAACCAATTTGTGGTTATCATGATTCCATGCACATTCGAAGAGGATGGAGTGGATCAACCATTCTGTGGTTATCATGATTCCATGCACGTTCGGAGAGGAAGGAGTGGTTAATCCCATCAGTGGTTATCATGATACCGTGCACGTTCAGAGAGGGTGCAGGGGTTAAACCCATCTGTGGTAATCATGATTACATGCACGTTCGGAGAGGATGAAGTGGTTAAACCCATCTGTGGTTATCACGATTCCATGCACGTTCGGAAAGGATGGAGTGGGTAAACCCATCTGTGGTTATTATGATTCCATGCACGTTCGGATAGGTTGCAGCGGTTAATCCCAACTGTGGTTATCATGATTCCATGCACGTTCGGGGAGGATTGAGCGGTTAAATCCTTCAGTGGTTTTCATGATTCCAAGGAGTTCGGAGAGGATGGAATGGTTAAACCAATCTGTGGTTGTCATGATTCCATGCACGTTCAGAGAGCATGGAGTGGTTAAACCCATCTGTGCTTATCATGATTCCATGCACGCTCGGAGAGCATGGAGTAGTTAAACCCATCTGTCGTTATCATGATTCCATGTATGTACGAATAGCATGGAGTGGTTAAACCGATCTGTGGTTATCATGATTCCATGCACGTTCAGAGAGGATGGAGTGGTTAAACCAATCTGTGGTTATCATGATTCCATGCACGTTCTGAGAGGATGGAGTAGTTAAACCCATCTGTGGTTATCATGATTCCATACATGTTCACAGAGGATGCAGCGGTTAAACCCATCTGTGATTATCATGATTCCATGCACGTTCAGAGAGGATGCAGGGGTTAAACCAATCTGTGGTTATCATGATTCCATGCACGTTCTGAGAGGATGGAGTAGTTAAACCCATCTGTGGTTATCACGATTCCGTGCACGTTCGGAAAGGATGGAGTGGTTAAACCCATCTGTGGTTATCATGATTCCATGCACGTCGGCGGTGGAAGCGACGTGGAGGCGGTGGAAGCGACGTGGAGGCGACGTGGGGGGGTGGAGGCAAAACGTGGGAGGTGGTGGAAGCGACGTGGAGGCGGTGGAAGCGACGTGGAGGCGGTGGAAGCGACGTGGAAGCGACGTGGAGGCGGTGGAGGCAAAACGTGGGAGGCGGTGGAAGCGACGTGGAGGCGGTGGAAGCGACGTGGAGGCGGTGGAAGCGACGTGGAGGCGGTGGAAGCGACGTGGAGGCGACGTGGAGGCGACGTGGGGGCGGTGGAGGCGACGTGGGGGCGGTGGAGGCGACGTGGGGGCGGTGGAGGCGACGTGGGGGCGGTGGAGGCGACGTGGGGGCGGTGGAGGCGACGTGGAGGTGGTGGAGGCGACGTGGAGGTGGTGGAAGCGACGTGGAGGTGGTGGAAGCGACGTGGAGGTGGTGGAAGCGACGTGGAGGTGGTGGAAGCGACGTGGAGGTGGTGGAAGCGACGTGGAGGTGGTGGAAGCGACGTGGAGGTGGTGGAAGCGACGTGGAGGTGGTGGAAGCGACGTGGAGGTGGTGGAAGCGACGTGGAGGTGGTGGAAGCGACGTGGAGGTGGTGGAAGCGACGTGGAGGTGGTGGAAGCGACGTGGAGGCGGTGGAAGCGACGTGGAGGCGGTGGAAGCGACGTGGAGGTGGTGGAAGCGACGTGGAGGTGGTGGAAGCGACGTGGAGGTGGTGGAAGCGACGTGGAAGTGGTGGAAGCGACGTGGAGGTGGTGGAAGCGACGTGGAGGTGGTGGAAGCGACGTGGAGGTGGTGGAAGCGACGTGGAGGTGGTGGAAGCGACGTGGAGGTGGTGGAAGCGACGTGGAGGTGGTGGAGGCGACGTGGAGGCGGTGGAGGCGACGCGGGGGCGGTGGAAGCGACGCGGAGGCGGTGGAAGCGACGTGGAGGCGGTGGAAGCGACGTGGAGGCGGTGGAAGCGACGTGGCGGCGGTGGAAGCGACGTGGAGGCGGTGGAAGCGACGCGGAGGCGGTGGAGGCGACGCGGAGGCGGTGGAGGCGACGCGGGGGCGGGGGAAGCGACGCGGGGGCGGTGGAAGCGACGCGGGGGCGGTGGAAGCGACGCGGGGGCGGTGGAAGCGACGCGGGGGCGGTGGAAGCGACGCGGGGGCGGTGGAAGCGACGCGGGGGCGGTGGAGGCGACGCGGAGGTGGTGGAGGCGACGTGGAGGTGGTGGAAGCGACGTGGAGGTGGTGGAAGCGACGTGGAGGTGGTGGAAGCGACGTGGAGGTGGTGGAAGCGACGTGGAGGTGGTGGAAGCGACGTGGAGGTGGTGGAAGCGACGTGGAGGTGGTGGAAGCGACGTGGAGGCAGTGGAGGTGGTGGAAGCGACGTGGAGGTGGTGGAAGCGACGTGGAGGTGGTGGAAGCGACGTGGAGGTGGTGGAAGCGACGTGGAGGTGGTGGAAGCGACGTGGAGGTGGTGGAGGCGACGTGGGGGTGGTGGAGGCGACGTGGGGGGGTGGAGGCAAAACGTGGGAGGTGGTGGAAGCGACGTGGAGGCGGTGGAAGCGACGTGGAGGCGGTGGAAGCGACGTGGAGGCGGTGGAGGCAAAACGTGGGAGGCGGTGGAAGCGACGCGGGGGCGGTGGAAGCGACGCGGGGGCGGTGGAAGCGACGCGGGGGCGGTGGAAGCGACGCGGGGGCGGTGGAGGCGACGCGGAGGTGGTGGAAGCGACGTGGAGGTGGTGGAAGCGACGTGGAGGTGGTGGAAGCGACGTGGAGGTGGTGGAAGCGACGTGGAGGTGGTGGAAGCGACGTGGAGGTGGTGGAAGCGACGTGGAGGTGGTGGAAGCGACGTGGAGGCGGTGGAGGTGGTGGAAGCGACGTGGAGGTGGTGGAAGCGACGTGGAGGTGGTGGAAGCGACGTGGAGGTGGTGGAAGCGACGTGGAGGTGGTGGAAGCGACGTGGAGGTGGTGGAAGCGACGTGGAGGTGGTGGAGGCGACGTGGGGGTGGTGGAGGCGACGTGGGGGGGTGGAGGCAAAACGTGGGAGGTGGTGGAAGCGACGTGGAGGCGGTGGAAGCGACGTGGAGGCGGTGGAAGCGACGTGGAGGCGGTGGAGGCAAAACGTGGGAGGCGGTGGAAGCGACGTGGAGGCGGTGGAAGCGACGTGGAGGCGGTGGAAGCGACGTGGAGGCGGTGGAAGCGACGTGGAGGCGGTGGAAGCGACGTGGAGGCGACGTGGGGGCGGTGGAGGGGGCGGTGGAGGCGACGTGGAGGCGACGTGGAGGTGGTGGAAGCGACGTGGAGGTGGTGGAAGCGACGTGGAAATGGTGGAAGCGACGTGGAGGTGGTGGAAGCGACGTGGAGGTGGTGGAAGCGACGTGGAGGTGGTGGAAGCGACGTGGAGGTGGTGGAAGCGACGTGGAGGCGGTGGAAGCGACGTGGAGGCGGTGGAAGCGACGTGGAGGCGGTGGAAGCGACGTGGAGGCGGTGGAGGTGGTGGAAGCGACGTGGAGGTGGTGGAAGCGACGTGGAGGTGGTGGAAGCGACGTGGAGGTGGTGGAAGCGACGTGGAGGTGGTGGAAGCGACGTGGAGGTGGTGGAAGCGACGTGGAGGTGGTGGAAGCGACGTGGAGGTGGTGGAAGCGACGTGGAGGTGGTGGAAGCGACGTGGAGGTGGTGGAAGCGACGTGGAGGTGGTGGAAGCGACGTGGAGGTGGTGGAAGCGACGTGGAGGTGGTGGAAGCGACGTGGAGGTGGTGGAAGCGACGTGGAGGTGGTGGAAGCGACGTGGAGGTGGTGGAAGCGACGTGGATGTGGTGGAAGCGACGTGGAGGTGGTGGAAGCGACGTGGAGGTGGTGGAAGCGACGTGGAGGCGGTGGAAGCGACGTGGAGGCGGTGGAAGCGACGTGGCGGCGGTGGAAGCGACGTGGAGGCGGTGGAAGCGACGTGGAGGCGGTGGAAGCGACGCGGAGGCGGTGGAGGCGACGCGGGGGCGGTGGAAGCGACGTGGAGGCGGTGGAAGCGACGTGGAGGCGGTGGAAGCGACGTGGAGGCGGTGGAAGCGACGTGGCGGCGGTGGAAGCGACGTGGAGGCGGTGGAAGCGACGTGGAGGCGGTGGAAGCGACGCGGAGGCGGTGGAGGCGACGCGGGGGCGGTGGAAGCGACGCGGAGGCGGTGGAAGCGACGCGGGGGCGGTGGAAGCGACGCGGGGGCGGTGGAAGCGACGCGGGGGCGGTGGAAGCGACGCGGGGGCGGTGGAAGCGACGCGGGGGCGGTGGAGGCGACGCGGAGGCGGTGGAGGCGACGTGGAGGTGGTGGAAGCGACGTGGAGGTGGTGGAAGCGACGTGGAGGTGGTGGAAGCGACGTGGAGGTGGTGGAAGCGACGTGGAGGTGGTGGAAGCGACGTGGAGGCGGTGGAAGCGACGTGGAGGCGGTGGAAGCGACGTGGAGGTGGTGGAAGCGACGTGGAGGTGGTGGAAGCGACGTGGAGGTGGTGGAAGCGACGTGGAGGTGGTGGAAGCGACGTGGAGGTGGTGGAAGCGACGTGGAGGTGGTGGAAGCGACGTGGAGGCGGTGGAAGCGACGTGGAGGCGGTGGAGGTGGTGGAAGCGACGTGGAGGTGGTGGAAGCGACGTGGAGGTGGTGGAAGCGACGTGGAGGTGGTGGAAGCGACGTGGAGGTGGTGGAGGCGACGTGGGGGCGGTGGAGGTGACGTGGAGGCATTGGAAGCGACTTGGAGGCTGTGGAAGCGACGTGGAGGCGGTGGAAGTGACGTGGAGGCGGTGGAAGCGACGTGGAGGCGGTGGAAGCGACGTGGAGGCGGTGGAAGCGACGTGGAGGCGGTGGAAGCGACGTGGAGGCGGTGGAAGCGACGTGGAGGTGGTGGAAGCGATGTGGAGGCGGTGGAAGCGACGTGGAGGTGGTGGAAGCGACGTGGACGTGGTGGAAGCGACGTGGAGGTGGTGGAAGCGACGTGGAGGTGGTGGAAGCGACGTGGAGGTGGTGGAAGCGACGTGGAGGTGGTGAAAGCGATGTGGAGGCAGCCAAACTCTTATTTCCCAACTTTCCAAGTCAACATTCATTGCAAGTGGTATTTGTGAATTTGGAGTCAACATCAAACACCACGTGTGTGGAATGACTACACAACCACATTTACACCACGCGTACAATTACTAGACTACATATACACAACCACATTTACACCACGCGTACAATTACTCGACAACATTTACACAACCACATTTACACCATGCGTACAATTAGCAGACAACATTTGCACAACCACATTTACTCCACGTGTACAATTACTAAACATTTACACGACATTTACTCCATGCATACAATCACTAGACAACATTTACACAACCACATTTACTCGATGTGTACAATTACGAGACAACATTTACACAACCACATTTACTCCATGTGTACAATTACGAGACAACATTTACACAACCACATTTACTCCATGCGTACAATTACTAAACATTTATACAACCACATTTACTCTTTGTGTACAATTACTCGACAAAATTTACACAACCACATTTACTCCACGTGTGCAATTACGAGACAACATTTACACAACCACATTTACTCCAGGTGTACAATTAATAGACAACGTTTACACAATCACATTTACTCCACGTGTGCAATTACTAGACAACATTTACACAACCACATTTACTCCACGTGTACAATTAGGAGACAACATTTACACAACCACAGTTACTCCACGCGTACAATTACTAGACAAAATTTACACAACCACATTTACTCCACGCGTACAATTACGAGAAAACATTTACACAACCACATTTACTCCAGGTGTACAATTAATAGACAACGTTTACACAATCACATTTACTCCACGCATACAATTACGAGAAAACATTTACACAACCACATTTACTCCAGGTGTACAATTAATAGACAACATTTACACAACCACATTTACTCCATGCGTACAATTACTAAACATTTATACAACCACATTTACTCTATGTGTACAATTACTCGACAAAATTTACACAACCACATTTACTCCATGTGTACAATTTCTAGACAACATTTACACAACCACATTTACTCCACGTGTGCAATTACTAGACAACATTTACACAACCACATTTACTCCATGCGTACAATTACGAGAAAACATTTACACAACCACATTTACTCCAGGTGTACAATTACAAGACAACATTTACACAACCACATTTACTCCATGTGTACAATTACTAGACAACATTTACACAACCACATTTACTTCAGGTGTACAATTACTAGACAACATTTACACAACCACATTTACTCCACGCATACAATGACGAGAAAACATGTACACAACCACATTTACTCCAGGTGTACAATTAATAGACAACGTTTACACAATCACATTTACTCCAGGTGTACAATTAATAAACATGTACACAACCACATTTACTCGAGGTGTACAATTAATAGACAACATTTACACAACCACATTTACTCCAGGTGTACAATTACGAGGAAACATTTACACAACCACACCACGTGAGTGCAGGAGCAAAAGAACACATTTAAACCACGTGTTCAATCATTGCACAACCACAATCCACATTAGATCTGTTACTTTAATTAGGTGAGACGTAAAGGTAGAATGATAACAAAACCTCCGTCATCATGTCTCACATCCTCACGTTGATATGAATAGAGAAGCGGTACACCAGGCATGCAGGCTTTCTCTGGCTTTCACCACGAGATCCACCTGATTATGACCCAGAATCCTCCACAGGTACACCCAGATCGACATGGAGAATTTTCACAAAATGACCCCATATCACCTGCTCCACCGAAGAACCATCCATAAATCACCTGCTCCACCAAAGAACCATCAGAATTTGACCCCGTATCACCTATTTCACCGAAGAAGCACCCATATTACCTGTTCCACCAAACAACCACCAATATCACCTGGTTCATCGCAGAACCATAAGAATTTGATCCTGCATCACCTGTTCCATCAAAGAAGCACCCATATCACCTGCTCCACCGAAGAACCATCAGCACCTGACCCAGTATCATCCACTCCGCACGTAGACCCAGTAAAACATGACCATATACCCACATCGAAGGAGATCCGAACATGACCCGTATCATCTCCACCTACACACCCCCCTTCCGAGGACATACCCCTCCTTCCAGACGTTGTCCGAGTGAATCCTTCCTCGGCAGACACCCTCCACCTCCACCACCTCGAACAAGGCGCTACGGTCTCCCTGCCTTGGCCCGGTTGAGTGATCTATTCCGACTATACGGACAAGCGATGCGCTCTCGGATCCAACGCAGGTGCTCAGGGTCCATTTCGCATCTTTCTCCGCCCACGGACGAGGCAATTCCTTAGGAGGCTGCTCTTTGGGCATATCGCTCCGCCTCGTGGGCGGGGTTAAAAACGTAGCTCCGCCTCGTGGGTGGAGTTAAAACTCGCTCGGCCTCGTGGGCGGGGTTAAAAACTCGCTCCGCCTTGTGGGCGAATTTCAAACGTCGCTCCACCTCGTGGGCGGGGTTAAAACGTCGCTCCGCCTCGTGGGCGGGGTTAAAAACGTAGCTCCGCCTCGTGGGCGGGGTTAAAAACGTAGCTCCGCCTCGTGGGCGGGGTTAAAAACGTAGCTCCGCCTCGTCGGCGGGGTTAAACCGTTGCTCCATCTCATGGTCGAATTTACCAGCCGAGTCTCCGGCAATTCCAAAGCGCATTTGTTTACAATCCTCACTTTGGTGTAAAGACCATGTCGTAGGAAGAAACAATGAGCATGTTCTGAGCAACGTAGGTGTCCTCATCGCAGGTATGCGAGCTCCTCTTGAGGCCATGGTGCCAAATTGCCTTGTATACCGGATCATGTCACATTGAACGAACATACGTGTTGTCCTTCCACAAATTACTCTCCTGTCGGGGGGTCCATGATGAACCCACCAGAGGCTCGTTTCACCCTCTACGACTCATCAGCCTCAAGCTCCTTCCAAGGTAGAGCATATCTTGGTTTCTTTCCCAGAATGAAAAACGGATTTTTTAAAAACCAAATATTTCTTTGTAAATTATGGGAAATTTGTGCCCCCCACACCCTCCCAAAACTCCAAGCTCCCTTCCCTGACTCCACACTATATTCTATCCCTTTTATTCTCAATTTGAATTTTCAAGCTTCAGCCCCCATGCAGATGTAATAAATAGATGGTCCTTTACACCATAACAGAAAGATGACCAATCGTACGGATATTCCCATTCAGCTTGGAGAACTTGGTCAGGTAGATCTAATGTGAGCTCCTGTTGGTCTTACCTACCCACCGTGACCCCGTACTTGAAGGGCTGAATCCGTTCCGTTTGACCAATCTCTCACTCCATGAGGAGGTAGTTACCTGGAAAGCACGCTACGTAGTTGTACAATTTGAACACCTGTACACAAGGTAGGAATAGTGCACTTTATTGAAATCCATTTCTACAAAACGTTTGCATTGCACAAATCCATATTGGGACATGCTTGTCCATCTGAGCAGCATCTGGTCCCTTGGCAGCCATTGGTCCTCTTCAATCACATGAATGGAAAGGATATTTAGAAACCTAAAAACTTGTGGGTATTCAAAGGGCAGGTAACTACCACCGCAGGTCCATCGGGGTCAATATGTTTTCAACATCTCGGCTTTGGTGGCTCACCTGGTGGCCCTGGACCATTTACCGGAAGGGGAAGCAGCAGGGAGGGTCTCGTAGCTCGACTGGACCGTTCGCGTTCACGACTCCACAATGTCATCAAATCCAAAAACACTCGTCGAGGCATCTCAAAAGAGAACTACAAATGGATCCTTATAGGAACAAAAACCGGTCAACCGGTTTACGAGTGGACCCGACAGACTCCTGGTTCAACATACAAATGGGTCCGGGCGGCTTGGTGATGTCCCATTCGAGTACCGACAATCAACCGCGTACCATCTTGGTTAATTTGGTGAAGAACCACAGAATGGAACAGCCTGTGCTGGGCAAATACAAAGGTCAAAAGAAAAAGGGGACCTCTTTGAGACCACATAAGACCTACAAACAGACGAGACCAATCTCTACAGGTTGCCGCGTACCATCTTGGTTAATGTGGGAAACGGTGAACAACCACAGAATGGAACAGCCTGTGCTGGGCAAGTACAACGGTCAAAAGAAAAAGGGACCCTGAGACCACATGAGACCCTGGGACCACATGAGACCTCCAAATAGACTAGACGACCAATCTCTACAGGTTGCCGTGTACCATCTTGGTTAATGTGGGAAACGGTGAAGAACCACAGAATGGAACAGCCTGTGCTGGGCAAGTACAAAGGTCAAAAGAAAAAGGGGACCTCTTTGAGACCACGTAAGACCTCCAAACAGACTAGACCAATCTCTACAGGTTGCCGCGTACCATCTTGGTTAATGTGGGAAACGGTGAACAACCACAGAATGGAACAGCCTGTGCTGGGCAAGTACAACGGTCAAAAGAAAAAGGGGACCCCTGAGACCACATGAGACCTCCAAATAGACTAGACCAATCTCTTCAGGTGACAATGAACCATTCTCCATTACTTCATCGATCAATCGTTAACAATTGTGGGCAGGTGAACACAGACATTCCCACATACCCAGACGTTGTGCTCGATATCAACGAAATGAAGGATACAGAAGTTTTTAAATGAGTAAAAATCATTCATTTCATCGACAATTCATTATTTCCAAATGATTGGAAATAAAATTTGATTCGAACCTGCACTGGCTGGACAAACTACCAAAAGAATAAACTCACTCTCGTTTATACAGAGGTGTTAATCTGAGGCCGACGTATTCACCTGTTTTGTGAATGAAGCGTGAGTTTCATATGAAAGTAAAATGGAAGATTTCAACCTGACGAGTTATCAACATCATGAACAAAAATGACGACATTCATATGTGGATTCTACGGTTTGGTGTGCGAGTACAAACACAGCTCGTTTGGGTAATCGCCGTCATAGAAATTAAATATATACAACCAGGACCACCTCCCCCATCCCCAACCATACCTCTCCACACCTTTCCACAACAACTTCCCCAGCAAAGGCCAAATAATAATAACAATTTAAAAAATGCATCTGTGTTCTACGAGGAGTGCGCACGACAAAGTGGAGGAGGTGCACGGCCAATGATGACAAAGGTGACAAAGGCCAATGATGGTGCACGTTTTGCTCAACGACTACTGCCATTGATGGAATATGTTGCGTTCCACGACGACAGCTAATGATCAAGCACATTTATGCTACATGACTACCGCCATCGATGGAGGGCGTTTACTATCCATGATGACTACAATCGACGGCACGCATTATTCTCCACTACTGATGCCATCGACTGAGAGCATTATTCTCCACGACCGATGCCATGGACATTGTTCTCCTATACTGATGCTATCGACGGAGTGCGTTGTTTTCCACGACTGACTACTGATGGAGAGCGCTGTTCTCCATGACCGACGCCATCAAGTGAGAGCGCTGTTCTCCATGACCGACACCATCGAGTGAGAGCGCTGTTCTCCATGACCGACACCATCGAGTGAGAGCGCTGTTCTCCATGACCGACGCCATCAAGTGAGAGCGCTGTTCTCCATAACCAACACCATCGAGTGAGAGTGCTGTTCTCCATGACCAACACCATCGAGTGAGAGCGCTGTTCTCCATGACCGACGCCATTGACGGAGCGCGTTGTTCTCCTATACTGATGCTATTGACGAAGTGCATCATTTTCCACGATGGACAACTGATAGAGAGCATTGTTCTCCATGACCAATGCCATCGAGGGAGAGCGCTGTTCTCCATGACCGACGCCATTGAGGGACAGCGCTGTTCTCCATGACTGATGCCATGCACAGAGCACGTTGTTCTCCATGACTGACACCATCGACAGAGCGTGTTGTTCTCCATGACTATAGGCACTCGTACAGCGCATTCATCTCTGTGACTACCGACACCAGTGGCGCACATAATTTTTGATGACTACCGGCACCAGTAGCGCACATAATTTTCCATGACGACCGGCACCAGTAACACATATAAGTTTCCATGACTACCGGCACCAGTAGCACTGATTAGTTTCCATGACTACCAATACCACGAGCGCACATAATTTTCCATGACTACCAGCACCAGTAGCACACATTATTTTCCATGGCTACCGCCAACAATACTGCGCATTATTCTCTGCAACTACCACCACCAGTAGAGCTGCCTTTATGCTCCTTGAAAGCTGTCAATGACAGAGAGCATTATTCTGCATGACCACCACCACCTACTGCCACTAGTATAGCGTGTTTAAACTCCACAACTACTTCCATCGATGTAGCATATTGCTCTCAGCGATGACTGCCATTGATAGAGCGCATTGCTCTCCGCGACTACCGCCATCGATGGAGCACATTGATCTCCACGACTAACGCCATCGATGGAGCGCATTTATCTGCGCGACTACCACCATCGATGAAGTGCATTTATCTCCGCGACTACCACCATCGATGGAGCGCAATGCTCTCCACGACGACCACCATCGATGGAGCACATTGCTCTCCATAATGACCACCACCGATGGAGCGCATTGCTCTCTGCGACAACCACCATCGATGGAGCACGTTTCTCTCCATGAGGACTACCATCGATGAAGCACATTGCTCTCTGCGACTGTCACCATCGATGGAGCCTGTTTCTCTCCATGACTACCACCACCGATGGAGCGTGTTTCTCTCCATGACTACCGCCATCGATGACCACATTTCTCTCTGCGACTACCGCCATCGATGGAGCACATTGCTCTCCGTGACTACCGCCATCGATGGAGCACATTGCTCTCTGTGACTACCACCATCGATGCAGCACGTTTCTCTCCATGACGAACACGATCGATGGGGCACATTGCTCGACACGACTACCGCCATCGATAGAGCGTGTTTCTCTCCACGACTACAATCGCTGGAGCTCTTTGCTCTCCGCGACTGTCGCCATCGATGGAGCGCATTTCTCTCCATGACTACCACCATTGATGGAGCGCGTTTCACTCCATGACTACCACCATCGATGAAGCGTGTTGTGCTCTACAACTACCACCATCGATGGAGCGCATTGTGCTCTACAATGACCACCATCGATGAAGCGTGTTTCTCTCCTTCACTACTACCATTGATGAAGTGTGTTTCTCTCCTTGACTACCACCATCGATGGAGCGTGTTTCTCTCCTTGACTACTACCATCAATGGAGTGCATTTCTCTCCATGACTACCACCATCGATTGAGCGTGTTTCTCTCCTTACCATTGATGAAGTGTGTTTCTCTCCTTGACGACCACCATCAATGGAGCACGTTGCTCTCTATGAATACCACCATCGATGGAGGGCGTTGTGCTCAACAACTACCACCACCGATAGAGCGCGTTTCTCTCCATGACTACCACCATCGATGGAGCGCGTTTCTCTCCATGACGACTACCAACGATGGAGCGCGTTTCTCTCCATGACGACCACCATCGATCGAGCACATTGCTCTCCGTGACTGCCGCCATTGTTGCAGTGCATTTCTCTCCATGACTACCACCATCGATGGAGCGCGTTATGCTCCACAACTACCACCATCGATAGCGTGCATTGTTCTCCATAACGACAACCATCGACAGAGCGCGTTGCTCTCCCTGAATACCACCATCGATGGAGCGTGTTGCTCTCCCTGACTACCACCATTGATGGAGCACGTTGCTCTCCCTGACTACCGCCATTGATGGAGCGCATTGTGCTCTTCAACTACCACCATCGGAAGAGCACGTTGCTCTCCCTGACTACCGCAATCGATGGAGCACATTGCTCTCCCTGACTACCGCAATCGATGGAGCACATTGTGCTCTTCAACTACCACCATTGGTAGAGCACGTTGCTCTCCCTGACTACCGCCATCGATGGAGCACATTGTGCTCTACAAGTACCACCATAGTTGTACAAAGAACAGGTTACTAATATAAAAAAATTAATATAAAGAACAGATTTGTTTTTTCCTCTTTCGGCATTAGGGAAAGGTGCAAAGCAAAGGGGAAATGATGAATGAAAAAGCGGGGTTGGTTTAAACCCTGATCCCTCCCGCCTCCAATGTCTCGCCACTCCAATGTCATTCTCCAACATAAACCGGACTCAAATCAATCGAAGATCCAATCCAACCCCAAATCCTTCCATGGGTGGGCACATCGCGTTGTCTACCAGCCACTGGGAGGGTCTCCGTGGACTGCAGTCACAGCCATTTCCTGCTGTCGCCCTTCATTGGTCGCAGTTTTAGAAAAGGCGTTCTTCATGACTACAAGAACAAGAAAAAAAAAACAAAGATAAAGAGGGGGAAAAAGGACGGACGAGAGGGGGAAGGGACGGACATGAGGGGGAAGGGACGGACAAGAGGGGGAAGGGCCGAAAAGGCGAAAGGATGAGAGGGAAGGGAGGTATAGGGGAAGGAATGAGAATGGATAGGGAAGGTGAGGAGACGGTGAGAGTGAGAAAAAAGAAGAGGAGAAGGGTGGGGAAAAGGAGAGAAAGTTGGGGTGGAGGAAAAGAGAAAGACAGGAGGCGGAGAATCGTGGGTGGGGGGCAGAGAAGGGTGTGTGTGAGAGAGAGAGAGTGAGAGAGAGAGAGAGAGAGAGGGAGGGTGTGCAAGAGAGAGAGAGAGAGAGAGGGTGTGCAAGAGAGAGAGAGAGAGAGAGAGAGAGAGGGTGTGCAAGAGAGAAAGAGAGAGCGAGAGAGAGAGGGTGTGCAAGAGATTGAGAGAGAGAGAGAGGGTGTGCAAGAGAGAGAGAGGGTGTGCAAGAGAGAGAGAGAGAGAGGGTGTGCAAGAGAGAGAGAGGGTGTGCAAGAGAGAAAGAGAGAGCGAGAGAGAGAGGGTGTGCAAGAGAGAGAGAGAGAGAGGGTGTGCAAGAGAGAGAGAGAGGGTGTGCAAGAGAGAGAGAGAGGGTGTGCAAGAGAGAGAGAGAGAGAGAGAGGGTGTGCAAGAGAGAGAGAGAGAGAGAGAGAGAGAGAGAGAGTGTGCAAGAGAGAGAGAGAGAGAGAGAGAGGGTGTGCAAGAGAGAGGGTGTGCAAGAGAGAGAGAGAGAGAGGGTGTGCAAGAGAGAGAGAGAGAGAGAGAGAGAGGGTGTGAGAGAGAGAGAGAGAGAGAGAGAGAGGGTGTGCAAGAGAGAGAGAGAGAGAGAGAGAGGGTGAGAGAGAGAGAGAGAGAGAGAGGGTGTGCAAGAGAGAGAGAGAGAGAGAGGGTGTGCGAGAGAGAGAGAGAGAGAGAGAGAGAGAGAGGATGTGAGAAAGTCTTGGCACAGTTGAAATACATTTATATATTTCACAACTAAAACAGCACTCTGTAGAGCGCACACCTCCACCAGGCTGAACAGTACATTTTGTATCCCACCAGTAGGCCGGATGTGGATTCGGACCTGAACCAAAATAGAATCGGCTTGTTCTTGTCACAGAACCAACTCATCCACCAAGTTTTGTTATAATCCATACACAACTATTTGAGATATCGTGGTATGGGCCATTTTTAGCCCCATCAATGGCGAAGAATCATTTTTAAATCCTGGTATCCAGATTTGGATCTTCATCAAAAACTAATCAATTTGTCCTTGTCACAAATCAAACTTGTCCACAAAATTTTGTCTGACTCTGCCCATAACCTTGTGAGATATCCTGCTCACAGACAGACAAACAACTCACAGCTCACAGACAGCTCACAGACAGCCTGTCAAACCTCGACGATGATTCTGCAACTGGACCAAACGGCATGAGCCCACGGGTCCTAAAATCCTGCTCTGCTGCTCCATCTCACAGTCTCTCTGTTCTCTTCACCCCCTCTTATGCTCCAGTTCATCTGCCATCTGCTTGGAAATCAGCAAACATTACCGCTTTACACGAAAAAGGTGCAAAAACAGATCCTTGCAACGACAGACCAATCAGCCTGCTCCCAATAATCAGCAAGGTCATGGAATCAATCATTGGTTCTGATATCAATTCCTTCCTCTTCTCCAATGGCTTGATCTCTGATCATCAATTTGGTTTCAGACCAGGTCACTCCACTCTGGACATGTTGCTTCCGCTGTCTCAACAATGGATGGAGGTCCTCAATGTGAAACAGGAAATCAGAGCTGCCTCCCTCGACATATCCCGTGCCTTTGATACGGTCTGGCACCCCGCTCTGCTCACCAAACTCTCCTCCTATGGTATCCATGTAAATCTCCACGCATGCCTTACGGACTTCCTCTCTGGTCGTAGTCAACGTGTGGCCCTGAATGAATTTCTCTCATCTCTCCTTCCTGTTCAGGTTGGAGTTCCTCAAGGTAGTGCTCTGAGCCCTGTGCTTTTTCTGATCTTCATCAATGATCTCTCCGACTCTGGAAAATCCTATCTCTTTGCTGATGACTCTACTCTCTGCTGGTCCATTCCTCATCCCTCAGGTCGGCAGTCTGCATCCTCCTCCCTCTCTGCAGACCAGGACAAAATCACAGACTGGTCAAACAAGTGGAACATGTCTTTCAATCCTGACAAATCTCACACTCTCACTTTGTCTCTCTGAAAAGACTGACTGGACAACCCTCCCATCTACTTTCTCAACAATCCTCTCCAAGAAGTTCCGTCACTCAATCTCTTGGATCTCACAATCTGCCATGATCTTTCATGGAAAAAACACATTTCCAACCTGGCCTCCAAAGCCAGTCGCCGACTGGGCATCCTCCGTCATGCGAAGCCCTTCCTTGGCACACCTGAGCTCCTCACCACATACAAGGCTTTCATCCGCAGCTCAATGGAATACTGTTCTCCCCTCTGGGCCGGTGCTCCTGCCTCACATCTAGCTCGTCTTCACGTTGTTGAAACCAAAGCTTTCAGAATCATTGGAATCTCCCGCGATGAAGGAAACTCCGAGGGCCTTTCACTATCTCACCGCAGGCAGGTTGGTGGTCTTTCTGTCTTCTACCGACTCCTCTCTGGCCTTGCGACCCCAGCTCTCTCTGTGCTCTGTCCCCCAAATATTCCTACAGGTCACACAAGATCTGTCAGCAACCCTCTTCTTGTGAAACTGCTAAAATCAAGGCTCTCTGCTCACCTTCACTCCTTCATTCCTCTTTTCTCCCACCTCTGGAACAAACTCCCTCACTCTCTTCAATCCCACTCCTCCCTCCAGGTCTTTAAAACAGCTGTTCACCACCATCTCTTATCTTCCCCCATCCAAAACCTTGATCTTTTCTACCCCCGTTAATTCACCCCAGATCCACTTTTTTGAAATTCCGACTTCTTTCCTGGAAGTCCGAGCAGTGTCCATGTGTTTTATACTTCTCCTACCTCCCCCCCCCCCCCTTCCCATGCCCCCCTCCAAAAAGCCCTCTCCCTCTCACAGATCTCTCGATGTCTCCATGTCTCTTGGTCCCTGCTCTCAAATGTTGTACTTGTGTGCTTCCCTCTCTCTCCCCATCTTGTCTCCCACTCCCTTTATGATATATTTGATGTGTCAGTTTTAGTTTTTTTTGCGATTAATGTCAGCTTTTACACGAGCCTCGATCTCATATACAAAACAAACAAACCAAAAAAAAAACCAGACAAACAGCCAGAGACAGTGAAAACACAAGCGGACGTACCAACAAAACACCATGAGCACGACGAGTACTCCAGATAAACCCTCGTCCGTTTCACAAATGTTCAAGTTCAGCTTTCAACTCAATTAAGCCACCGTTTGTATGGCGGGGTATCTCAAACCCCATCTGCATGTCACGAACCATATCAAAGCTCTGCCGCACGAACGGAGGTCGATTTGTAACATACAGGTGGTGGACAAAAAATGGAAACGCAAACGTAAAGTCACATAATAGTCCGTTGGGCCACCACGTGCGGCCTGTATGCGTCCAGTGCGGCCTGTATGCGTCCAGTGTGGCCTGTATGCGTCCAGTGCGGCCTGTATGCGTCCAGTGCGGCCTGTATGCGTCCAGTGCGGCCTGTATGCGTCCAGTGCGGCCTGTATGCGTCCAGTGCGGCCTGTATGCGTCCAGTGCGGCCTGTATGCGTCCAGTGCAGCCTGTATGCGTCCAGCGCGGCCTGTATGCGGCCTGTGCGGCCTGTGCGCGGCCTGTATGCGGCCAGTGCGGCCTGTATGCGGCCTGTACGCGTCCTGTATGCGTCCAGGGCGGCCTGTATGCGTCCAGGGCGGCCTGTATGCGTCCAGGGCGGCCTGTATGCGTCCGGTGCGGCCTGTATGCGTCCGGTGCGGCCTGTATGCGTCCGGTGCGGCCTGTATGCGTCCGGTGCGGCCTGTATGCGTCCGGTGCGGCCTGTATGCGGCCTGTATGCGTCCGGTGCGGCCTGTATGCGTCCGGTGCGGCCTGTATGCGTCCGGTGCGGCCTGTATGCGTCCGGTGCGGCCTGTATGCGTCCGGTGCGGCCTGTATGCGTCCGGTGCGGCCTGTATGCGTCCGGTGCGGCCTGTATGCGTCCGGTGCGGCCTGCATGCGTCCGGTGCGGCCTGCATGCGTCCGGTGCGGCCTGCATGCGTCCGGTGCGGCCTGCATGCGTCCGGTGCGGCCTGCATGCGTCCGGTGCGGCCTGCATGCGTCCGGTGCGGCCTGCATGCGTCCGGTGCGGCCTGCATGCGTCCGGTGCGGCCTGTATGCGTCCGGTGCGGCCTGTATGCGTCCGGTGCGGCCTGTATGCGTCCGGTGCGGCCTGTATGCGTCCGGTGCGGCCTGTATGCGTCCGGTGCGGCCTGTATGCGTCCGGTGCGGCCTGTATGCGTCCGGTGCGGCCTGTATGCGTCCGGTGCGGCCTGTATGCGTCCAGTAAACGTCGTGTTACTGAGTCCACCACCCTGTGGGAAGGATGTGGCACCAATATTCCATGAGAAAGTCAATCAAATCACACCTGTTTGATGGAGGTAAAAAAAACGCCGTCTCAGGCGTCGTTCCAGAATATTCCATTAATGTTCAATTGGGTTCAGATATGGTCACCGTCACTCAGGTTACCATGTTGCTTGTGTTTCACACCATCGCTGAGGTTACCAGGTTGCTTGTGTTTCACACTGTCACTCAGGTTACCATGTTGCTTGTGTTTCACACCATCACAGGTTACCATGTTGCTTGTGTTTCACACCGTCACTCAGGTTACCATGTTGCTTGTGTTTCACACCGTCACTCAGGTTACCATGTTGCTTGCGATTCACACCGTCGCTCAGGTTACCATGTTGCTTGTGTTTCACACCGTCGCTCAGGTTACCATGTTGCTTGTGTTTCACACCGTTGCTCAGGTTACCATGTTGCTTGTATTTCACACCGTCACTCAAGTTAACATGTTGCTTGTGTTTCACACCGTCACTCAGGTTACCATGTTGCTTGTGTTTCACACAGTCACTCAGGTTACCATGTTGCTTGTGTTTCACACAGTCACTCAGGTTACCATGTTGCTTGTGTTTCACAGTCACTCAGGTTACCATGTTACTTGTGTTTCACACAGTCACTCAGGTTACCATGTTTGTGTTTCACACAGTCACTCAGGTTACCATGTTGCTTGTGTTTCACACCATCACTCAGGTTTCCATGTTGCTTGTGTTTCACAGTCACTCAGGTTACCATGTTGCTTGTGTTTCACAGTCACTCAGGTTACCATGTTGCTTGTGTTCCACACCGTCACTCAGGTTACCATGTTGCTTGTGTTCCACACCGTCACTCAGGTTACCATGTTGCTTGTGTTCCACACCGTCACTCAGGTTACCATGTTGCTTGTGTTCCACACCGTCACTCAGGTTACCATGTTGCTTGTGTTCCACACCGTCACTCAGGTTACCATGTTGCTTGTGTTTCACAGTCACTCAGGTTACCATGTTGCTTGTGTTCCACAGTCACTCAGGTTACCATGTTGCTTGTGTTCCACACCATCACTCAGGTTACCATGTTGCTTGTGTTCCACACCGTCACTCAGGTTACCATGTTGCTTATGTTCCACACCGTCACTCAGGTTACCATGTTGCTTGTGTTCCACACCGTCACTCAGGTTACCATGTTGCTTGTGTTTCACACCGTCACTCAGGTTACCATGTTGCTTGTGTTCCACACCGTCACTCAGGTTACCATGTTGCTTGTGTTCCACACCGTCACTCAGGTTACCATGTTGCTTGTGTTCCACACCGTCACTCAGGTTACCATGTTGCTTGTGTTCCACACCGTCACTCAGGTTACCATGTTGCTTGTGTTTCACACCGTCGCTCAGGTTACCCTGTTGCTCGTGTTTCACACCATCACTCAGGTTACCATGTTGCTCGTGTTTCACACCATCACTCAGGTTACCATGTTGCTTGTGTTTCACACAATCACTCAGGTTACCATGTTGCTTGTGTTTCACACAGTCACTCAGGTTACCATGTTGCTTGTGTTTCACACAGTCACTCAGGTTACCATGTTGCTTGTGTTTCACACCATCACTCAGGTTACCATGTTGCTTGTGTTTCACACCGTCACTCAGGTTACCATGGTGCTTGTGTTTCACACCGTCACTCAGGTTACCATGTTGCTTGTGTTCCACACCATCACTCAGGTTACCATGTTGCTTGTGTTTCACACCGTCACTCAGGTTACCATGTTGCTTGTGTTCCACACCGTCACTCAGGTTACCATGTTGCTTGTGTTTCACACACTCAGGTTTCCATGTTGCTTGTGTTTCACACACTCAGGTTACCATGTTGCTTGTGTTCCACACCGTCACTCAGGTTAACATGTTGCTTGTGTTTCACACACAGGTTACCATGGTGCTTGTGTTTGACACCGTCACTCAGGTTACCATGTTGCTTGTGTTTCACACCGTCACTCAGGTTACCATGTTGCTTGTGTTTCACACAGTCACTCAGGTTACCATGTTGCTTGTGTTTCACACCGTCACTCAGGTTACCATGGTGCTTATGTTCCACACCATCACTCAGGTTACCATGTTGCTTGTGTTCCACACCGTCACTCAGGTTACCATGTTGCTTGTGTTCCACACAGTCACTCAGGTTACCATGTTGCTTGTGTTTCACACAGTCACTCAGGTTACCCTGTTGCTTGTGTTTCACACCGTCACTCAGGTTACCATGTTGCTTGTGTTCCACACCGTCACTCAGGTTACCATGTTGCTTGTGTTCCACACCGTCACTCAGGTTACCATGTTGCTTGTGTTTCACACAGTCACTCAGGTTACCATGTTGCTTGTGTTCCACACCGTCACTCACGTTACCATGTTGCTTGTGTTTCACACCGTCACTCAGGTTACCATGTTGCTTGTGTTCCACACCGTCACTCAGGTTACCATGTTGCTTTTGTTCCACACCGTCACTCAGGTTACCATGTTGCTTGTGTTTCACAGCGTCGCTCAGGTTACCCTGTTGCTCTTGTTTCACACCATCACTCAGGTTACCATGTTGCTTGTGTTTCACACCATCACTCAGGTTACCATGTTGCTTGTGTTTCACACCATCACTCAGGTTACCATGTTGCTTGTGTTTCACACCGTCACTCAGGTTACCATGGTGCTTGTGTTTCACACCGTCACTCAGGGTACCATGTTGCTTGTGTTCCACACCGTCACTCAGGTTACCATGTTGCTTGTGTTTCACACCATCACTCATGTTACCATGTTGCTTGTGTTCCACACCGTCACTCAGGTTACCATGTTGCTTGTGTTTCACACACTCAGGTTTCCATGTTGCTTGTGTTTCACACACTCAGGTTACCATGTTGCTTGTGTTCCACACCGTCACTCAGGTTACCATGTTGCTTGTGTTTCACACAGTCACTCAGGTTACCCTGTTGCTTGTGTTTCACACCGTCACTCAGGTTACCATGGTGCTTGTGTTCCACACCATCACTCAGGTTACCATGTTGCTTGTGTTCCACACCGTCACTCAGGTTACCATGTTGCTTGTGTTTCACACAGTCACTCAGGTTACCATGTTGCTTGTGTTTCACACCGTCACTCAGGTTACCATGGTGCTTGTGTTCCACACCATCACTCAGGTTACCATGTTGCTTGTGTTCCACACCGTCACTCAGGTTACCATGTTGCTTGTGTTTCACACAGTCACTCAGGTTACCATGTTGCTTGTGTTCCACACAGTCACTCAGGTTACCATGTTGCTTGTGTTCCACACAGTCACTCAGGTTACCATGTTGCTTGTGTTTCACACAGTCACCCAGGTTACCATGTTGCTTGTGTTTCACACCGTCACTCAGGTTACCATGGTGCTTGTGTTCCACACCCTCACTCAGGTTACCATGTTGCTTGTGTCCCACACCGTCACTCAGGTTACCATGTTGCTTGTGTTTCACACAGTCACTCAGGTTACCATGTTGCTTGTGTTTCACACAGTCACTCAGGTTACCCTGTTGCTTGTGTTTCACACCGTCACTCAGGTTACCATGGTGCTTGTGTTCCACCCCATCACTCAGGTTACCATGTTGCTTGTGTTCCACACCATCACTCAGGTTACCATGTTGCTTGTGTTTCACACAGTCACTCAGGTTACCATGTTGCTTGTGTTTCACACCGTCACTCAGGTTACCATGGTGCTTGTGTTCCACACCATCACTCAGGTTACCATGTTGCTTGTGTTCCACACCGTCACTCAGGTTACCATGTTGCTTGTGTTTCACACAGTCACTCAGGTTACCATGTTGCTTGTGTTCCACACAGTCACTCAGGTTACCATGTTGCTTGTGTTTCACACAGTCACTCAGGTTACCATGTTGCTTGTGTTTCACAGTCACTCAGGTTACCCTGTTGCTTGTGTTTCACACACTCAGGTTACCATGGTGCTTGTGTTCCACACCATCACTCAGGTTACCATGTTGCTTGTGTTCCACACCGTCACTCAGGTTACCATGTTACTTGTGTTTCACACAGTCACTCAGGTTACCATGTTGCTTGTGTTTCACACCGTCACTCAGGTTACCATGTTGCTTGTGTTCCACACCGTCACTCAGGTTACCATGTTGCTTGTGTTTCACACAGTCACTCAGGTTACCATGTTGCTTGTGTTCCACACAGTCACTCAGGTTACCATGTTGCTTGTGTTCCACACAGTCACTCAGGTTACCATGTTGCTTGTGTTTCACACAGTCACCCAGGTTACCATGTTGCTTGTGTTTCACACCGTCACTCAGGTTACCATGGTGCTTGTGTTCCACACCCTCACTCAGGTTACCATGTTGCTTGTGTCCCACACCGTCACTCAGGTTACCATGTTGCTTGTGTTTCACACAGTCACTCAGGTTACCATGTTGCTTGTGTTTCACACAGTCACTCAGGTTACCCTGTTGCTTGTGTTTCACACCGTCACTCAGGTTACCATGGTGCTTGTGTTCCACCCCATCACTCAGGTTACCATGTTGCTTGTGTTCCACACCATCACTCAGGTTACCATGTTGCTTGTGTTTCACACAGTCACTCAGGTTACCATGTTGCTTGTGTTTCACACCGTCACTCAGGTTACCATGGTGCTTGTGTTCCACACCATCACTCAGGTTACCATGTTGCTTGTGTTCCACACCGTCACTCAGGTTACCATGTTGCTTGTGTTTCACACAGTCACTCAGGTTACCATGTTGCTTGTGTTCCACACAGTCACTCAGGTTACCATGTTGCTTGTGTTTCACACAGTCACTCAGGTTACCATGTTGCTTGTGTTTCACAGTCACTCAGGTTACCCTGTTGCTTGTGTTTCACACACTCAGGTTACCATGGTGCTTGTGTTCCACACCATCACTCAGGTTACCATGTTGCTTGTGTTCCACACCGTCACTCAGGTTACCATGTTACTTGTGTTTCACACAGTCACTCAGGTTACCATGTTGCTTGTGTTCCACACCGTCACTCAGGTTACCATGTTGCTTGTGTTCCACACCGTCACTCAGGTTACCATGTTGCTATTTCTACCATGTTAAACCTATTTCCGATTAAACGTATCGCTGATCATTCCATACACTGTGCACCTGTTTGGAAACAAAGCGTCACGGCGAGTCGCGTCACCATTTACCTTTTGCTTTCCGTAAATTAAACCAGTGTAAATTCGATAAATTGTATTATTGTAGACATTTGTATTGTTTTGTATGATATTGCTTATGTGGATTATATCTAGTTTGTATTTTTTTTTTATTTTTTTTTTTTTGTATACTGAATCGAGGCTCGTGAAAGAGCAAACATTTACTTCACAAACAAATCAACCAGACAAACAAAATACCCAAAAAGAGGGAGCGGAAGACAAGATGGGGAGAGAAGGGGAAGCACACAAACACAACATCCGAGAGCAGGGAGATGTGTGGAAGGGAGAGGGCCCGGGGGGAGGAGGCATGGGAAGGGGGGGGGGGGGGGGAGGGAGAAGTATAAAACACAAGGACACCAAGGACTTCCTGGACAGAAGTTGGTATTTCAAAAAAGTGGAATTGGGGTGAAATTAGCGGGGGTAGAAAAGATCAAGGTTTTGGATGGGGGAAGATAAGAGATGGTGGTGAACAGCTGTTTTAAAGACTTGGAGGGAGGAGTGGGATTGAAGAGAGTGAGGGAGTTTGTTCCAGAGGCGGGAGAAAAGAGGAATGAAGGAGTGAAGGTGAGCAGAGAGTCTTGATTTTGGCAGGTTAACCATAAGAGGGTTGCAGGCAGATCTTGTGCGACCTGTAGGAATATTTGCGGGACAGAGCCCAGAGAGAGCTGGGGGGGCAAGGCCAGAGAGGAGTCGGTAGAAGACTGAAAGACCACCAACCTGACTGCGGTGAGTGAGTGAGAGGCCCTTGGAGTTAGCTTCATCGCGGGAGATTCCAATGTTTCTGAATGCTTTGGTTTCAACAGCGTGAAGGCGAGCTAGGTGTGAGGCAGGAGCACCAGCCCAGAGGGGAGAGCAGTATTCCATTGAGCTGCGGAAGAAAGCCTTGTATGTGGTGAGGAGCTCAGGTGTGCCAAGGAGGGACTTCGCACAACGGAGGATGCCCAGTCGGCGACTGGCTTTGGAGGCCAGATTTGAAATGTGGTTTTCCCAGGAAGGATCATGGCAGATAGTGAGACCCAAAAGCTTGAGTGACAGAACTTCTTGGAGAGGATTATTCAGAAAGTGGATGGGAGGGTTGTCCAGTCGGTCTTTTCGGAGAGACATCGTCAGAGTGTGAGATTTGTCAGGATTGAAAGACATGTTCCACTTGTTTGCCCAGTCTGTGATTTTGTCCAGGTCTGCAGAGAGTGAGGAGTCTGCAGACTGCCGATCTGAGGGATGAAGAATGGAGCGACAGAGAGTAGAGTCGTCAGCAAAGAGATAGAGAGGATTTTCAAGAGAGTCAGAGAGATCATTGATGAAGACCAGAAAAAGCACAGGGCCCAGAACACTGCCTTGGGGAACTCCAGCCTGAACAGGAAGAGGAGATGAGAGAAACCCATTCAGGGCCACACGTTGACTACGACTAGAGAGGAAGTCCGCCAGCCATGCGTGGAGATTTCCATGGATACCAAAAGTGGAGAGTTTGGTGAGCAGAGCGGGGTGCCAGACCGTATCGAAGGCACGTGATATGTCAAGGCAGACTGCTCTAATTTCCTGTTTGGCATTGAGGACCTCCATCCATTGTTGAGAAAGCAGAAGCAGCATGTGCAGAGTGGAGTGTCCAGGTCTGAAACCAAATTGATGATCAGAGATCAAGCCATTGGAGAAGAGGAAAGATTTCATATCTGAAGCAATGATGGATTCCATGACTTTGCTGATAATTGGGAGAAGGCTGATTGGTCTGTAGTTGCTGGGATCTGTTTTTGCACCTTTTTTGTGCAAAGCGGTGATGTTGGCAGATTTCCAAGCAGATGGAAGATGACCTTGAGCAAAAGAGAGGGTGAAGAGAACAGAGAGAGGGAGTGAAAGAGCGGAAGAACATGATTTTAGGACCCGTGGGCTGATGCCGTCAGGTCCAGTTGCAGAATCAGAGTCGAGGGTTGACAGAAACTTTTCCACCTTGTCAGGAGGAAAGGACACAGAGTCCAGGAGCAGCTGGGTACGACTGGGTATGGTGGGTACAGAGAGGGATGGGTTTGGGATACAAGATTTAGAGGCAAACACAGAGTTGAGGCATTCAGCTTTTTCACGTGCGGAGTCAGCCGTGTGGCCATTTGAGGTGAGGGAGGGGATGGAGGGGGAACAAACACCAGAAACAGATTTGACCAGACGCCACCAGGATTTGGAAGAGGGAGACAGATAAGAGAGTTCGGTCCTGAGAACGGAGAGATATTGTTTCCTGGCTCTCCTGAGGGTGAACACACACTTGTTTCGGGCTTTGTGAAAGGAAATGAGATTCCCTTCCGTTGGATTTTCTTTACAGGAGATGAAAGCAAGTTGTTTCTGGGCAATAGCCTCACCACAAAATTCCGTGTACCATGGACGGGAGGAAGGGTATGACAACTGAAGACGAGATGGGATAAATCTGTGCATGAGAGAGAGCAATTTACTTTGGAAGAATTCCCAGGATGAGTTGATGTCAGAGGCAGTAGAGATGGGAGACCAGTCCAGATGATTGATGGCTGCTTGAAGACCGTGCCAGTTGGCCTGAGTGAAATGCCAGACTCGTCGACGCTGAGGAGGCTCTCTGAGAATGGTCAGAGAGATGTCCACTTTAACAAGCACATGATCAGAAGAGCCGATTGGAGCAGAAGAAGAGCAGCAGACATTTTCAGGGAAGTTAGTCATAACCAAGTCCAGAAGAGAAGATGCTCCGTTGACTGAGATCCGGGTTGGGAAATTGACAGATTGTGTCAGTCCCAGTGAGTCACAGAAGTCCTTTGCTGAAGAGCCATGGCTGGTGAGAGAGGTACCCACCCCCAGCCAACTGGCATGGTGACAGTTGAAATCACCACATATGAGGAAGAGAGAGTTGGGATGGGTAGATAGAAGTTGGTCCATATTATCAGACAGCGAGATGTAGATGGAGTCATCACTGTTTGGTGGATGGTACAACACAAATATGAACAAAAGGTGGGAGCGAAGGGGAAGCCGAAGCCAAAGGTATTCCTGGGGGTGAGGTGGAGAGAGGGCAGTGCAGGGCGAGTGAGGAAGAGAGTTTTTTATAAAGATAGCAACCCCACCTCCAGGACGAGGCTCAGGTCTATCATACCGGAGGAGGGAGTAACCTGGGAAAGATACGAAGGAATCAGAGACATTATGAAGGAGGAAAGTTTCTGTTAAGCAGATCACGTCTGGTTTGTCAGAAGCAACCTGTATGGAGAGATCAGTTAAGTTTGAGCGAAGGCCCCGGATGTTTGAGGTCCATACTGTTAAGGAAGAGGAAGGGGGAGCATCGGATACAGAACAGGGGGGGGGGGGGGGGAGGAGCGGTAGGGTAAGATGTGGAAGAGGAGGAAGAGGTAGGGAGAGCTGTTGAAGGTGTGTCAGAGATTACAGAATAGCTTGGAGAAAGGGAAGAATGGGGCAGACAAAAGGTTTGATGGTGATTGGGTGAGGCGCAGTGAGGTGTTATTTGAGGAGGGGGAAGAGTGAGGCAGAAGGTTGAGGGAGAAGAAGGTGAAAGTTGGAAGGGGGAAGAAGCGGGGAGGACGCTTTGAGGAGGAGGGGTGAGAGGGGAGTCTAGGAGGGGAGGAGTGAGGGAGAGTCTCGGAGAGGAGGGGTGTGGGGGGAGTTTAGGAGGGAAGGGGCAGGGGGGGAGATTTGAAAGGGAGGGGTGTGGGGGGAGTTTAGGAGGGAAGGGGCAGGGGGGGAGATTTGAAAGGGATGGGTGATGGGGAAGATTTGGAGGGAAGGGGTGAGATTGGATTTTGAAAAGTACGATTAATGGGAAACGAACATTTTTTTGCAAAATGAGTTTCTTGAGACATTCGAGTCAAAAATACATTTGAGGACGCTGAAGGATGGGTGGAGTTCTGGAGAGTTGAGGGAATGAATGAAAGATGCACGGTAAGAGATGGAATTTTTTTTTGGAATGAATAGATTTGGTGAGCAAGTCGAAAGCATTCTTTTATAGAAGAAGAAGAAAAAGGTGTTATAGAATATGACAAAATAAAGTTCTTCAGGGGACAGATGAAACATTTTTTAACAACGTCATCACATGATCATGAACAACGTGGTCGAAGAACGAACGAACAAATAAGAACGAACAAACGGATAAGAACAGAGAAGGAAAATCTTTTTTGGGGTTTTTTTTTTGAGATTTTAAAACAAGGAAGTATGGGTGAAAAGACCGTGAAAAACAGAGACCGAAAGTAATTGCAGCGCGATCGAAGAACCGCTGAGACAAAAACAAAAGCCTCAAGCCAAGGGCTGACACGGTAGCCTACTAGTACTACACTAGGCCTCAGAATACACGATACGAAAAAACCGACGATTCTGTACACAGGTATGAAAAACCAACACCGAGAAACCTATTAAAGTCACCCCAATAGGTACATACACCGAAAGAAAGATACAGATTCGACAAAAACACAATTGTGAAAAATTACTCAACTTCGAAAGCGTGCGCGCAGGGACAGCTTTGAATAGACGTGACGACCAATCTTGCGCATGCGCAGACCTTGATATTATTGATAAGATCAGCGAAAATAAAGATAATTATTATTGATAAGATCAGCGAAAATAAAGATTATTATTATTGATTAGATCAGCGAAAATAAAGATTATTATTATCGATTAGATCAGCGAAAATAAAGATTATTATTATTGATTAGATCAGTGAAAATAAAGATTATTATTATTGATTAGATCAGCGAAAATAATAATAATAATTATTATTGATTAGATCAGCGAAAATAAAGATTATTATTATTATTATTGATTAGATCAGCGAAAATAAAGATTATTATTATTATTATTGATTAGATCAGCGAAAATAAAGATGATTATTATTATTATTGATTAGATCAGCGAAAATAAAGATTATTATTATTGATTAGATCAACAAGAATAAAGATTATTATTATTGATTAGATCAGCGAAAATAAAGATTATTATTATTGATTAGATCAGCGAAAATAAAGATTATTATTATTATTATTGATTAGATCAGCGAAAATAAAGATTATTATTATTGATAAGATCAGCGAAAATAAAGATTATTATTGATTAGATCAGCAAAAATAGATTATTGTTATTGATTCGATCAGCGAAAATAAAGATTATTATTATTGATTCGATCAGCAAAAATAAAGATTATTATTATTGATTAGATCAGTGAAAATAAAGATTATTATTATTATTGATTAGATCAGCAAAAATAAAGATTATTATTATTGATTAGATCAGCGAAAATAAAGATTATTATTGATTAGATCAGCGAAAATAAAGATTATTATTATTGATTAGATCAGCGAAAATAAAGATTATTATTATTGATTGGATCAGCGAAAATAAAGATTATTATTATTGATTAGGTCAGCGAAAATAAAAAGAACAAATCACAAGTAAAAGACATGATGTCAGTTGTTGAGACATGGGGAACGAATGGAAATTAAATGCTCACCTCCCAAAATCCAGGCTCACTGCTCACCTCCAAAATTCCAGGCTCACTGCTCACCTCCAAAATTCCAGGCTCACCTCCCAAAATCCAGGCACACTGCTCACCTCCCAAAATCCAGGCACACTGCTCACCTCCCAAAATCCAGGCACACTGCTCACCTCCAAAAATCCAGGCACACTGCTCACCTCCCAAAATCCAAGCTTACTGCTCCCCTCCCAAATTCCAGGCTCACTGCTCACCTCCCAAAATCCAAGCTTACTGCTCCCCTCCCAAATTCCAGGCTCACTGCTCACTTCCACTCATTTGTTCCTTTATTCTCTCACATATGATTCCAACTTTCCCAGTCTGTTCAGTCCCATTCTTCCCTCCAGGCTTCAAGGCCTGTTCACCACTACTACTCGGGTCATTCCCCATTCATACTCATGATCCCTTATATCCCAAACGACCCCATTCCCAAGTTATTGTGATTTTTTCCCTCATGATCCCCCATTCATACTCCTGATCCCATCTGCCCCAAATAACCCCATTCCTAAGTTATCGTGATTTTTTCCCTTATGATCCCCCATTCATACTGCTTTTTTTTTTTTTTTTTTTTTTTTTTTTTTTGTTTTGTTTTGTTTTTTTGTATACAAGGTCGAGGCTCGTGAAAGAGCGAACATAAATCACACAGAAAGACAAACCGACACATAAAACATATAACATAGGGAGCGGTAGACAAGATGGGGAGAAAGGGGGAAGGACACAAACACAACATTTGAGAGCAGGGACCGAGAGACATGGAGACATCGAGAGATCTGAGAGAGGGCGAGGGCTTGGGGGGGGGGGGGGCGTGGGAAGGGGGCGGTGGGAGAGGTATAAAACATATGGACACTGCCAGGACTTCCAGGAAAGAAGTTGGAATTTCAAACAAGGTGGATCTGGGGTGAATTAGCGGGGGTAGAAAAGATCAAGGTTTTGGATGGGGGAAGATAAGAGATGGTGGTGAACAGCTGTTTTAAAGACCTGGAGGGAGGAGTGGGATTGAAGGGAGTGAGGGAGTTTGTTCCAGAGGCGGGAGAAAAGAGGAATGAAAGAGTGAAGGTGAGCAGAGAGCCGAGATTTCGGCAGTTTAACCATCAGAGGGTTGCTGGCAGATCTTGTGCGACCTGTAGGAATATTTGGGGGACAGAGCACAGAGAGAGCTGGGGGTGCAAGGCCGGAGAGGAGTCGGTAGAAGACAGAAAGACCACCTACCTGCCTGCGGTGAGTGAGTGAAAGGCCCTCAGAGATAGCTTCATCGCGGGAGATTCCAATAATTCTGAAAGCTTTGGTTTCAACAGCGTGAAGCCGAGCTAGGTGTGAGGCAGGAGCACCGGCCCATAGGGGAGAACAGTATTCCATTGAGCTGCGGATGAAAGCCTTGTATGTGGTGAGGAGCTCAGGTGTGCCGAGGAAGGACTTCGCACGACGGAGGATGCCCAGTCGGCGACTGGCTTTGGAGGCCAGCTTGGAAATGTGGTTTTCCCAAGAAAGATCATGGCAGATAGTGAGACCCAAAATCTTGAGCGACAGAACTTCTTGGAGAGGATTGTTGAGAAAGTAGATGGGAGGGTTGTCCAGTCGATCTTTTCGGAGAGACATAGTAAGAGTGTGAGATTTGTCAGGATTGAAAGACATGTTCCACTTGTTTGACCAGTCTGTGATTTTGTCCAGGTCTTCAGAGAGTGAGGAGGCAGCAGACTGCCGATCTGAGGGAAGAGGAATGGAGCGGCAGAGAGTGGAGTCATCAGCAAAGAGATAGAGAGGATTTTCGAGAGAGTCAGAGAGATCATTGATGAAGACCAGAAAAAGCACGGGGCCCAGAACACTGCCTTGGGGAACTCCAGCCTGAACAGGAAGAGGAGATGAGAGAAACCCATTCAGGGCCACACGTTGACGACGACTAGAGAGGAAGTCCGCCAGCCATGCGTGGAGATTTCCATGGATACCAAAGGAGGAGAGTTTGGTGAGCAGAGCGGGGTGCCAGACCGTGTCGAAGGCACGTGATATGTCGAGGGAGACAGCTCTAATTTCCTGTTTGGCATTGAGGACCTCCATCCATTGTTGAGACAGCAGAAGCAGCATGTCCAGAGTAGAGTGACCTGGTCTGAAACCAAATTGATGATCAGAGATCAAGCCATTGGAGAAGAGGAAAGATTTCATATCCGAAGCAATGATGGATTCCATGACTTTGCTGATAATTGGGAGAAGGCTGATTGGTCTGTAGTTGCTAGGATCTGTTTTTGCACCTTTTTTGTGCAAAGCGGTGATGTTGGCTGATTTCCAAGCAGATGGCAGTTGACCTTGAGCAAAAGAGAGGGTGAAGAGAACAGAGAGAGGGTGAGATAGAGCAGCAGAGCAGGATTTTAGGACCCGTGGGCTGATGCCGTCGGGTCCAGTTGCAGAATCAGAGTCGAGGGTTGACAGAAACTTTTCCACCTTGTCAGGAGGAAAGGACACGGAGTCCAGGAGCAGCAGGGTACGACTGGGTATGGTGGGTACAGAGAGGGATGGGTTTGGGACACAAGATTTAGAGGCAAACACAGAGTTGAGGCATTCAGCTTTTTCACGTGCGGAGTCAGCTGTGTAGCCGTTTGAGGTAAGGGAGGGGATGGAGGGGGAACAAACACCAGAAACGGATTTGACCAAACGCCACCAGGATTTGGAAGAGGGAGACAGATAAGAAAGTTCGGTCTTGAGAACGGAGAGATATTGTTTCCTGGCTCTCCTGAGGGTGGACACACACTTGTTTCGGGCTTTGTGAAAGGAAATGAGATTTCCTTCCGTTGGATTTGCTTTCCAGGAGACGAAGGCAAGTTGTTTCTGGGCAACAGCCTCACCACAAGATTCCGTGTACCATGGACGGGAGGAAGGGTATGACAACTGAAGACGAGATGGGATAAATCTGTGCATGAGAGAGAGCAATTTACTTTGGAAGAATTCCCAGGATGAGTTGATGTCAGAGGTGGTAGAGATGGGAGACCAGTCCAGATGATTGATGGCTGCTTGAAGACCGTGCCAGTTGGCCTGAGTGAAATGCCAGACTCGTCGACGCTGAGCAGGCTCCCTGAGGATGGTCAGAGAGATGTCCACTTTAACAAGGACATGATCAGATGATCCGATCGGAGCAGAAGAAGAGCAGCAGACATTTTCAGGGAAGTTAGTCATAACCAAGTCCAGAAGAGAAGATGTTCCGTTGACTGAGATCCGGGTCGGGAAATTGACAGATTGTGTCAGTCCCAGTGAGTCGCAGAAGTCCTTTGCTGAGGAGCCATGGCTGGTGAGAGAGGTACCCACACCCAGCCAACTGGCATGATGACAGTTGAAATCACCACATATGAGGAAGAGAGAGTTGGGATGAGTAGATAGAAGTTGGTCCATATCATCAGACAGCGAGATGTAGATTGAGTCATCACTGTTTGGTGGACGGTACAACACACATATGAACAAGAGGTGGGAGCGAAGGGGAAGCCGTAGCCAGAGGTATTCCTGGGGGTGAGGTGGAGAGAGTGCAGTGCAGGGCGAGTGAGGAAGAGAGTTTTTGATAAAGATAGCAACCCCGCCTCCAGGACGAGGCTCAGGTCTATCATACCGGAGGAGGGAGTAGCCCGGGAGAGATACTATGGAATCAGAGACATCATAAAGGAGGAAAGTTTCTGTTAAGCAGATCACGTCTGGTTTGACAGAAGCAACCTGTATGGAGAGATCAGTTAAGTTTGAACGAAGGCCCCGGATGTTTGAGGTCCATACCGTTAATGAAGAGGAAGGGGGAGCATCAGATACAGAACAGGGGGGAGGAGGGGTAGGGTAAGATGTGGAAGAGGTGGAAGAGGTAGGGAGAGCTGTTGAAGGTGTGTCAGAGATTTCAGAATAGCTCGGAGAAAGGGAAGGATGGGGCGGACAAAAGGTTTGATGGTGATTGGGTGAGCCACAATGAGGTGTTATTTGAGGAGGGGGAAGAGCGAGGCAGAAGGTTGGGGGAGATGGAGGTGAGAGTTTGAAGGGGGAAGAAGCGGGGAGGACGCTTTGAGGAGGGGGAGTGAGAGGGGGGAAATTGAGAAGCAATGAGGGTGGGGAGATTTGAAGGGGAGGGGTGAGGGGGGAGTTTGGGAGGGAAGGGGCAAGGGGAGGGATTTGAAAGGGATGGGATATGGGGGAGATTTGGAGGGGAGGGGTGAGGCAGGAGTCTAGGAGGGGAGGGGCGAGGGGGCGTCTTGGCGGGGAGGGGTGAGGGGGTAGTTTAGGAGGGAGGGGGCAAGGGGGGAGATTTGAAAGGGATGGGTGATGGGGAAAATTTGGAGGGGAGGGGTGATGGGGAAGATTTGGAGGGGAGGGGTTATGGGGAAGATTTGGAGGGGAGGGGTGAGATTGGATTTTTGAAAGTGTACGATTTATGGGAAACGAACATTTATTGCAAAATGAGTTTCTTGTGACCTTCGAGTTAAAAATACGTTTAAGGACGCTGGATGGAGGATGGAGTGCAGGAGAGTTTAGGGAATGTAGAAAAAAGGCACTATAGGAGATGGATATTTTTTTTGGGATGAATTGATTTGGTGAGCAGGTCGAAAGCAGCCTTTTAAAGAAGAAGAAGAAAAAGGTGTTATAAAATATGACGGAATACATAACTTGAGGGGAAAGTGTAAACATTGAAGGTTAATGAGTGAAAACTATCTGGGGAAATGGGGGAGAAACACGTGGTCGAAGAACGAACGAACGAATAAGAATGAATAAACGAATGAGAACAGAGAAGGAAAATGTTTTTTTTTTTTTTTTTTTTTTTTTTTTGAGTTGAGATTTACACAAGGAAGTAGGCTATGGGTGAAAAGCCTGGGAATACAGAGAACGAAAGTTATTGGATCACAAAAGACGGACCGCTGAGAGAAAAACAAAGCCTCAAGGTTGTACAGTGCACACTGTACAAGGCCTCAAGACACGACACGGCAAACAGACGATCAATTTATGAAAGATAAACACCGAGAAACAACCAAAGTTGCACACAATAACTTCACACACCGAAAGATAAATACAGTTTCGACAAAATACAATTGTGAACAGACTTAACTTCGAAAAACGTGGAGACCGTGTGGAGCTTCGAAAATCCCTGCCGCCGTCTCCAAGATTTAGGACAAATCGCTGATCAAATCGCTGCTGATCCCTTCTGCGCCAAACGACCCCATTCCCAAGTTATTGTGATTTTTTTCTATCATCCCCATTCATACTCATGATCCCTTATATCTCAAACGACCCCATTCCCAAGTTATTGTGATTTTTTTCTATCATCCCCATTCATACTCATGATCCCTTATATCCCAAACGACCCCATTCCCAAGTTATTGTGATTTTTTTTTCTATCATCCCCATTCATACTCATGATCCCTTATATCCCAAACGACCCCATTCCCAAGTTATTGTGATTTTTTTCTATCATCCCCATTCATACTCATGATCCCTTATATCCCAAACGACCCTATTCCCAAGTTACTGTGATTTTTTTTCTATCATCCCCATTCATACTCATGATCCCTTATATCCCAAACGACCCCATTCCCAAGTTATTGTGATTTTTTTTCCTATCATCCCCATTCATACTCATGATCCCTTATATCCCAAACGACCCCATTCCCAAGTTATTGTGATTTTTTTCTATCATCCCCATTCATACTCATGATCCCTTATATCCCAAACGACCCCATTCCCAAGTTACTGTGATTTTTTTCCTATCATCCCCATTCATACTCATGATCCCTTATATCCCAAACGACCCCATCCCAAGTTATTGTGATTTTTTTTTCTATCATCCCCATTCATACTCATGATCCCTTATATCCCAAACGACCCCATTCCCAAGTTATTGTGATTTTTTTCTATCATCCCCATTCATACTCATGATCCCTTATATCCCAAACGACCCTATTCCCAAGTTACTGTGATTTTTTTCTATCATCCCCATTCATACTCATGATCCCTTATATCCCAAACGACCCTATTCCCAAGTTACTGTGATTTTTTTTCTATCATCCCCATTCATACTCATGATCCCTTATATCCCAAACGACCCCATTCCCAAGTTATTGTGATTTTTTTCTATCATCCCATTCATACTCATGATCCCTTATATCCCAAACGACCCCATTCCCAAGTTACTGTGATTTTTTTCCTATCATCCCCATTCATACTCATGATCCCTTATATCCCAAACGACCCCATTCCCAAGTTATTGTGATTTTTTTCTATCATCCCCATTCATACTCATGATCCCTTATATCCCAAACGACCCTATTCCCAAGTTACTGTGATTTTTTTCTATCATCCCCATTCATACTCATGATCCCTTATATCCCAAACGACCCTATTCCAAGTTACTGTGATTTTTTTTCTATCATCCCCATTCATACTCATGATCCCTTATATCCCAAACGACCCCATTCCCAAGTTACTGTGATTTTTTTCTATCATCCCCATTCATACTCATGATCCCTTATATCCCAAACGACCCCATTCCCAAGCTTATTGTGATTTTTTTTTCTATCATCCCCATTCATACTCATGATCCCTTATATCCCAAACGACCCCATTCCCAAGTTATTGTGATTTTTTTCTATCATCCCCATTCATACTCATGATCCCTTATATCCCAAACGACCCTATTCCCAAGTTACTGTGATTTTTTTCTATCATCCCCATTCATACTCCTGATCCCTTCTGCCCAAACGACCCCATTCCCAAGTTATTGTGATATTCCCCCTTTCCTTCACCTCTTTTCCTTTGTTAGTTTTACAATGGTTTGTTCCTTTTCTGTTTCATTCCCACTTTCCCCTCGCTCTTGTTGCTGTGTTTCATTCACCTTGCGTACATCTTCTTCACCCCCACGTTGTTCTCCCCCTCCCCTTGATCTTACTCTCGCTCTACTCTGCTGTCGGTGTTTTCCCCCTTCCATTTTGTCGCGTTATATCCTGGTCTAGCCGACGCCATGTATGCAAAAAGAAAAAGACATTCTCTGGATAAAGAAAGATTCGACTTCATGATAAACTCATTGGTTTTACAGGCAATCATTCATTAATTCCACAGGTGGGACAAAGGAGAACAAGGGGGCGGGGGGGGGGTGAAGGTAAGCTGTTACCCTGAATTTTAGAACGATAACGAGATTTTGGAAGATGGGATTGTGAGAAGAATCAGGATGACAGATAAAGGAGAAGGGGAAAGCAAGGCAAAAATAGACATGGTGGACTACCGATGGTAGCCCCCCAATCTCTCCCATACCTGTCTCTCCTTTCGATCTGTCTCACGGCTGCCCCAAACGTTGTCCAAAAACATACCACTAACCACCTCCCCCGTCCCGCCTCCTACTTCCCGCCTCCTCCCCATCCCATCTCTCCGTCCCGCCTCCTCCCGTCCG